>NW_005370660.1:308836-327321 GCF_000412655.1 Myotis brandtii
ATCCATTTACATTTAATGTTATTATTGATAGGTGCTTATTTAATTTTTATGTCTATATCTCTCTCTCTATTTCTTCTCATTATTACAGCAGTCCCTTTAACATTTTTTGCAATGCTGGTTTGGTTGTGACAAACTCCTTTAGCCTTTTCTTTTTTTTTTGTCTGGGAAGCTCTGTATTTCACCATATATTTTGAATGATAGACTTCCTGGATATAGGAAGTACTCTTGGTTTCAGATTGTTACTTTTCATTACATTGAATATTTCATGCCATTCCCTTCTGGCCTACAGAGTGATGAAAAATCAGCTGACAGACTTGTGAGAGCACCTTTGTAGGTAACAAATTGCTTTTCTCTTGCTGTTTTTAAGATTCTTTTTTTGTCTTTAATTTTTTGGCATTTTAATTATTTTTGCATCTGTGTGTGGGCCTGTTTGGGTTCTTCTTTCTTGGAACTCTCTGTGCCTCCTGAACTTGTGTGACTTTTTCCTTCACCAGGTTAGGGAATTTTTTCTGACATTAGCCCTTCAAACAGGTTCTCTATCCTTTGTTCACTTCCTTCACCTTCTGGTACTCCTATGATGTGAATATTGCTATGTTTCATATTGTCCCACAGCTCCCTTAAGCTGTCCTCCTGTTTTCCTTTTTCTTTTTTTCTGGTTTTCTGAGTTATTTTTTTCCTACTCTGTCTTCTGATTTACTGATTCATTTTTCTTTTTTTCTGGTTTTCTGAGTGATTTTTTTCCTACTCTGTCTTCTGATTTACTGATTCAATTCCCCTAATCTGCTGTTTAGTCCTTCCAATGTCTTCTTTATTACTGCTATGTCATTCTTTATAACTGATTGGTCATTTTTCATAGTTTCTGTATCTTTTCTCATGCTGTTGAGCATTCTTGTAATTATTCTGAACTCTATTTTCTTATTATTTAAATCTTCTTCTGGTGAATTCTCTTGTTCTTTCATTTTTATCTTGGTCTTTTTGTCTCCCAATTTTGACTGACAGTTTGGGCTTGTTTGTATGTTATTAGGTAGATCTGCTATGACTCCCGGTTTCTTTGGAGAGTCTCTGGTGTAGGAAAATGTCAGACACTGTTGGTGACTGGCTCTGAGGAACCTGTTTGGAGCTATCAGCAATCCACAGCTTGTGGCTCCCTCTGCTGGTGCTGGTGCCTTTGGAAAGGTGTGCACCAAGGTCTGCTTTAACTAGCCTCTGGTCCAGAAGGAAATCAGGCAAAGTCTAAAGCAGGGGTCCTCAAACTTTTTAGACAGGGGGCCAGTTCACTGTCCCTCAGACTGTTGGAGGGCCGGACTATAGTTTTTAAAAAAACTATGAACAAATTCCTATGCACACTGCACATATCTTATTTTGAAGTAAAAAAACAAAATGGGAACAAATACAATATTTGTATTTGCATGTGGCCCGCGGGCCGTAGTTTGAGGACCCCTGGTCTAAAGCATCCAAAGATCCACCTCTGCCTGCAGTCTGATTGTTATTCTCAGCCTCTTAATGAGCCTAAGGCAATAGACAACGCAAAGCATAGACTCCCCAGGGTGGGTCCAGAGGTCTTCCAATAAGGTGCAGTAATTGCTTCAACCAATCCCCACGCCCCAGCAAAAGATGCCTGGATGGCAAAGGTCTACCTGAGAAAGATGTCCTCTGCAATATAGGGGAATGACTCGGCATAGGAAAACAGGGTGGCTGCCTTCCAAGCTCTAACCCCAGAGCCCTCAACCCTGGATTCTCCTCACACAGCTCTAGTCCATTCTGCCCTTCCTCTGCCAGAACCCAAGGTGAGTGGCTGTGCACAAAAGTTTTTGTGTTAGCCCTTTAAGAGGGTGCCTACATTTCCAGGCATCTCTTCCTGCCAGACAGCAGCCCCATTGCTTTTTACAACCAGATGTTATGTGGGCACCTTTCTCAGTTCTGGCGTTTTGGACTGAGAAGCCCAGCTTGGGGTTTAGAACCCAGAGTTCTCAGTGGGAACCCCCCACTGATGAGCTATCCCTCCAGAACTTCAGCTACTGTCCTCTCATGCCTCCACATTTCCTACCAGTTCTCTATGCAGTCTCAACTTTATGTGCTTGATTATAAGGTTTCTCTCCAGCTAGTCTTCAATTGATTATTTAGGATAGTTCTTCTATATTTTAGTTATAATTCCAGTTTGGTCCTGGGAGAGTGTCAGTGTAGCTGCCACTTAATCTGCCACCATTTTGGAATTCTGAACTTTGCTTTTCCAGAGCACAGGTTGCCATGTCCTTGTGATATATTGCTGAAAACAATAATCAAATAATAATAGGACTAAATAATCTTTTTTCTAATTCAGTCACTGATTGAAAATAATTCACTTTTGGAAATCACTTGGGAAAAATAATAACAGGGCAGTAATACCTTAGTAAATTGATGTTAAAGGAAAGATGGATGTTGCACAATTCATTTTTCTTCAGAAAAATCTAACAGAGAAATTAAAATTTTAAATAATTTTATCTCATTATAATTTTGGTTTGCATTTCCCTAACAGCAAATAAAATGGAGAATCTTTTCATATATATCTGTTGGCCATTGTGTACATTCTTGGGAGAAATGTCTATTCAGGTCCTTTGCCCATTTTCTAATTGGGTTGTGTGTTTTCTTATAGTTGTTGTTGAGTTGTATGAGTTCTTTATCTATTTTGGATATTAATTCCTTATCAGGGTATCCTTTTGAAATATGTCCTCCCACATAGACAATGGGGTTGGGAGGGCCTAGGGGGGTGGGGAGGAAGAGAGTGGGCTGGAAGCGGTTAATGGGGAGAAAAGGAGGACCTTTGTAATACTTTCAACAATAAGGATTTTTTAAAATAAATAAATATGTCCTCCCATTTTTGTTTTATTGGCAGTTTCTTTTGCTGTGTAGATTTTAAGTTTGGTATAGTCCCATTCATTTATTTTTACTTTTACTTTCCTGGATTTTGAAGTCAAATTCATAAAATCCTCTCTAAGACGAAGATCCATAAGTTTAGTACCTATGTTTTCTTGTATGTAATTTATTTTTTCAGGTCTTATATTTAGGTCTTTGATCCATTTTGAGTTAATTTTTGTACAAGGGAACAAATTGTAATCTAGTTTCATTCTTTTGCATGTAGCTTTACAATTTCCAGAACCATTTATTGAAGAGGCTTTTTTTTCCTCCACTATGTTTTTGGTTCCTTTATTGAAAATTATTTGCCAATTCTGTTCCATTGGTCTGATTGTCTGTTTTTATGCCAATATCATGTGGGTAAAAGGAGTCAAATATATGGTGACTAAAGGAAATTTTACTTTGGGTGGGGAGCACAATGTAATATTCAGATGATGTATTATGGAATTATACACTTGAAACCTATATAATTTTATTAACCAACTTCATCCCAATAAATTTTTTTAAAAAAATAAAGCTATTGTTCTATCAGAAAAAGAAATGCTATATGTTAATAAAGCATTTGCATTTTTCTAGAAAAACATAACTGTGTTAAGAAACTACTTTTTGCAGTAGTACAATCACATTGACACCATCCAGGTCAAAAATCTACAGAAATTTATAAATTTTTACTAATTTTAACAAACATTATTAAAAGGAAACACAAATAAGTTATGTCTCTCCAATGTAGTCACCACTGGAGGCCAAAGATTTTCCATAAATGTTTTTATTTTCAAAATTTATTTTAAAATTATCTGGAGTTACCTTTATTAATATATAACAAATCCATTTTGTTATAAAATATCAAAAACATAATAGTATTGCCATGCATGTATGCTTCTTCCTTTCTCCAAAATTTTAAGCGTATCTTTAAAAGGTAGTTGTTCTTTTTCTTCTCACATTACATAACATGTACTGAAATCCTTTCTAAACTTTTATTTTAAATTAAGAAAAATATTGTAATCAATTTTACTAACCACTGGTAATCTTATCCTGCTTTCAGGGGCAACATTAAAGAATGAAAATATCAACTTTCGTCTTCAGCCTATTGGCTCTTATTGCATGTTTCATGGTAAGTCGTCCACGCCCCCCCAGTCCTAAAAACTCTTGATATACTTTGTATTAATTATAACTTCAAACAAAGCTTGATACCAATTATGCCCTCCTTTTTATAACAATATGATGTCAAGATGATCATTATAGACTTATTCCTATTTTCCTTTTTCTTTCTCTTCTACATATGACTTTCTGGTTAGCAGTTGTGAGCATGAAGGAATGGAAGGCAGGTAGAATCTGGGGGGTTATCTCTTACTAGGAGCATCTCTTCCCTCTTTTCTTTTCAAAATCAAACTGTCAAAAAGATAATTGAAGCTTACTCAATGTTTTAATGCTACAGGAAATGGGAAAGTAGAAAGTTTGAGATAAATTTTGTAAAAAGACAACAGGATAAATTGTACTGAAATCAATATATCAAATGAAAATTTCTTAGGTCAATGATTATAATTATCAAATGTATCATGCAAGAATAAACCACTTTTTTGGAAGCATTCTCCCATACATTGTGGCAAATATGACTCCTCTGTCCACATTAATAAATTTAGCTTCAAATTTTCTAAAAATGTTAATAGATTAGAATATAAGGAATTTCCACAGACAAGTACACTTGACAAAGTTAGGTAAAATGGTATTTAATGTTGTTGACTGGAGCAATTTTCAGAGAAAATGCTATCTTTTTTCCCTTTCTTACAACCCTCTGTTTCATGCTGACAATAGGCAACTTCTAAGGAGCTGTGTGCAAAATATCATTCTTTTAAAGAGTCTTGGAGATTCTTACAAGCTAATGGCATGTTTCTATTCCAGAAGCCTGAACTGCATGACTAATGCAACTTAAGACTAATTATTTTCTAGTTCATAAGATTACTAGAGGCCCAGTGTATGAAAATCCATGCACTCAGTGGGATCCCTCAGCCCAGCCTGCACCCTCTCACAGTCTAGGACCCCTCGGAGGATGTGCACCTGCCAGCTTAGGCCCACTTCCTGGGGTATCAGGCCTCAGCTGGCAATCAGACATCCCTCTGGCAGCAGCCCAGGAGCCCTCGGGGGATGTCCAACTGACAGGGAGCAGGCCTAACCCACAGCCAGATATCCTTACTGCTGCCGAGGAGGCAGGAGAGGCTCTCACCACCACTGCTGCGCTCACAGCCGTCAGCCGGGCTTGTGGCTGAGTGGAGCTTCCCCTATGGAAGCGCACTGACCACCAGGGGGCAGCTCCTGCATTGAGCATCTGCCCCCTGGTCAGTGTGTGTCATAGTGACTGGTTGTTCTCGATCATTCCACTGTTGGGGCCAATTTGCATATTACCCTTTTATTAAATAGGATAGAATCCAATTGATATAAAAAACAGGGGATGTCCTAAAAAATATATGAATTTAGTACATGGATTTTTCTCACATGACAGTTAAACTTTGCAAAAATCCTGGAAGGTTATACAGGTACTTAGGATGCACAAATACATAGTATGGTAAAACAAATGAGGTAAGCCCTCAATAATGAAACAAGTGAGTGAATTGGCTTCTGTGTAGTTGACTCCACAGAACCTGAAAAATAAATAGGTTCCTGACTCTTACCTGCTAACCCATGCCATTTCACAGAATGGGTGCAGAAGACCTGGAAATGGATTATTGGCCAAGTTTAAAGCTCAAAGACAAAGGGTCTATAATTAATGAGGATGTCTACCATGTTCACAACATGGCTAGGGGCAGAACATCTGTCAACAACTGTCCACTAAGCTGTTCTGGTTAAACTGTCAATCTGGCAGTTCCTAATCCCTAAGAAAAATAGGGGAAAAAATGTAATAAGAAATTACTAAAAATATACTAACATCCTTAGTATGAATCAAATTGACTATAAGCACTTTTCAAAGAGCCTAGTCCAGTCAGTATTTCCAAAAACTTTACAAAGATAATAGGAATTTGTTGAAATGCAGATTCTGATCCAATAAATCTGCATGGAGCCCAGAAGTCTACATTTTTTACAAGTTCTCAGGTGATACTGATTATGCTGGTCAGCAAATATTTTGAATAGTAAAGTCTGGTCAGTAGAGTCCATAAAACAAAACTGAGAAAAACTAGGACTTTTGGGGTTTTCTTCCCCTCAACTATCTTCATGTGAAGAACATTATGCTACTTGCCTTGTGCAAAAAAAAAGGAATTAACAGACAATTCAAGTCAGGGAAATTTCTGCTTATCACTAATTCATGTATTACATACACCTTAAAATATTTATTGAACATCTACTGTCTACCATACACTATTCTAAATGTTGAGTAAATGGCAGTGAGCAAAACAGACAAAACCTCATTAATGTCATGGAGCGTATATGTAATTCAGGAATGGGAGAAGGAAATGTTGAATGTTAGAAGGGGTGAGAGGGGGATAAAACAAGGTTGCAATTTTAGATAGAGCAGCTGGGTAGAAAATAACATTTAATGAAAGACCTTTATTGTTTGGGTGAACAGAAATCACCTACAGTGGGGCCTTGACTTATGAGTGTCACAACTAATGAGTTTTTTTGAGATATGAGCCGTCTCTCGGCCGATTTTTTGCTTTGAGTTGCAAGCTCAAAAAAATTCGGGTTACGAGCCAGCTTCAGATACCCCACCGCTAGTTGGTGCAGCGAACGTCACAGTGATTTGACATACGAGTAATTTGAGTTATGAGCTCCGTCATGGAACGAATTAAACTCATAAGTCAAGGTCCCAATGTATATTATAAAAGCAATTAGTACACTAGATACCACCCTCTCCCCTATGCAAAGAGGGTCCTCCTGCAATTAGCTACTCTAAATATCCACACCATCAATTTTTCCCTCTATCAGTTATTCCAACACAAAAACATATAGTAATATCACCTACGTGTTTTGGTTTATTTTGTTTTTAATTCTGCACTGATCTGACATCTCCCACAAATCACTATGGAACATTTTGACAATTTCCTATACATCCCCACTTCTTCAATTCTCTCTTCAACCTACTCCAAGTCAACTTTGCCCACATCTTTTGAATTAAAGTACTCTTGTCAAGTTATACTCCAAATGGCCATGCACAATGGTCAATTTTCAGTCTTCATCATAGCGATGTTTAAATGCCATTTGACATGATCACTATCCTACTTCAAAATGATTTTGTTCTTTTTACCCTGTTTTCTTCTCCTGATTCTTCTCCTACTTCACTGGCCACTCCTTGTTGTTTTCAGGACACACTATCTCTTCCTGACCTCTGAATGTCAGAGTACCCTGAAGACAGAGTCCTCATACCCTACCTCTTCTTCCTCTGTAACGACAAACCCAGTTGTTTTGGCCAAAACTTGAAGTCCTTCTTGATTCTATCACTTCTTAGAGCCAATGCTTCATCAAATTTTGGCAGCTCTGCTTTTAAACTGTAACCTGAACCTGACCATTTCTCACCAGCCTGCTGTTACCACTCCAGGCAAAGCCACCATCATTTCTTGCCTGTCCTACAGCAATAACTGTTTTCCCTGCTTTTACTCTTGCCCTGTAGTCTCTTCTCCACACAACAACCAGCAAGATGGCTTAACAAAGTAAATATAACCATGTCACTTGCATTTTTAAAACCTTCTGATGGTTTTTCATGAACTTAGGATAGAATACAAAGGCTTTATCCTTGCCTGCAGGACCTTCCATGGTCCTCTCTGCCACCCTTAACTCTCTCACCACTATCCGCCCAATTCAAGTTTCACACACAGTGCACACCTCTTGAACTGGCCAAGGTCACTTTTACTTTAGGTTATTTGTTGTTTCTTCTTCTTATAATTCTCTCCTCTGCAATATCCACTTAATTTGTTCCTGAATTTCAATTAATTTATTGTAAAACATTTGCTCCTCAGAGATATGGTCTTGACCACCTTGTCACTATTCATTTTCTACCCCTCATAACAATTTATTTTTCTCCTGTGGCATTTACCACTGCTTGATCTCATACACCAATTTCTATACATACTATACATCAGTTAGGTTATTTGTTTCTTATCTGCTTTTCTTCAAGAATAATATCGCCATGAAAACAAGCATTTTGTTTAGTTGACAGATCTATATGCAGTAACAAATAGTCACTATCACTGTTTTAAGAAAGTGATGAAGTTTGCTTTGGGCACCAGTAAAAGCTTTGCAAAAGTAAATCTTTGGTTGGTTTTATATTATACTAGAGGCCCGGTGCATGGATTCGTCCCTCAGCCTGGCCTGTGCCCACTCACAATCTGGGACCCCTTGGGGAATGTTGGACTGCCGGTTTTGGCCTGATACCCACAGGCCATTTTAGCCCGCCTGTGGGGATCAGGCAGAAACCTGACATCCCCCAAGGGATGTAGTAATGTGTGAAGTGGCAGGCGGCCAGGGAGGAGCCCACACCGTTCCGTTCATCCCTGCCCTGCTGCGCCTGCCGCCGCTGCCACTTGGTAAGCTTGCTGAGTGGCGCTCCCTCTGTGGGAGTGCACTGACCACCAGGGGGCCACTCCTGCATTGAGAATCTGGCCCCTGGTGGTTAGTGCATGTCATAGCGACCGGTTGACCAGTCATTCAGTCATTCAGTAGCTTAGGCTTTTATATATATAGATAGCCCCTGGTGGTTAGTGCATGTCATAGCAACCGGTTGACCAGTCATTCAGTAGCTTAGGCTTTTATATATATAGATAAATATATTTGCCATATATTCTTTAATTTTCAAATTAAAGTATGAGGAGGGGAAATGAAGCTACTTAAACAGGAAAACATTGAGCTTCCCAGTTGGATGAAAATTTGGAAGTTTGTGAAGCATTCTATGCTAGAGTATCTGTACAAAGGTACAGGGACAAGACACAGCTTCCTATGTAGAAAGAACCAGTAATAGTTCTATATGGTCAAAACAAGGACACATAAGGGAATGGCAAGAGATGACATTGGATGGTGAATATGATTTTTTGTTTGGTTGCAAAGGACAGTAATCCATTCAAGGAAAGTCAATGCTAGAGTAATGTTAATTATAACGAGAAAAGCAAACCCAGGTAGACTTAAGAAGCAGTCTACTTCTCATAGCAACCCTGCTTCTCTCTGCACTGTTGTTCTCTCTCTGAACAGACATGCTCTCCTTATTCATAGTTTCTGTGTCCTCATAGATTCGTTTACACAAGCTCTTATTAACACCTCAGCCTCTATCTGGTTCCTGTCGTCTTTTCAATATAGGCATTTTAGTTTCCACTTCTAAAGAGGAAATTTCAGTATTTCATAGTTCAAGTGACAAAAAAGGGAGAATTTTATAAGCCTGCTTTATTTTTCTACATCTGGCCAATGTTGTAGGATACTGGATAGCAAGTGGAATGAAAGTTCTTAGTGAATTATCTAGAGATAACTCAATTAAATGAGCTAGACAGAAAACCAGTTCTGTGACAAAAGCATGGATACAACTCTTCTGAAATATCTTCAAATTTTTGAGTCATCACTGGTCTTTGTAGAAGAGACTAAGGCTAAGTTGTATACTGGAGATTGAAACCAGGATAAAAGCAAATTGGATATTAGAAACAGAAAATCTAGTCCAGCCTTCCCCAATATCTGGCTAGGAATGGAAAGGGATAACCTAGTGATGATAGTGCAGGGACAAGCATATGAGATTTAAATTGAAATTGCATAGCCTGAAATCATAAAGCCAGGAATAAAAGAGATGTTTAAGGGGAAAGTGGTAATTAAGAGAAGAAAGGACATAGAGAGGAAGAGGAGATGGATCCATACAGAACACAGGTGAAGAAGTTGGTTGTAAACAGGAAGGGAGAAAAACTGTATATATGTGGGTTTTATAGGTGTGTAGGCAGAAAAGCATAGTCCTCCGTGTGATAGGCTCAATTTTGTGAAATAGAAGGCAAGACCATCTTTCTAGGGAGTGAGAGGGAAGAGAGCTGGAGAAGGAGTGTGGATACTGAGAACAGCCTTTTGGGGGAAAATAGGGAAGAATGGATTAGCACTATTGAGGTACAAGATAAGCGGAGACACTGTGCATCTCTAGTGTTTCTAATATTTAGGGTTTGGCAAGATTATCCAGCAATGTTCACTAGCCTGCAAGTAAGAGAAGGTAAAATGTCTAGAGTTGATCTAAAAGTTTGATGTTGCCTAAGTCAATATGGCAGAAAGAAGTTGAACACAGAGGCAAGAAGCTGAATGCTGCTAGAGTGACTAGAGTCTTGCACCTTCCTGAAACTTCTGTTCAAACAAACTGGTGTTCTGACTGCTTCTAGAATAGGATTTCTATCTTCCTGACACTATTCACTGGCTTACAACATTCATTTAATTGTATCCCACCCCCTTCCCATTTCTAGAGAGAAATTATTTAAGACACATTTTAAATGCTCTCTTTTCTACTAGGCAATTCTTAATCCTCTCTCTTTTGTCAAAAGTAAACTTTCCAGCTCACCTCTCTCTCTCTCTCTCTCTCTCTCTCTCTCTATCTTTTCTACTAGGCAATTCTTAATCCTTTCTCTTTTGTCAAAAGTAAACTTTCCAGCCTTGGCTGGTGTTGCTCAGTGGTTAGAGTGTTGACCTGAGAACTAAAGGGTCACTGGTTCAATTCCCAGTCAAATGGATGTGCCTGGGTTGCAGGTTCCATCCCCGCCCCAGTCAGGGTGCATGCGAGAGGCAACCAATTGATGTGTCTCTCTCCTTCTTCTTCTTCTTCTTCTTCTTCTTCTTCTTCTTCTTCTTCTTCTTCTTCTTCTTCTTCTTCTTCTTCTTCTTCTTCTTCTTCTTCTTCTTCTTCTTCTTCTTCTTCTTCTTCTTCTTCTTCTTCTTCTTCTTCTTCTTCTTCTTCTTCTTCTTCTTCTTCTTCTTCTTCTCTCCTTATCTCCCTCCTTTTCATTCTCTCTAGAAATCAATTTAAAACATACCCTTGGGTGAGAATTAACACCAAAACAATAAAAGATAAACTGTCCCTCCAAATTGCTATTGCATCTACATTTTTTGCACATTTATCAATTATTATTTGAGCTGCTGTCAGATATACAAGCTGGAAATTGCAACCCTAACAATCAGAGTATGATATAGCTCAAATTTATTTTGATCCCTTACCTTATTTACTATGTCCAATCAATTTACATAGATTGTATGTAATCCTATCAACCACTACATAAGAGCTATTTCTAGAACCATTTTAAAGTGAGACAGAGACACAAAAGTGTAAACACTTCAGCTAACTGACATATTTAGCAGAAGGACTGGGTCTAGCAATCTAGCAATCTAATGTCTTTGTCTTAAACAACACACTACACTGCTTCCCACAGACTTTTATTGTATTGCTTTGGATTGTGATATGGCGGGGGGTAATAGTTTGTGCTAGATTTTGGACTCCTGTAAAGAAGATGTCATGTCTTAAATTTGTTTTCCTTAACCCCAAAAGGTGTTGCATATAATAATGTATCAATAAATAGTTACCAATTAATGGTCTGACCCTGCAGTTTCACTGAATTCTGGAAAGGGGAAGAAAGAAAGAACATCCCAAGTAGTTCCCACTACCTTGCAGGACATTTGGTCCTGTGCAAAACGTCCATACTAAAGGTCCTTGGAAATTAGTCTTACCCAGACGTTCATGCTGAGGAATTGTCCATGGTTTCAAACAGCCATAATCTTTAAAAACTCTATCATGTTTTGTTGGTACAATAATTCTGTTTTGGCTCTATTGCCAATAATAACCATTCCCACCTTGGTAGCCTAGCTGGTCAAAGCACATGGAGTGAGGTACATGGGTCAGTGTGAACCAAATGTCTCTATGGACATTTTAGACGGGACCAAATGAATGCTAGTCATTCTACTGGAGTATTTACTTCCATTTTAAATTACTTCCAAAGGTGGCCTCTCTCATTAGACAATCAAGATCATCTGATCCCCTCTAAAACCTGTAGATCAGAGAGTAAAATTGTCTTTCCTTTGTTTCTTGATATTTCATATTATCCTACTTTTTTTCAGTGCCAGCATTTCCAGAAGGGAGGGGTGTATTTTATTCATTTTTTAAAAAACTATATTATCAGTGAAATATGTGACTATATAACTTCTTAAAGTACATATACTGATGGTTTAACTTTAAATGATCAAACATAGAAATGTTGTTTTTGTTTTGTTTTGTTTATCTCCACAGTGCATTGAAAGCCAAACAGTTCCCTTGGAACCATGTCAACCTGACCAGCTGCCACAAAACCCTCTACTGAAATATGAAAAATGGGTTCCCCAACACCATCTTACTCGCAATTGCCAAGAACAAATTTCACAAGCTCCTCTTCCTCCTCCTACTATTGATCTAAAAGCAGAGAATGAACTTCATCCTCTTCCTCCAAATGTCCCTCCAGTGCGAATTATACATCAATATCTTCAATCAAAAATTATGGTACAACAAAAACCTTTTTTCAAAACTCTTATACTGAACAAATCCTATCCAGGTTATACAACTCCACCTTTCCAAACAAAACCCTACAGTCCAGGAACTATTACGAAGTCAACATCGCAACATTTAGATATTCCTATATATACTTTTTCTAAAACTTATCCTAAAATTAAAACCTCAATAAAAAAACACACAATACCTACAATCACTACCACTACTAAACTGGCCAACTCCACAAAAGCAATTACCACCACTTCCACAGAATCCCACACAACAGCAACAAATGCAATTTCCACAGAGAGTACCAAAACTAACCTCATTTCCAAAGGATCTAATACAACACCAAACACAATCACTTCCACAGAATCAACAAAAAATACACACATCAAAATTTCCAGAGAATCCCCTATAATAGCAACCAAAGTCACTTCCACAGAATCCCAGAAAATATCACCTATCACAGCTTCCACAAAACAAGCCACAACTGTCACCACTTCCAAAGAACCCACTACATTATCCAGCACCAACATTTCCAAAGAAGCCTCTATAATAGCAAGCAAAATCACTTCAGACGAATGCATAGCAACAGCACCCAAGAGCACATCCACAAAAAACACCATAACTATCACCACTTCAGTGAAACCAACGACAGTATCCACCACAAAAATTTCAAAAGAACTCGCTACAACAGCAACTAAAATCACTCCAAGAGAATTCACATCAACAGCACCCAACACCACCACCACAACTATGACCACTTCAATAGAACCCACGACAGTATCCACCACCAATCTTTTCAAAGAACCTTCTACTATAGCAACCAAAATCATGTCAAGAGAATCCACATCAAGGGTACCTAAGACCACATCCACACAACACACCACATGTGTCACCACTTCCAAAGAACCCACGACAGTATCAACTACCAAAATGTTAAAGGAAACCACTACAATAGCAAACAAATTAACTTCAAGAGAATTCACATCAATGGCACCCAAGAGCGCATCCACTCAATACTCCACAACTATAACCACTTGCAAAGAACCCACTACATTATCCACCATGAAAATTTCCAAAGAACCCTCTACAGTAGCAACCAAAAATACTTCCATAGTATCCACATCACAGGCCCCTAAAACCACCTCCAAACAATACCCTACAACTATCACCACTTCCAAAGAAGCCACTACAGTATCCACCACCAAAATTTTCCAGGAACTCTCTACAATAGCAACCAAATTGACTTCCAGAGCATCCAAGTCAGTGGCAACTACAACCACAGCCAAAGAACACACTAAAACTATCACCACTTCTAAAGAACCCTCTACAGTATCCACGACAATTTTAATAGACCCCCGTACAACAGAAACCAAAATCACTTCAAAAGAATCCACATCAACAGCACCCAAGATCACTTCCACAGTATCCACCACAACTATGACCACTTCAATAGGACCCACAACAGTATCCACCAACAAACATTTCAAACAACCCTCTACTATAGCAACCAAAATCACTTCTAGAAAATTCACATCCACAGCATCAAAAACCACATCCACACAACACACCACAATTAGCACCACTTTAGAAAAAAACTCCAGAGTATCCACCACCAAAGCTTCCAAATAACCCTCTAAAATAGCAACAAAATTTATGTCCAGAAAATCTACATCTATAGCACCAAAGACCACCTCCAAACCACACACCACAACTATCACCACTCCCAAACAACCCACTATAGTATCTACCACCAAAATTTCCAAAGAACCCTCTACAATAAAACCAAATTAACTTCCAGAGCATTCATGTCAGTAGCACCTAAGACCACCTTCAAACCACACACTACAACTATCATCATTCATAAAGAACCCAAGACAGTATCCACCACCAAAATTTCCAAGGAACCCTCTACAATAGCCACCAAAGTCACTTCCAGAGAATCTACATCAATGGCCCACAAGACTCCATATTTACACAACACTCCATATTTATCGCCACTTCCAAATAACCAATAACAGTCTTCACCACCAAAATTTCCAAGAAACCCTACACAGCACCAATCAAAATCACTTCCAGAGAATACACATCAGTGGCTCCTAAGACCATCTCCAAACAACTCACTATAACTATCAGAACTTCAGTGATACCAATGACAGTATCCACCACGAAAATTTTCAAAGAACCCTCTACAATACCAACCAAAATGGCTTCAAGGAAATCCACATCAATGGCACCTAAGGCCACCTCCAGAGTGTCCACCACAACTGTGACCACTTCAATACAACCCATGGCAGTATCCACCACCAAAATTTCCAAAGAACCCTCTAGTATAGCAACCAAAGTTGCTTCTAGAAAATTCACATCAACAGCACCAAAAACCACAGCCACACAACACACCACAGCTATCACCACTTCCAAAGAACCCTGCAGCATATACACCACCAAAATTTCCAAAGAACCCTCTAAAATAGCAACCAAGATTACGTCCAGAGAATCCACATCTTTGGCACCAAAGTCCACCTCCAAACCGCACACCACAACTATGACCACTCCCAAACAACCCACCCTAGTATCCACCACCAAAATTTCCAAAAACCCTCTACAATAGCAACCAAAATTACTTCCAGAGTATCCACATCAGTGGCACCTAAGACTACCTCCAAACAACACACTACAACTATCCCCACTTCCAAAAAGCCCACAACAGTATCCACCAAGAATCTTTTCAAAGAACCCTCTACAATAGCAACCAAAATGGCTTCAAGGGAATTCACATCAATGGCGCCCAAGGCCACCTCCAGAGTATCCACCACAACTATTACCAGTTCAATAGAACCCACAACAGTATCCACCATGAATCTTTTCAAAGAACCCTTTACAATAGCAACCAAAATCGTGTCAAAAGAATCAACTTCTATGGCGCCCAAGACCTCATCCATACAACACACCAAAATTATCACCACTTCCAAAGACCCATGACAATATCCTCTGCCAAAATTTCCAAGGAACCTTCTACAATAGCAACCCTATGCACTTCCAGAGGATCCACATCAACAGTACCAAAGGCCACATTCACACAACCTACCACATCTATCAGAACTTCAATGAAACCAATGACTGTACCCACCATGAAAATTTCCAAAAAACCCTCTACAATACCAACCAAAATCAATTCCAGAGAATCCACTTCAGTGTTGCTTAAGACCATCTCCACACAACACACTACAACTATCACAACTTCAGTGAAACCAATGACAGTATCCACTACAAAAATTTACAAAGAACCCTCTACAATAGCAATCAAAATGGCCTCAAGGGAATCCATATCAACAGCACCCAAGACCACCTCCAGAGTATTCACCACAATTATGACCATCTCAGTGAAACCAATTTCAATATCCACCACAAAATTTTCCAAAGAATGCTCTACAATACCAACAAAAATCACTTCAATAGCATTTACATCAACAGCACCAAAGACCACTTCCAAACAACACACCACAACTATCACAACCTCCAAAGAACCCACTACAGTATTCACTACAAAAATTTCAAAATAGCCTTCTACAATCGCAACCAAAATTGCTTCAAGGGAATCCACATCAACAGTACCCAAGACCACCTCCAGAGTATCCACTACAACTATGGACACTTCAATAGAATCCACAACAGTATCCACCACCGAACTTTTTAAAGAACCTTCTACAGTAGCAACCAAAATCACTTCAAGGGAAACCATGTCAATGGCACCCAAGACCACATCCCCACAATACACCACAACTATCAGCACTTCCATAGAACCCACAACAATATCCACCACCAAAATTTCCAAAGAACCCCGGACAATATCAAGCAAAATTACTTCCAGGAATCCACATCAATGGCTTCTACGTTCACATTCACACAAATCACCAAAACTATTACCACTTCCATAGAACCCACTATTGTATCCACCACTGAAATATCCAATTTTCCTCTACAATAGCAACCAAAATAACTTCAAGAAAACCGACATCAATGGCATCCACCACCATTTGCACAGAACTCCCTGCAACTTTCACCACTTCCACAGAGTCCACCGCAGTATCCACCACAAAATTTCCAAAGAATCCTGTACAATAGCAGCCAAAATCACTTTAATAGAATTCACCACAACAACACCCATCACTACTTCCACAGAACCCACCGCAACTATCACCACTTTCATAGAACCAAGTACAGTAACCAACATCAACACTTCCTTAGACCCCAACAGAAATAAACCAAAATCACTTCCACAGAAACCTGCTCTATAACATCTGTCATCACTTCCTTAAAACCAACTACTATGACAACTATCAGGAGCTTTTCAATAATGCCAACCATCAGGACAGCAGACGCCCCCACCTCCTCAAGTAACTGACCTATTCATGAAGAGAATCACCACCACAAGATCAGCAGCCACCAGCATAGCATCTACCAGAGCTACTATTCCTTATCACATCCCCCTCTCATATTTCCCAGTTTTAATATCCAGGTGAAAGCTCTCATTCGATGAACATCAAGCAGAAAAATTGTAGAGTTTTGGGGATAAGCTCTTTTACACCTTTGGTCAATATTGTGAGAAATGATATTTTTAAATATGCTTTAAGCTCTTAGGAAAATTTTCTTGAATTATTTCAGTGAAACCAACCCTAATCTAACTAGCTTATCAAAATAATAAAATAAAGTACTATTTGAGCAACATTAAGCACCTATTGTTGTCATAATAATTAACACTTTCTTATATTTTATTACCTAGCAACAGCTGATCAATCAGTTTTCCAGAATAAAACAGAGACTCTTAATTTTCTTTAAAAAAAAAAAGACATTTAATAAAGGATATATTTAGAGTGGACAGGATTAGTAAACAAGGGATGTTGAGGCATTCTGGGTCTAGCCACAGTGGAGGTGGTAGTGTATCTAGGCTTGCTGGAGCAAAAGGATAAAATACCAACACCAGAGCCTGAATGAGAGTTGAGACAGTGAACAAAAAGCCACCAGTGGGCCTGTTGCTGTGAAGGGACATAACTACTGCACCATAATGCAGCTCCCACCATGGAGAGAGCAGAATAGTATCCATACCTCTCTCCTTCTCTTATTGCTTTCATCACTAGGATCCAATCAAATCTCACAGGCAAGGAAATCCATGTTATAAAGTTTTATGGTCATCCTTCCAGGGTAGACAGCTAAGCAGAGAAGGCTGGATTGCTAGTAAGGAACTGGCTCAGCATCTTGTAGTCAAATATGTAGGCAAGGAAACAATGAGTGTTCCTGGATTCCTGCACAAAAAGGGGAAGATATGGCGGCAAGATAAATGATAGAGTTATATCAATTTTTATTGCCTTTACCTGGAAATGCACATATCAATGGGGAAACAAGGTATAAAAATGTAAGTGAACTAGAGGCCCAATGCACAGATTCATGCACCGGTGGGCTCCCTCAGCCTGGCCTGCTCCCTCTTGCAATCTGGGACCCCTCGGGGGATATTGGAGGCCCGGTGCATGGATTTGGCCTGATCCCTGGAGGCCAGGCTGAGGGACCCGGGCCTCTAGTATGCATATAAGATCTTTGATTAATCTCTTCCTGCCCTCCCGCCTCCCTCCGACCCTCTGAGATTCATCAGTCTGTTCCATGTTTCCATGCCTGTGCATTGAGCATCTGCCCCCTGGTGGTCAGTTCACATCATAGCTACCTGTTGAACAGTCACTTAGGCTTTTATATATATACTAGAGGCCCGGTGCACGAAATTCGTGCATGGGGGTGGGGGAGTCCCTCAGCCCAACCTGCGTCCTCTTGCAATCCAGGACCCCTCAAGGGATGTTGGGCCTAAACTGGCAGTCGGACATCCCTCTCGCAATCCAGGACGCTGCATGCACCAGTGACCATACTTTTCATACCCGTGAAAGGCATCTTGCTGTTGTAAGGGCAGCTACATTTTTTTGCCCTGATTATAAAAAGTAGTACATAACATGATCCTTCTGAGGCAGTAATACCATTTCCCCCATCTAATGGGTGGAAAAACTGAAGCAGAGAGAAGTTAAGTAATTGGCTTTGTCACACAGTTATAAGTGTCAGAATCAGGGCTGACCACAAAATGTGCAAGCCAGAGTCCATGCATGTCATC
>NW_005370660.1:328826-332151 GCF_000412655.1 Myotis brandtii
GCTCCAGCTCTGAGGTCTCGGCTGCTGAAAGAAGGTATCTGGGGTTTGTTTAGCTTCTATAATTGAAACACTGTTGCAGCTCCATCTCTGAGGTCTCTGCTGGCTGAAAGCAGGTATCTGGGGTTTGTTTAGCTTCTATAATTGCAACATTGTTGCTTAGAGTTCAGCTCAGAGCCCAGCCGCAGCAGGCGGGAAACCTTGGCTTCCTCCATCACTGGAGCAAGCAAGCCTCATGTTCGCTTCAGCTGCATGGCTGCCAGCCGCCATCTTGGTTGGCAGTTAATTTGCATATTGCCCTGATTAGCCAATGGGAAGCGTATCTGAGGTATGGTTAATTACCCTATTTGTCTTTTATTAGATAGGATAGATACTATAATATAAAATCCAAGAAATATAAAATAACATTAAAATAGAAATAATATATTCATAAATATATCAATGCTAGAGTCCCGATGCACAAAATTTGTGCAGGGGGCTTGGCCCTCACAGCTTTGGCCAGCCCTCACGACTTCAGCCGGCCCTTGCAGACCCAGCTTCATCCGGAAGGTCATCTGGAAGGACATCTAATTAGCATATTAGCTCTTTATTATATAAGATAAACACAATGAATATATATATGAAAAATGTTAAAGGTGTTCTCTTAAGTATAGCAGAACATCCTACAAATAGAAAACATGAGGTAGTATTTTAATAAATTGACCATTTTACATCCCCTCAAAATATCTCTCAAATTATACAATCATATTTTATAATGATGGCATCATTGATCTATTCGTTTGTATACTGAAAAGTCTATTCTATCTATTCTATTAAATATAAATGTATAAATGAACCATGAGGCTGTATTTTATTTATTTAATAAAAGTAGAAGTAAAATGAATTTTGATTATAGCAGAAAATTACTTTTCAGAATGCAACCAGTAAAAAAAAAAAGAAAGTAGAAAAATAATTAAATAAAAAGATTTTTTTAAAAAAAGGAGTGCTACTAGTAAATAAATGTGGTTATAGACTTACTTGTTGTGCTCAATCAATGTAATAATATCATCCAGGTATGTTTCTGTCACTTTAAAATTTAATTTGTCTCTGCTGTTCTTTTATTCTTTCACACAAAAGATTACACCAACTCTTTATGGCATGTATGAAAAGTCAGTTATATGTATTTGTATCTTTGTGTGTTTGCCTTTTAGAACAGCTCGGAACTCCTACTCTAGGGCATCACATGCCAGATTTCACCAATCTCCTTGTCAAGTATCATTAGCATAAAGTGGTTTCTAAACCTCTGTGCTGCTTAAGCATTGCAAATAAACCCACACCCCACTCATTTTCCAGCATGGAGCCATCAGTGTCTTCTGCACTGTCAGCTCTCTGCTGCCTCTCCTGCTCTTGCTAGCAATGACTGGACAGATTTGTGACAACTCCAGTTTAATCCTCAATTTACCTCTATTCAGGCACTTTACTTAGACCTGCATGCAAATGTAGTCAGAACATATTTTCTGTCATCAAGAGCTCTTTATCCCTTCTACTTTTGGTAGCCATCATCTTATCACCCACAGAGTTTTTAATGCAGACAATTCTTGCCATTTCTGGCATATGCCCTATTGCAGTTACCAGGTGAGGTTGGCCACTTGGAGGGACCATTTTGATAAGGAAGGATACCTGTCCATTCCTCTTCATTCTCTCATGAGCCTTAGGTAAAATGAATCAACTGAGTCACATCATACTGACACTCCAATGGAACATGGGCTTGTCAGTTTTGCAAGTCAGCTATCAACTTCATTTCACATCCAGCATACCCTTTCCCTAGTATTAACTTTTTTCCCAATCTTCTATTTCCCTCATCCCTGTTAGGAACAACTTCTACTAATCTGTTTTCCCCCACTCATGCTTCCTGAGCTTATATTGTGCATGTTGTACAGGAAACTCAAATGAAATAGCTGTGGCTCATTGACTGTTCTACAATGATTGGAAGCACTGGGTTTGTTACACACAACTCAGCAGTCAGTGTTGCACAGAATTGTGGGTGGAAAGTGAAAAATGCTTTACCTAAGATGCTGCATGCAATTCAGGGTAATTCACTTCAGCAAATGTCTACCATGAGCAAGGCACTGTGCTTGGTGCTTGAGCTTTAGTAATGTACATAGGGTTGACATTTGTCTGGGGTGACACATTAAACAAATTATTACAAATGTTTTACAAAAAGAAACTATAGGAAGCTGCATGATCAAATAGGAAGGAAAAAATCTAGGTGAAATTCCCTAAACTGCTGGGGCCCAGAATAGGGGAATAATTTACTTAAATAATTTTTAATATCAATTTCCAAACAATAAAACATGATAGGTCACCCAGAAAACTCAGTTCAGAGATCCAAACTGGGTCTCAAAACCAATATGTCAAAAAGACGGTGTGCCTCCTGGAGGCTCTGGGGGGGGCATACATTTCCTTGTCTTCACAAGCTTATAGAGACTGCCTGAATTCTGTAGCTTGTGGCCATCTTCTTAGTGCACCACTCCAATCCCTCTTTGCATTATCAGATGGCTTTCTCTGACTCTACCTCCCACTTCCACACTTAAGAACTCTTGTGATTACATTGGGCCCTGAATAGTTCAGGATAATCTGCTTATATTAAGGTCAGCTAATTAGCAACCTTCATTTTATCTGCCATCTTAATCACTTCTTCCCACATACAGAAACATTTATAGGTTTACTAGAGGCCTGGTGCATGACATCCGTGCACAGGGGAGTGGGAGAGTCCCCTCAGCCCAGCCTGTGCCCTCTCGCAGTCCAGGACCCCTCTCCTGTGGAGAGCAGGCCTAAGCCAGCAGTCGAACATCCCCCCAGGGGTCCTTAGTGCTGCCATTGAGGCGAGAGAGGCTCCTGTCACCACCTCTGCACTCGCCAGCCATGAGCCTAGCTTCTGGCTGAGCGGCGCTCCCCCTGTGGGAGCACACTGACCACTAGGAGGCAGCTCCTGTGTTAAGCGTCTGCCCCCTGATGGTCAGTGTGCATCAAGCGGCAGGTCGTTCTGCCGTTCAGTTGATTTGCATATTACCCTTTTATTATATAGGACTAGAGGCCCGGTGCACGAAATTCGTGCACTGGGGGGAGGGGGTCCCTCAGCCTGGCCTGTACCAGCAGTCCCTCTCCAATCTGGGACTCCTTGGGGGATGTCAGACTGCCGGTTTAGGCCTGATCCTGCACCAGCAGTCGGACATCCCTCTCGCAATTCAGGACCGCTGGCTCTTAACCACTCACCTGCCTACCTGCCTGCCTGCCTGCCTGATTGCCCCTAACCACTCTGTTTGCCAGCCTGATCACCCCCAACTGC
>NW_005370660.1:333370-333837 GCF_000412655.1 Myotis brandtii
CTCCAGGAGGCCCGGCCTCTCTGCAAAGCCCCCCTGCCTCTGCGTGGTGGGCTCCAGCTCCACCTTGAGCTGCACCAGCCGCAGCGTGGTCTGGGTCAGGGCCTCATGAAGTCTCTAGTTCTCAATGTGCAGCTTTGCATAGAGCTTCCTGAAGCTCCCTCAGGCTCTTCCAATTTGGGCTGGGGTTTTGGGTTTAAGGTCCTGCTCCTCTGGAGGGGAAGGGCTGGATTCTGGGCTGATGTCCACTGGCTTCACCTTCTCCCCCTTCACAGGCCCTTTCTTGTCCTTGCCACTTCTGCAGTGCTCCCTGGAGGCCTGTGGTCCCTATTCCTGCCCCTCAGGCACCTCTACTCTCTGGGCAGGGCCATCAGAATTCTTAACCCCAGGGACTCTGGGCTGCCAGGAAGGGTCCAGGCTCTGAGCGCCCTGCTCTTGATGTGGATGGGAGAGTCTGATCAGGGGAAGGC
>NW_005370660.1:334341-335714 GCF_000412655.1 Myotis brandtii
CGGGTGCCCGATCACCTTGGTCCCACCCGCCAGCCCCAGGTCCCCCACGGGAGGGCCGGATGAGGACTGGGACCCCGGCTGCAAGCCCCGGATAGAGGCAAGCTGGCAGTTGGCACTGCCCCGCCCTGCCTCCAGTATGCAAATTAGCCACCATCTTGGTTGGCGGTTAATTTGCATATCTCGCTGATTAGCCAATGGGAAGTGTAGCAAAGTTATGGTTAATTACAATATTTCTCTATTATTAGATAGGATGGGGTTAGTGCCTGGACATGTTGGGAAGTAGGGAGGAAGTATTATTCTGCCTACACAAATGGATCAAGGACAGGGATGCTGCTAAGCATCCTACAGTGCACAGGATAGGCCCCTACAAGTGTCAGTAGTGCTGAGGTTGAGGAACCCTAGTGAAGAAGGGGTTATGCTGGGAGGGTTGGCTAGGCAAGGCAAAGGGAGTCCCTAGGGAGCTAGAAATCTTCCCTGTCTTGACCTGGGCTCTGGACACACAGGTGCATACCTATGTAACATATGTAAACATTCGAGATGTAACATGTGAAGGTGAAGATGAGGATACTTTACTGGAGGTATGATATATCACCTTTAAAACTCCACCATTTTTTAAAATATATTTTTATTGATTTTAGAGAGGAAGGGAGAGGGAAAGAGAGCTAGAAACAGCAGTGATGAGAAAGAATCACTGATTGGCTGCCTCCTGCATGCCCCACACTGGGGATCAAGCCTGAAACCCGGGCATGTGCCCTGACTGAAAATCGAGCTGTGACCTCCTGGTTCATAGGTCAATACTCAATCACTAAGCCATGCCAGCTGGGCTCAAAGACCACCATTTTTAACATCACTGCTACCCTTATGGTTTTAAAATATGGAGGCAATAATCTCCAAAATTAAAGGGAACTCATACATTTTAACAAAAGGAAGATAAACAATCCAATCAAAAAATGGACAAAGGACTTAAATAGACACTTTTTGAAAGTGGGCATACAGAAGGCCAAGAGACATGCTAAAGTCACTAATCATCAGAGGGATGCAAGTCAAATGACAATGAAATACCATTGAGATACCTGTCAGAATGGCTATCATCAACAAATCAACAAATGTCAAGTGATGGCGAGGATGTGGAGAAAAAGGAACCCTCATGCACTGCTGGTGGGAATACAGACTGGTGCAGCCACTGTGGAAAACAGTATGGAGTTTCCTCAAAAAATTAAAAATGAAACCCTCATTTGACCCAGTATTCCCACTTCTAGGAATATATCCCAAGAAATCAAAAACACCAATCAGAAAGGACATATACACCCCTATGTTAATAGCAGCACAATTCACCATAGCTAAGATTTGGAAACAGCCTAAGTGCCCATCAG
>NW_005370660.1:335775-339126 GCF_000412655.1 Myotis brandtii
CTGCTATAAAAAAAAGAAAGAACTCTTATCATTTGCAACAGCGTGGAGGATGGACCTGAGCATTATGCTAAGCTAAATAAGCCAATCAGAGAAAGATAAATATCACATGATTTCACTCATTTGTGGAATATAATAAACAACATAAACTGATGAACATAAATTTCCAGAGACAGAGAAGCATTGAACAGACTGTCAAGCTTCAGGGATGGTTGAGGGGGGCGGGGCCGGTAAGAGATCAACCAAAGGACTTGTATGCATGCATATAAGCATAACCAATGGACACAGAAACTAGGGCAGTGAGTGCATGTGCGCGGGGCAGAGGGGGGGTGGGGGATGGGGTGGCCATGGAGAGGTCAATGGGCGAAAAAGGAGACATATGTAATACTATATGTAATACTTTAAACAATAAAGAATTAAATAAATAAATAAATAAATAATAAAATTATGGCTGTTACAGCAGCTGGCTTCTTATATATAGAGATAAGATATCTTATTTCCAATAAATAAAAATAAATAAATAATAAAATATGGAGGCAAACTGAAGAAATAGCTGAAAGAGTGGAAAGAATTGCCTCTGGGCAGCAGGCTGGAATGTGCAGGGGTGGGAGTGGGAAAGCTACTTTTTGCCTTACAGTAGCATTTGATTCAGCAAATAATATTACCTTGATAAAAATTAATCATTAAAAAGCAACAAAATGGAAGAAAAAATGCTCTGTCTGCATTTAGCCTGAGAAACTTGAGTGCCTCATCTCAGACAACTCGGTACCACTGAACCAGGTGTTGACAGACAGGACAGAGAAAACCTACATATGCCATCACTGGCACAATTTTTTATTATTTGTTAATCCTCACCAAAGTATATTTTTTACATTGATTTTTAGAGAGAGTGGAAGGGATGGGGAGAAAGAGAAACATTGATGAGAGAGAGACACATTGATTAGTTGCCTCCTGCATTCACCCTGTCCAGGGCTAAGTATTAAGCCTACAATTGAGATACGTGCCCATGACCAGAATCAAACTCAGGACCCTTCAGTATGCAGACCGATGCTCTAACCCAGCCGTGGGCAAACTATGGCCCGCGGGCCGGATCCGGCCCGTTTGAAATGAATAAAACTAAAAAAAAAAAAAGACTGTACCCTTTTATGTAATGATGTTTACTTTGAATTTATATTAGTTCACACAAACACTCCATCTATGCTTTTGTTCCAGCCCTCCGGTCCAGTTTAAGAACCCATTGTGGCCCTCGAGTCAAAAAGTTTGCCCACCCCTGTTCTAACCACTGAAAAAAACAGGCTATGGAACAATTTTTTTATTTAACACCAGAGGCCTGGTGCACAAATTCTTGCACGGGTGATGTCCAGCCACTATCAGGGGCAGGGCTGACTGGGGGGAGGGGCTGTGGGCAGTTGGCCAGCAGGCCCCACCCTCTGGTCCAACTCTCGGTTGAGGGAACAATTTGCATATTAGCCTTTTATTATATAGGACTAGAGGCCCAGTGCATGAAATTTGTGCACTGGGGGGGTGTCCCTCAGCCCAGCCTGCACCCTCTCCAATCTTGGACCCTTTGGGGGATGTCTGACTGCCGGTTTAGGCCCGATCCCTAAACAGGCAGTTAGACATCCCTCTCACACTCCGGGACTGCTGGCTCCCAACTGCTTGCCTGCCTGCCTGCCTGATTGTCCCTATCCACTTCTGCCTGCCAGCCTGATCAACGCCTAACTGCTCCTCTGCTGGCCCAATTCCCCCCAACTGCCCTCCCCTGCCGACCTGATTGCCCCCAACTGCCCTCCCCTGCAGACCTGGTCGCCCCCACCTGCCTTCCCCTGATGGCCTGGTCACCCCCAACTGCCCTCCCCTGCCAGCCATCTTGTGGCAGCCATCTTGTGCCCACATGGGGGTGGCCATCTTGTGCCCACATGTGGGTGGCCATCTTGTGTGAGGGCATGATGGTCAATTTGTATATTACCTCTTTATTATATAGGATTTGTACAGTACTGCTAATCACTAAGAGCTTTATAAATATTAGCTCATTTAATCCTCAAAACTATTATTATCTCTCACTTTACAGCCTAAAA
The DNA here is from genome assembly GCF_000412655.1 of Myotis brandtii. NCBI lineage: Eukaryota > Metazoa > Chordata > Mammalia > Chiroptera > Vespertilionidae > Myotis > Myotis brandtii. The sequence goes on from NW_005370660.1 coordinate 337,851, forward strand.
GTGTCAAAGTTAAGATTTATCTAAACATTTGCTAGGCCACAAATCTATGGATATGAAAACTATGATATGCCCACTTTGATATTATTAATCCATTTTGACTAGGCATCAGTGAAAACTAAAGCTTCTGTTTATAATTTTACATATTTGATGAGTGAAGAATTTTGCACAGACTCACTTCTGGCTCTGTACCTTTCAAACAGTATTTATCTTCCTCTACCCAAATTTCTTTTGGTGCTAGGTATCTTAAGATAGGTTCTTACTCTGATATGACCTTTGTCCCTGCACATTCATATCACAACGCCAGGTAGGTTAACACAGAGGGCAATAGAATTATTTCTAGGAGCTTCTTTTACACTGGAAAAGCTAGCAATAATTTAACTATACTTAAAAATGATTTTGACTCACATAAATATATTCTACTATATTCTAACTAAACATATTCCCATCTCAACTTCTCATAATCTGTTCTGTAAAATGCCTGCAGCATCATTTACAATGCCACTAGACATAAAGGGAAATGAGACAGAAGGGAATTTGAAGAGGGAAAAGGCAGTGGTCATTGTTAAATATATTATTTCAGCAAATATTGCCAAATCATATGACCACAGCTAGGTGCCCTTCTGTAGTAAAGAGGCTGACTTCATTTTTGATGTTTGACTATTGACATCATTTAAATCCCTCTTTCCTAACTACACCATATCTGGGCAACCAAGATAAGAAGACCAGTGTGCGTGTCATGTTTTTCAGTGCTTAAGGGCAGTCCAAACTTCACAAAGCCCAAGCCTATTGAGAACTCTTCCCCAGACCCACCCCTAACCACCATAAAGGCCCAACTTACTCTCTTTGCTTCTCTCAAGCCAACTGAACCAGCTTCCACTGATGCCAATATCCCTAGAAAGTCTCACTATTATGAGTGGTAAACCTTTCCATATTCTCTTGGTATGTGTGGTATCATCAATCTTGACATTCAAACCAATTGGCAGGTTGGAAGGGCGATTGAGGGTCATTCCCAAACAGTGAGAAGCCTGTGCAAATGACCAGCCCTGAAGCTTAACCATTATTAATTTCACTGTAAACCCACTTCTGTGTGTATTTGTACAATTTTCTCTCTAAAACCTCCACTCTGACTTGAGCAAGCCCGATGCACAAAACCTCAGATTTTCAAAAGAATGTGAAGTAGTACGATAGTTCTACACTTAAGGATTTTTATATATACATCCTTAAAAGTATCCAGGTCTTTCTCTAAAATATTTACTGGATAATCCAAGTCAGAAAG
>NW_005370660.1:339375-341772 GCF_000412655.1 Myotis brandtii
AAGAAAGAAAGAAAGAAAGAAAGAAAGAAAGAAAGAAAGAAAGAAAGAAAGAAAGAAAGACACTGAATACACCAGCAGAGTAAATATGTTGAAAGGCCAAGAAGTAAAGGACAGTCTGAAAGCTCTGTCCTTCAGCTGGAAGACAAGTAAAATGCTGCCATAGAACACAACAAAGGCTTCAGCTCCTTACTAACAAGCGATTTCCGCTAAAACAGGAAACTGCTTCAATAGAGCGATAGATTTTATGAGCCTTGAAGATCAGTGTGCAAAAGGCCTGCCAGTCCAGCATAAGAAAACAACCACTAAAATGATTTCAAACATCTGCTTCTTTAGTGCCACGCAGGCAGCCACAGCTATTGCTGTCCTCCCTGTCATATCCACGGAAGCCACCAGCACCTCCCTTGCCACCACCACTGCTGTTCTTCACACTGTGTCTCTTCAAGCTGATGCTATCATTTCCAGCCCCAACATCTGCTCCTTCAACCCCTGCTGCCACCAGCTCCCTATCAGCTGCCTCCATGTAGCAACTCTCCAGCTTCCATCACCTCTCTTGTCCCCAGATCACCAGTATACACTGCAACCACCACTGAAATCACCATGAGTCCTATTTCCACTACTTCATCTGATTCCTCTGCTCTTTACTACCCCAGAAGACACCACAATTTTTACTGACCCTGTACCAAGTACACTGGCAAGATCTATGAAATAAAAAAAAAAAAGATCTATGAAATATTGCTAATTATGCTTTATTCAATCTGAAAGCAGCTTTTTTCTTTCTTTTTTTGTTGCTGTGGTTTTTCATGTTTCTCTACTTTGAACTCTGTGCCAAGGTCTGTAGGCAGCTGCAAGTGTTGTCTGCACACCTGTGACACTGTTATGAGTTAATTTCCACAACCTTGAGTGGGAAGACAAATTTTTGAATGGGTTTCCAAATTTTCCCATTGAGCAGAAACATGGATGCCGTGAAAAACTCTACTGCATAGCATGGTGAACCTGCTTCCTTGTTGCCATAATTCTGAAATGTTTGCACCTAACAATTTACAGATATAAATTGCTAACATTTATTGGGCATTTATTTTGTACCAGATCCTGCTACATATGCAATACTCATTAACACATTTAATCTTCATGAAAAAAACATGAGTTAGATCCCATAATCATGTACATATATTACTATGAGGAAAATCAGACACTTATATTATTAAATCTCTGAAGAGTTAAATAACTTACATAAAGTCACACAGCTAGTAAATCAAAGGGCAGAGCCCCCACAATTGAATACAGAGCCCAATAGGACACAAATTGCTATAGAAATACACCAACATTTTCCAGAAAATATTTGCTGTATTTTTAAAAGACTTTTAAAAATAGACAAGCCCAAATATCAAATGGTAAAATGGATTTTTTTTTTAAGTTCCTCTAGTTAAAACCGGAAGCAGCAAACTTTTTCTGTAAAGGGCCAGAGAATAAATATTTTAGGCTTTTGTGGGTACTTTCTGTTGTTTGTTTGTTTGTTTGTTTGTTTGTTTTTACACTCTTTTAAAAATGTAAACACCATTATTCATTTACTTTGTACAAAGCCAAGCAACAGGCCAAATTAGGTCCATATGCTATGGTTTATCACACTGTACTCTAGTAATAAATTGGTTACCATTTTCACTAAACCTAAATTATAATACACATTTCATTTTGTAATTTTTCAAAGTCTTAAATAGACCTCTCTTTATTATTTGTTTTCTTTACTCAGAGAACAAGTTTCTTCCTGAGACATATCAGAGTCCATTTTTCTATGTCTACGGAGAAACAGCATTAAAATCATTGCAAGATGATTTTACCTTTGCGAGTATCTTTCCTTCTCTTTTTTAACTGTGCTCAGCTAATCAGAGAAAAGATTTCTGAGCATTCAGAACTCTTCTTGCTTCCTTTCCTACATGTGGCACAAAATAAATTTTAAAAATTATCGATTTCTAGTATTTCCATGCAACTGTATCTCTTTAATGAGATGTCTCCATTTTGTTTTGTTTTAATTGAAAATAAATTCTGAGTCTCTCCTTCTTTGTCATGTTCACCTAATCTGTCTCTTAGATCAGATGGAATTTAAACACAATCTTTTTCTCAGCAATTGCTTAGACAAAGGATCATATTTTTTTTTAATTTTATTACATAGAATTTGGAATTCCAAACATCTTACTATATTCCATAACATTTCTTTTAGTATTTTTATCTCTTCCTGGGGAAAAAAATTAAAATCTAAAGAAAAAAAAATATTTTCATGTCAGTCTTTAGAAGACTATACCACATTTTAAAACCTATTCTTTCTTTTTTATTGTCATTTTTTATTTATTTTTTAATTTAATTTTATTGTTTAAAGTATTACAAATAGTAGTACATATGTCT
>NW_005370660.1:341817-359227 GCF_000412655.1 Myotis brandtii
TTCATCACAGACATGAATCAACCCTTCTCTTGTGTTTGGGAAGTAAGATTCTATCTTTTACAAAACTTCACTGGATTCCAGAATATGCCAGAAAAATCATTTCCTTTTCATCTACTGTTCTGTTTATTAAAATAATAAGTTAATGAATACAAATGCTGTTAATCCACTCCATAACTCAACCTTAGCAATTCTTTTATGGTGAGGACTAGCTATGGACAGAGAATGAATGCCCATTGGTCCTTCTATATCCCCTATAGAATGATATCTTTCTTTCTTTGCCCTTTTAGTCCAAGACCTTTTCATTCCGTGTCTTTGTCCTCTATTTCAATACAAAATGCCATCTTTCCAGTAGGCCTAAAACTCCAGAGCTAGACATGGCAATTACAAAAATAATTGTAATTTCTTTCAATGAAGAAGAGCCTTACTCAAAGGAATGATTTAGCTGAGATTTTGCTGAACCCAAACCAGAAAGAAATAATCAAAATGAAACCTCAAAATAATAAAAAGAAGAAGCAGAAGAAAGTGATCTCCAGGCTAACAAGGGTTAGTTTTATGAACCTGAAGCCAGAGGTACATAGCTGACACAAAAGGTCTAGTCATGACAAAGGAAGATTGATGAACTAACTTATGTGGGGGAAATGGAAAATGCCAAATGAGGCATTTTACTGGGAAGTGCAAACTATTTATCTAACCTTCCCCTAATAAACATACTTAGAGAAAGCAGTATTGAGAACATTTCAATGTCACCATTATCTATTGTTAGTCCACTGGCTTTGTTACATTAAGAAAAATGAGTGTCCCCAACAGATTCCCAGAACACTATATTTGCTTCTAATGATTGTTCTAGATCATTGATAATTATGAACTATATGGAAGTACTTTGAAAAAAAAAGACTTGAGGCACATTTAAATATTAGGATTGATAATAGCAGAAAATCAAAACGGAAGATGATGCACATAATTCTTTCTCCTTTTTCTTGAATATACAGACATAAGTTAGATTATATGGTCCCTAACAAAGCTAGCCAAGGCTGAGACAGGACTTTCCACCAGGTCAATTTTCCATTGTGCCATTGCCAAATTCTCATACTCTTAAATTCAGATTATTCATCTAAACCTGAAAGTGAATTCCATAGACTCTCCCATCCTGCAAAGGTCTTCTAAAAACTAAAGGAAGTCAACTATCAAATTTAGTAAAAAAAAAAAAAGATAGATTTTAAATTATAAAAACAAATTCTGAAATTTGTATTGATACAGCTGTCTTAATGCATTGAGTGAAATAATTGATGTTCTCCATATTCTAATTAGTTTTTATAAAGGATTAAAAAGCATAAAGTAATCTCAAAAATCTATGGGGCTGGGGAACAGAGTAGAAAGAAGGTTGATAAAAACCTTCTACTATGAATTTTGCTTTAATGGACTTTTCAATTAACCAACATCTGGTCCTGATTGAATTAGGTAAGAAACTTTTTTCCCATCTATAAAGTATTTTGATGTGAAGGTGAGAGGGTAGTGAAGAGCAGAAAATCAGCTGTATCTTTTTTACTGCAGGAAAGCAGAATTCAGTGAGCAGTAGGTACACTTTGAGGTTATCATGTTATGCCCCGTGTCCCAACACCCAGTGCTAAATTAAAATACTATAACATAATGGTGATTTATAGTCTGTATGTTAGTAATTTCCATAGGTTAGGGCTAAAATGTGTATAACTTACGTATGCTGCAGCATGCTCATGAGTTCCTAAAATGCCAACTGCAAGAACATTAAAAAGATAAGTGATATTCATTATTTATTGGAAAATAAGATCTGAAAGGCATTGGATCAAATTATAATATGTTCAGTTATTCTTATGCTTTCCCAATATTTAAAGAAAATTGAACCTGTTGCTTTCAGGAGTGAATCAAGACTGGAAATAATTAGAAATTTCTGAAAATCCTATTAATGTATTAGGTTATTATAATCAACTAAGTGAGCACTAACTTAAGGTGATTTGAGAATTGTTCTAATAAAGCCATGAACTCAGAAAAATTTGTTTTAAATCAATAAAAATTCTACTACATAATTTGACCATAACAAGCATATTGGAAATACATATCACAGGTTAGTAGCAAAAAAAGAAAAAAGAGGGAAAGAAATTGATATTATGACCCATAGCTACTAAGTGCTATATCAAAACTACTTCCCACTGATAGCAAGTCAATAGCTGAGAGCCTATAATTTAGAAGCACAATATAAGACCCTTTAAATTATCTAATGTCATTATCACAGCAACTTTGTAAGGTAGATGCCAGCCTTATTTTGCAGATAGGAAAAGTGAGACGTAGAGAAATTAGGTAACTTACCAAATATTACATTGCTACTAAGTGGAGAAGCCAGGAATCAAACCCAAACAATTTAATTGAACCTGCCCTCAGAGACCATATGTGAAAAAGAACAAATTGACTGCCTAGAAGTGGAATCACATCTTTAACATTGTATTCCAGTTCAACAACTTTACATAGTAGAAATATTTAATTTTTGAAACCTTTAGAAAAGTTGTTTTTAAATTTATTTCTAAAGATAAGTATTTATAAGACAACTGGTCTACACATTCAAGAGGTCAATGTCATTGGGGGAAAGAGAGAAGAATGTTCTAGAATAAAATAGAGACATAACAAGTAAATGTAATGTATGCTCTTTATTTGAGTCCTAGTTAAAACAAAACAAGTAAAAATACTTTTGGCAAAATTCAGGAAATTTTACTATAAACTGAGTTTTAGATTTATATGTGAATTATTAATGTTATTAGATGTTGCTTGTGTTATGTTATAAAAAAAAAGAAGTTTTAGAGGTAAATACTGAAATATTTACACATTAACTTTCATGATTTCTGTAATTTACCTTAAAATATTTCAGCAAAACAATCAATATTAAGCATCTAAAGCAAAATGTTAACAACTGTGAAATCTAGGGAATGAGTGCATGGTTGTGCTCTATACTACTCTCTTCACTTTTCTGTATGTTTGGATATTTTTCAAAATAAAAAATCAAATTTTTAAAAATTTTGCATATTAAAAAATTAAATGTTTATCTTTCAGCTCTAAAGCAATTGTTCTTCACCCCTATTTAGTATTTTGTTATTTTTTTAACCTGCCCTTTGCTACATCATATTTCTTGGTGCTCCATCACAAGAACTGTCAGAGGGCACTCCCTCTGCTTACTCCCAGAGGCCACCCGGAAAGGGTGGAAGATCTGTTCCTGCTTGGAAGACCTGGGCCACAGTTGTTCGAGTCTACTTAAGTGTCATCAATCACATTCACACTACTATTAACCAAATAAATTATTCATTGAGAACCTCTTAATGACACTATGTTCATTAGGAAGAAACTGATGCACAAAGGGCTACTGTCAACCTCAACAAATTACAACTATCCTTTCTTTGTCTTTGAAATCAAATTCTTTGACAGAAGTAACCTTATCCTAAATCTAATAAATTTCCCATTTCCCAAAAAGAACTCAACTGGAAAACTATAAAACCTGAAAATCCTCCTGTGCTTTCTCCTCTTCTGCTTCCAGTTACTACCCCAAAAGGATCAGCTGAAGGTAATCAATTGGACAGAACAACCTAAGAAGAAAGAGTCACACCAGGCCAGGTATATGAATATTTTAGAGGTATTGGGGACTAATATATTTTAATGTAAACTAAGCAGCTTTCAAGTTATATATATACATTAAGTAATAGCAGTCATTATCCTAATATTCTTTTCTCTTCTTGTGAGCTGTTAAACTACATCATAGGAGGCTCAACTCCTGTGTTTATTTGAAGAAAATGTTATCTGTGGGGAATACTGTTTAATCTTGACAACAAAAGAAGACAATCTGATAGTATGTTAGTAACCTGATAAAATAATAAGAATTTCTTTCTCCAATTCAACAAGACATTTTTCTTCTTGATATACTAGTACTATACTCATAACCACTACTGAGACTTTACCATGGACTGCACATTGTCCTCAGTACAATTTGGAATTTATATTATTCCAGTGGATCCTCATGGCAATCTTAACATGTAAAACTGCAACTCACTCAAAGTCACACCTAAATAGCAGGGCTGGGATTTAAAACAAGTGTGATTGACTCTAATACCAGTTTGATAAACCACAAGGCTATATTATGAAGTATATCTAATTTATTTGCCCTAATATATACTCTTTCTAGATAATAACCTTTATTTTGTTTTCTGAAATCAAACTGACATGTATATATTGTATACATGATTAAATAAGAAAAATAAAAGGCCATGTCTTTCCTTTATTCTCCCCTCCTCCAATACATAGCCAAAAAGTAAAATGATATTTTGGAAGTAGTTATTTTTAAAAATTTTTATTAAATCTGTACTATATGCTAAGCATACTTATATAAAAATGAATAAAACATGATTCCTGTTCTTTAGAAATTTAGAAAAAAAGGCATCAAATGGCAAGATCTTCAGTAGAATGAAGTTTCGGGACAAGTCTGTTTGACAGGTTTTTTGTCCTAAGTAACAGCCTCAGAACATAGAAACAGGAAGCATCTGTCTTATTTAAAAGAATGTCATGAAAAAATAATAATAAAAGAATATTATAAAACATTTACAAAACCATGTTTAGTAAATATCAGGTAGTTTGTATAATGGTTCACCTAACAGGAAACTTCTACAATTAGAATAGAAATAAGAATAAAATGATTTCCTTTCTTATTGCTAAACTTCCTAACATCTTGCCCTTTCTAGGCAATCTTTAGTATCAGTAGAAAATGTTCATTCAAGTTAATTACAATAAGACTTTCTTGACTTTGTTATACTGCTTTCTCCAAAAAAAATGTATATTAGCTTGAATTTTGCCTCACCGCTATGGAGTAGACATATATAAACCATTTTCAGAAACAATTTCTCTCTTTTAAACTGCACTTTCTAACAAAATTTAGTCATTTACCAAAATGTGCCCCGGTGCCACAATAATATAACCAATAGTGATCCATTCTTCTGCTTTTCCTAGGAGCCAATAGGAAAAGATGAAAACTCTGCCACTGCTAGTGTGCATCTGTGCACTCAGTGCTTGCTTCAAAGTAAGTGCCCACCCAAACAACTTTTATTCTTGTGTATCAATAACAAACATCTAGTGTCCATACTTGAGACTTCAAAAGTACAACGTGCGATTTTCTATTTCCAAGAAGCTTGATATCTTTTGTTTTCTGTGGCACATAAGACAATGGATAATTAAACCAAAAGGAAATTATTTATTTCACTTAATTGATATTGATGTAGCACCAACTTTATCATGGGTGTGATGAGATCAGATGGAGATGCAGAAAACAGATCCTGTAGGGCCTCATTAGTGTAAAACATGGAGTCTCAGTATATGAGAAAGCCTCAAGATGATGAGAGTGACATGACTCTGGGTGTGAAGAGAAAATGAATTGTAGGAGACAAAAGTTGAGGTAAAGCCCAGTCAAGAAACTATAGCAGTGGCCCACATAAGAGAAAATGGTGACTTGCACTAAATGTCAGCAATTAAAACAAACCATGAGGGTATATTTTGGTGATTACATCTACCATAACTCCTGCTGCAGTTGGTGTATAGTAAAAGAAAGAAATGAACAAAAGAGCTACGTTTCAGACATGTCACATGTGAAATGACTATTAGACTTCTACAAGGAGACGTTAAGAGGCAATCAGAAATACACTGTCTGGAGTTCAGAAAGAAGTCAAGGGGTGACGTCTGTATTTAGAACATATATGAAAACATGGGACCTTATGAGATCACCCAAAGAGATTGGATATGGATAGAGAAAATGGAGGAACTACAAAAGGGAACAGGAAAGCATGGTTTCAAAAACAAAGAGATTACAAAATGGACTCTATCTTTAAGATATTTAGGGTTGGTTTAGAAAAGAAGATTAAAATTAATAATGATTCAAGGTGATACATAGTGGAATAAGTAACCATATTTGCCTCTAAGGCTATATATCTATATGTATTTGTTCACTTTTATTTTGACAAATTTGAAAGAAGGGTCAAGAAGTAGAATGTAGATTTGTTGCATGAAGCTGAATAGCCTCAGAATATTATGACTAAAAAAGTAGATACCTTATTGGTAGATAGAACTTATTCTTAGATACTCTCATATTTCCCCACTTACCACATAATATCGCCTCACACAAAAAATCTTGGGTTTTTCCCTGGACCTAGTGCTAATTTCTGTGATTCTAGCAAAGAGTGCACTGAAATTGGGCTCAGAAGATGTGAGTTTAAGCTTATCATCTGAACATCCAGATGAAGCTGAGTTACAACCTATCTATAGGGCCCCAATTGCCCAATATGAAAATAGAATAACAGTATATGCTTCACTAGGCAGTTGAAAAGTGAGAACACATGCATTTATAAAATGTATAGCACTGCATAGATGTAAAAATTTTGACTATAAGATTGTTATAATTTCTATTTATATGCTAGTTGTTAAGAATTTCAAGTCGAATATGCCTGGTGGTATTAGCTTTTTAATAAGTCAAATTTTACTTACTACTTTGGTTACTAAAAACCTCTAGGTGGAAAGAAATGTTATTCCAATCAACACAAATCATTGTGCAGCTGTGGAATGACTAAAGCCCAGTCTTTATTTTAAGGAGGCCCTTCAAGGTACTTCCTATAAATCCATGCACTTAATGAACCACCCCTTCCACAGTTCAGGATAAATAAAACCGCCCAATTCTCCAATGCTTCCAGTGAGAGAAAGAATTTCCAAAGACCTTGAATATGGGGAAGTGGCTCAGGAATACCTTGACTTGGTCCTTAGAAAATGGATGTACCAGAGTGTGGCACCAGCTCGCAATCGGAGATCAGCCCTGGAGTTCTAACAATAACATACTGTGCTTTTATGGAATGAGTTTAGGGAGCAGATAGTCTGGTTGCTTTCTTTCAGATGCTGCCAAAAAGATTGAGGGGATGTATTCTGGAATCAGATCGGAGCCCTGTTAAACATTACTTAAATATACTGCTTCCTTCTTCTTTGGAAAAAAATTACAGGTTTTCAAATGATCATAAAAATAGGCTAGTAACCAAAAATGAAGACATTTAGTGTGCTTTCTAATTTCAAGTAAAAGCCATTTTGACCTTGTACTCTTCTAGTTCTCTTCCTTTCTATTTCTCTATTTCTTTTATGGCCTGATTTTTCCTCCTCCTTCAACTCCCAAATTTTAGCATTCCTATAGTTATTTGGGGAATTTTCAGCTTCCTCCTACCCTTCCTTTCTTGCTCCAGGTGTCATGTGCCTCTCTACACCTCTCCCTCTCTACACCAGCCCACTCTCCCCTCACTCCTCACCTCTTCTTCCTTTCTTCCACCACTCTCCCAAAAAGTGTGGTTTACCTATGGACACACATTCTCCTAAAATTTACTTAATCTCTCTGGGATTCAGTTTTCTCATCTGTATAATGAGGATAATAATAGTACTCACCTTCTGGTGTTGCTAAGGAATTAAATAAAGTCATATTTGTAAAAAAAAAAAAAAGGTTTTTACAAATATAAATAGCATGTGAACAGGCAAATGAGGATATCTTTAACACACTCTCCCTGGCTTATCCATATTTATTATCAGCACCTCTATACTTCAGTTATTATGTTCAAACGTTTAGAAGGCATTTTCTACTCCTCCCCCTCTCAAGTTTGCCTAAACCCAATTCTAATCAACAAGTTTTGTTAAAGGCATCTATAACTGTCAATCGTAATAATTAGTCAAACTGGTTATTTGAAACAAGTTCTATGCACCCTAGCTGGTTTGGCTCAGTGGATAGAACATTGACCTGTGGACAGAAGGATCCCGGGTTTGATTCTGGTCAAAGGCGTATATCGGGTCCTGGTTCAGGCATGTGCAATGTATTTCTCTCACATCGATATTTCTCTCTGTCTTTCCTTCTCTTTTCCACTCTCTCTAAAAATCAATGGAAAAATATCCTCGGATGAGGATTGAAAAACAAATTTTTCTATGCTAAGCTAGCATTAAAATAGAATTTTAATTATTTGCTTCATATTAAAACATCATAGATACTGTTAATAGCTGAAACTTTTTCACATCCTAATAAATACCTTTAAATATTAAGATTTTATTCAATAAAAAAATTTCTTTATTATCAATTCATGCATTTATTCATTCCATAAATATCTAATGGTGCCTGTTATGTGCCAGGTATAAATTCTACATATTGGGCATACAGGGATTAACAAAACAAGTTCCTGCCCCCTCATGAAGTTCATCATCTCATTAAGGGAATGAACAGCATACCTATTTCAACGCATATTAGTCATGCAATAATAATTTTGGATCTGGAATTTAACCTAATCTGAATTATTTTCTAAATGAGTAAACTGAGATCCAGTGAAATTAGTGACTTGCCCAAAGTCAGTTATTTAATGGCAAATGCAAAACAGACCCAAACCCCCATTGGCTGCAGTGTGTTTCAAACATGCTCCTGTAAGAGCTGGAAGTCCTTCTTAAATGAACTAACAAAACAGAAATAGGCTCATAGACTCATTGCCAGAGGGAGTTTAGGAGACTGGGCAAAAAAGGTGAAGGGATTCAGAAGTACAAATTAGTAGTTATAAAATAGTCATGGGGGTGCCAAGTACAGCATAGGGAATAATATTATAATAACTAAGTATGGTGCCAGGTGGGTACTGGAAATATTGGGGGGTCACTTTGTAAAGTATATGATTTTCTAACCACTATGCTATACACCTGAAATTAATAAAAATAATAATAATAAATGTAAACTGAAATTTAAAAATAAACTATTTTTTAAAGATTTGGAATTTCTTCACACCATCCTCAGAGACCACCTCGGAAGGGAGGACTGAGCTGGTGGGATGCAAGGCACCCATGCCACTTTAATCAGAGAGTTTTTGTGTTTATCTGGGTTGTATACTGAATCTCAGGAAAAGATTCACTTGATCAATTTGACCTGCAAATTTTATGTTCAGAAACCTACTGCCCTCTAATGGATGGAGTCTCCTGAGAGGTTCGATGATCAGGGGAACATCCCAGATTCAGTTACAGATTCCGGAATTCTATGTTCTTCCATGAGAGATCTATGCAAAACCATCAAAGTTATGTGGATAAGAACTTATTATTTTTTAAAATATATTTTATTGATTTTTTACAGAGAGGAAGGGAGAGGGATAGAGAGTTAGAAACATCGATGAGAGAGAAACATCGATCAGCTGCCTCCTGCACACCCCTCACTGGGGATGTGCCAGCAACCAAGGTACATGCCCTTGACCAGAATCAAACCTGGGAACCTTCAGTCCGCAGGCCCACGCTCTATCCACTGAGCCAAACCAGTTAGGGCAAGAAGTCATTATTTTAACTGTGGATGCTCTTGAATAGGAATTGAAATGTCTTGGATAATTTAAGTTTCTGAACAATGCTTTCTGAAGTCATTTTTTAGTCTGGGTGTGTGTTAGTCTCTGAGGAAGCTAACTTAGCTGAATGACTGCTAAGTCTCTCAGGGGTTGTCTTGTTGCTTGTGCTAAATTCTGTCTCTGGAGACAGCTTTACAGTGTGGGCCTGGAATGATTTATATATTTGGTGGCCTAAAAAAAGGGTTCTTGTGGAAATCTTCGAGAGGAAAAATGTGACCTCTTCTTGCTTAAAACTTTGGGAGGTGCCCCTTTAGCTTTATGTTAAATTTCTTTTCCTGCTTTAAAGTAATATAATTGATCATATAAAATTCTAATATGAATGGAATACAGAAAAAAACATAGACAAATTGCAATATGTTTAGAGATAAGAAACTAAAACAGCCCAGCTGGTGTGGCTCAGTGGTTGAGCATCAACCTATGAAGCAGGAGGTCACGGTTAGATTCCTGGTCAGGGCACATGCCTGGGTTGTGGGCTCAATCCCCAGTGCAGGCTATGCAGGAGGCTGCCAATTAATGCTTCTCTCTCATCATTGATGCTTCTATATCTCTCTCTCTCTCTCCCTCTCCTTCTCTGAAATCAATTAAAAAAATCTTTTTAAAGAAACTAAAATAGTGATGTACTCTAACTCGAATAATGTCAGCCATGGTTAACAGAGCTAAGAATGTTTATCTTGCAGAATATAGACCCAGATGGCATGGTAGGTATTTTTAAATTTTGGAGGGCTCCAAAATCTTCCATGTACTGCCAAAGCATAGAATTAAAACCAAGAATGGAAACCTGAAGAAATAAGTCTCTATTCAGTTAAAAATGGAAATCTCAAGAAACGACTTTTATTCCATAGCAAGAACTCTCTAGCTGCTAGAGTCTAGCATGCCACCTTGGGAAATATAGTAGTGAGTTTCCAATCAGAAGTTGTCAAGCGTGGCCTGGAAAACCACTAAGGAGGTGTATTAGAAAAAGATCAAGTATCATATGTACAGTTGGGCAAGATCAGTATCCTTTTCAGATGTGAGACCTTTGAGAAATCATAAAAGCTGTAGGTCCTCTATTTAGACAAAATGAATAAACAATAAAAATTTCTACAGTATCATAGGATTCATGGATCCCTGACTTTCTGTAATTCTAATTTTACAATGATAAAGTTAAAAGGTAATGGCCAAAGTTCTTTCTCCAATTTGAAAATTCTAAACACTAAGTTTCCTACACTATGTAGGCTATGAAGTTGAGTTGGGATATTTGTTAAGTTGATTGTTTGGGTTTTTGTCATTTTTTTGTTTTTTGATGATCATAGATATGAGGGTGTGATTAAGAAAGAACTTCTGGATCTCAGTTTAATGTCTTTGACTGAAATTTCATGGACAAAGGATGGCAGCAGGAGAGCCCTTTTGCTCAGGCAGTAACTTGATCATTTTCTATCAGAAAGATGAGAAATACAAGCAAAAAAGGGCAGATATAGCTAGTTCTCTAGGTTTGAACCCACAGGAATATATCCATCTTAGTGAAGTAGGAATAAAACAATTGACAAAAAGCAACTCTCTAATAGCAAGGCATTATTGAGATTTGGTGAAATTAGAAGGATAATGACTCAACTCACTGCAAACTCACTTCTACTCCCAAAACTACACAAATACTGCTCATCACATTTCATTAGTATCCTCTAGTTGATAAATCAATGCATTTTCTTTCTTTTCTTTAGGTCAGTGAAGGTCAAAGAAAGGAATGGAACATATATCACAGAAGGAATCATAACCATCGTGGATATATATTAGACCACCAATCACCGTTTCATTCTCAGTTTCGACCTGACAGGGCACAATTCTATCACTTTCTTCATCACCGCAGATACTACAGACCTTTACCTTCACAGTGGGAAAAATACAGAGGCCAAAAACATTACTGGCCACCTAAGTGTTTAGATAAAAATAAGACCGTCATTGAGAATAATACTTCAGAGGCTACCACCCAAGTTCCACTTATAAATCTCACATCTAATTCTGTCAAAACTACTCCCTCTCCAGATGTGGAACCTACACAGATTTTTGTCACCACATCTGCAAGAGAAAATACTGGCACCGCAGACTTGTTTGCTATGACATCAACACAACAACCCCCAAATACACAAACACCACAACCTTCTTCTGCCTCAATAGAGAATACAGTTTCCCCTGCTGCTGAACAAGAAACTTTATCTCCTACTCAAAATGCATTTCTTCAATTCTTGCAATATATAGATAACATAGTAAAGAAACTTTCTGATCTTATAAAGAGTTCATAGTACATCATACATTATGAAGTGCTCTGTCATTAGATAGAGTTGATGAGTGCAGAACTACTACCTTTACTTTCACCACTCTTCTCAAAGTAAAATTATAATATTCCTTAAATTTACAGCACTATCACTAACCTTTGAATATATACACCTCACATGACCTATTAGCAAGAAAAACAAATTCTAGCTCAAAAAATCATGTGCATGACCATGAATTAGCATCACTTTGTGAAAACTATAGAGATAGCACACTGAGGGAGGGAAAGGTCATCAGATAAAAAGAGAAAATTGTATAAATCACCAACCATTTATTATTCCCTAAATGTTGGAAATGATAAATTCACTACATTGTTCCCCTAAACCAAAACTCACCTAAGTTATCTAATCCACAAGTAGAAAGAATAAAATGAAGTCTCTCTAAATGAAGAAAAATATTTCATTATCTATAGATAGACCTGTCATTGTATTACAGATTAGTGGCAAAAATCCTCTAAACAATTGTATTAAACCTTAATTCCATTGCACAAAATATGGAAAGGAAAAGTTGATTCGAAGTGCAAGGGAAATCTGGCATCAAGCACAAATGAGGACTCCAACACTTGATTTCTGAGAGCATGTAATTATTTAGGCTTCATGATTGACATTTATTGTATTATATCTACATTAATTCAATCTAATGTGCTTGATTCTAGACTGTGTGAACCACTAAGAAGACTTTCTATGTTATGTTCACATGGTGCTCATAATATTTTATTATTAATTCAAGTAATTCAATTTACTACTAATGCAATTAATTTATATTAATTCAATGTGAAATGTATTCAACAGTGAAATATTCTCTAAACCTCTTAGCCATATGTTTAAATGTGTTTTAAAGCAAACCATGTCAAAGTACTGCCCTGGTGTCAATTTTGCAAAATTGTCTTTGAAAATAAACTCTAACTCTAGTCAGTAGAAGAATAAACACTATCCACTTGATATATAGAGATAATGTTCATCTGTGATGTGAAGGTATTTTCATTTTCTGTCACTACTTCTAAGAACTCTAATGATTATATTTAAATTTTTTGCCAACTAATAAAGACTTTATGCAGCAATCTATTTTCATTTTGTGTATTCGGAAGCTCCTTGTCTCATTTAGATTCTGAGATGGGTGAAAAGAGATCTAAATGAAGATTTGCATTTCATTAAAACTGCCACTAATTAGTCAGTGACCTGGTTAGGGCTATCAATATCTCTGAACATCAGTTACTTTCATCTTTCAAATAAAGTGGTTAATTTACTTAAATTAACTTAATATTTACTTAGTCTTACTTATTAATATGTTTCCAACCCAGATATTGTGTTTGCCCTATGCTTTTCACTTAACTCTCTTCCTTCTAGTCTCATCTTAATGTCTATCTGTATTTATTTTAAAGGAAGAATAGCAATTTTCTCTAGGAATACTCCCCAGTTTTAGAATAGTCAAACTATAATACCCTAAGGCTGAAGACTTCACAATTATCAGCATGTACTTCATTTATATGAACAGAAATTCTAAGTCAATATATAGGATGGAATGGAATGGAATGGAATGGAATGGAATGGAATGGAATGGAATGGAATGGAAGGAATGGAATGGAACAGAATGGAATAGGATAAAGAATCACATTGTCCTCAGCAAGAACTGTGTACATTATAACAAACACTATACCAAATTTCTTTGAGCACTGTGAGAGACAAAGAAGAGGAAGTGATTAATACACGGATTAATCAGAAATGGGTTATGTAGTCTATGGCCTTTTAGTATTAGATTTCTGGTATCTGATTATGTGTTTTATCATTATTTTAAAAAGTTAATATTATACAATTTGTTTTTACTAACATAATGTGATTAGTTAGGAAGCAAAATGAGGAAGAATTCAATCTCTTATTGGCAAAAATATCTAAAAACTTTGTAAAAGAGAATATACAGATCAACAATTTTAAAGTTTGTGACAATTGCACATTTTAATTGAATCTTTATAAATTGCCTTTAAAATAGCTCACCAATGTCCCATATACCAAGAGGTCGCTGGTTCGATTCCTGGTCAGGGCACAAGCTGGAGTTGTGGGCTCAATCACCAGTAGGGAATGTGAAGGAGGAAGCCAATAGATGGTTCTCTCTCATCGATGTTTCTGTCTCTCTTCCCCTCTCCCTTTCTCTCTCCTTCTAGAAATCAATAAAAACTGACGCTCTAATGTATTACTCATAATGATATTCTTGAAAATGAAAACTTATAACCTCCAAATTTAAAAGACACTGAAACCATGCAGCTTTACTTCTTAAAATCACCAAATATCCTCAAAGAATGAAAATTGTTAAGTTTAGGCAAAACTATTAATAATTAGTATATGGAAGGAAAAAATGGATCCTTAAAATATTGAGAAATTTTTCCTTTTAGTGTGTGTAAATATAGTGGGGGTTTTTTAAAATAAATCAGCAAATTAATTAAAAACTACTTCTCTTTATGATAATCCATAATTCCTTTCCTGTTGGTGCTATAGGAGAGACAAACACAGTGGCTTAAAACAATATTTGTTGTTCTATAATCTGAAAGCCAGAAGTCCTAAAATCAAGGTGTTTGCAAGACTGCATTCCTTTTGGAAGGCCTAGGGGACAAACTGTGTCCTTGTCAGCTTCTCAAGGACACCTTCATTCCTTGGCTTATGGCCCCATTCTTTCAAAGCCAGCGGGAAAGCATCTCCAAATCCTCTCTCTCTCTCTCTCTCTCTCTCTCTCTCTCTCTCTCTCTCTTCCCCATTTTGTTTTAGCCTTCCTCTCTTCCTTATAAGAAAATTTTTTATTATAGTTGGCCCATTTGGATGGTTCAGGATAATCTTTCCACCTCGAGGTTCTTAACTTAGTAACATCTTCAAAGGCCTTTTTTCCATGTAAGATAACAGATTCACAAGTCTGGAGATTTGGACATGACATCTTCAGGGGGCAATTATTCTGTCCCCCACAATACATCAGCTCATCAAACATGTACTAAGAAGAGTATTGAGGAGCATTGTTTATTCTGCTGGTACAGCCCGGTATGTATTTTTGCCATGTAACTTAATGATAGCCTTGATAGAGGAAATTATATGACTCTTTTCATGTATACCAGATAAGTAGTACATGGCAAGATGGCTTTATAAAGAAGTTGTTACGAGACATGCTGTTTATCAGATCCACACACCGTCTGGTATATTAATGCTGGTGTTCAAGATACCCTGGTTTTACTTCGTAATGACCTCCAAGTGGGAGGAAAGTGCTGCCTGAGATTCGGAGGCGCCACGGAGTCGCCCTAAAGTGCTTCGTGTAAGTGAAAAGGTGAAAGTTCTCAACTTATTAAGGAAAGGAAAAGCTAGCATGCTGAGGTTGCTCAGATCTACAGTGAGAGCGGATCTTCTCTCCGTGAAAGGGGAAAGCCAGGCTTGACCTTGGGCGGGGAGGATGTGTTGGCCACACTGAAAGGTGGACCAGCACGTGGCTGGGTCCTTCTCCAGAGAGCCCCTGGGTTCTGGGGTGCCGGCAGGATGTAACTTGTGGCCTCACCATAGGCAATGTTTTGGGACTTGGCTGCTCTTAGGATCTTGTGCCTGGAAATAGCCTGAAGTGGCCCAGGAAGCAGAGCATTGGTGCCAGTAGTTCTCTAGCAGGGACCAGGGCCCAAGGCCCCAGGGTTGGAAGAAGACCAAAGGGGTAGCTTCCCTGGAGGGATACTAGAGCTTCCTCTGACCCACCCAGCTCTTCCCCTGTGCTGTCCCAAAGTGGCTGCCCCAGCTACGGATGGATACCTGCTTCTTCCAGAGAAATAAAACTAGTTTCTATTTTATGTTATAAAATAAATAAATAAATAAATTGGTGCTGTGTTGCAGTCACACCTCAGACTGCCAAAGTTCCGGCCAGATTGAGTGATAGGTGCTTAATGACAGAAAAGGCGTTAGAACCCTGGCTGGTTTGGCTCACTGGATAGAGCGTCCACATGCTGACTGAAGGGTCCCGGTTTGATCCCAGGTCAAGGGCACGTACCTCGGTAGCAGATACCCCAGCCCTGGTCGGGTGAGTGCAAGAGGCAACAAATCTATGTTTCTGTTTCTCCCTCTCCTTTCCACTCTCTCTCTAAAAAAAAGGGGGGGGGAGGAATATCCTCGGGTGAGGAATAACCAAAAAAAAAGAGGAAGGAAGGAAGAAAGAAAAAAGACATTAGATTTGTGGGTGGAAGACATGAACTGAAACTGTGTCCTGATGGAGGGCAGACATTGAGCCTTCAGCAAGGGCCCCCAGACATGAGGGACACCAAGCCATTGACTGCAAGTGAGGGACAGTATGACTTGTTTATGTCCCATTGATCAAGGCTAACCACATGGCCAAGGCCGGAGTCAATGAGGAAGGGAGCCTCACAAGGATGTGGACAGAGAGAGTATAATCCATCAGTGGCCATTACTCTAATATACACCAAGAAGTATTTCTGGACAGTCTGAGGCTATGCTATAGTGCCTCATTTTCTACTCTTTGAACCCAGAACTTCTCCTTTAAAACACTTAATTGATTGTATAATTTGATATTTAACTTTGACTCCCTAGTAAAACATGCTCCTGGAGACAGAGATTATATCTTGTTCACTACTCTGTCTTTAGCACAAAGTGAATGTTTGTGCATGGTAAGCAAAAAAAAAAAAAAAAGAAGAAGAAGAAGAAGAAGAAGCAGAAGAAGAATTTGTTGCATTGCTTAAATTTAACCTTACATACAAGCACATTAAATATATTTACAAAACTGACAAAAATGGTTAATATAATTAAATTGGGAGATGTATTTATATATCTAGAAATATAAGATGAACTCCATATGTGATCTTGGATCAATAGACTTTAAAAAATACCAGGATGAAAGAACATTAAACACATATTTAAGATTATTAACATTTACTAGAGGCCTGGTGCACAAAATTTGTGCATGGGGAAGGGGGGAAGGGGAGAGGGGACCTCCGCCCAGCCTGCAATGACACCAGTGTCCCTCACGCCAGCCTCTGGCCCGAGGCCCCTCCCCTCCCTTTGCACGTCCGGGGCCCCTCCCTTCCCCTCCCTCTGCGCAGCTGGGGTTCAGACACTGGGCTTGAGTAGCCAGGGCGACGCCGCCAGCATCGCGCCCTGGCCACTATGGCCATCTTTGTCATGGAGTGATGGTTAATTTACATATTACTCTTTTATTAGATAGGACTAGAGGCCTGGTGCACAAAAATTTGTGCACTCTTGTGCACTCGGGGGGGGTGGGAGGGGGGTTCCCCAGCCCGGCCTGTGCCCTCTCGCAGTCTGGGACCCCTCGGGAGATAATGACCTGCTGGCTTAGGCCTCCTCCCGGGTGGCAGAGGGCATGCCCAATAATTCCTAGGAGCCCCTGGTCAGGCTCAGAGCAGGGCCGATTGGGGAGTTGGGGCACCGCCCCCTGTCATGCACAGAGCAGGGCGGATCGTCGGGTTGCGATGCCACCCTCAGTCACGCTCAGGGTAGGGCCAATTGGGGGGTTGGGGCACCACCCTCTGTCACACTCAAGGCAGGGTCGATGGGGAGGTTGCAGCGCCACCCCCTGTCACGCACAGAGCAGGGCCGATCAGGGGGTTGGGGCGCTGCCCCCTGTCACGCACAGAGCAGGGCCCATCAGGGGGTTGGGCACTGCCCCCTGTCATGCACAGAGCAGGGCCC
>NW_005370660.1:360085-361486 GCF_000412655.1 Myotis brandtii
ACATAGTTGCTTAGAGTTGCAGCTGAGAGGCCGGCAAGTCAGGCGGGGAACGTTGGAGTCCGCAGTCACTGGAGCAAGCAAGCCTCCCTGTTCGCTTCAGTGCATGACTGCCAGCCGCCATCTTGGCTGACAGTTCATTTGCATAAGGACATGCTGATTAGCCAATGGGAAGGGTAGCGGTTGTACGCTAATTACCATGTTTCTCTTATATTAGTGTAGATTATTGAATCTAGTTATTACATAAGTCATTGAGAGTATATGACCACCAGTTGACCCTCAAACTGGACCTGGGCAATCAGAGGCTCCTGACCTTTGCCCCTGTTCTACGTGCCTTCTCTGCACTAGAAGCTGCCTCAAGGATGCAGCCTTGAGAGAGTAATGTGTTTTTGACACCATGCATGACTGACCCCAGATGAGGCCTCTATATTAATTTTTAAGATTTTGCACCCTAGTCATGCCTCATATGAATGTTCCCTGGCTTATTAAATCTGCCACCTTCCAAACTGGAGTGTTCTGCCTCTTTCTTCTGTCTCTCCTTGCCCTCTGTGTAAGGGAATCAGTTTCAGCTCTCACCTGGAAGCTCTCAAAGCTCAATAGTGCATTTGGTATTTAAATTCACTTTACAATTAAGAATACTATTGTAAAAGTGAGAAGAAATAATGCATTTAAAGATTTAATTAACAAACACTGTCTTTGACCTTCACCACATTATCCCAAGGAACCTACCATGGACAAATAAAACTCAGATCTTCTTTCCTGACACAAAAGAATATTATAAATGAGTCATTTACAATAAAGTTCAGGGTGATTATTTAACCTTCTTATTAACATAGCCACAGAAAATGATTGAAATGCCAGCATTGTTTATTGTCAGTCCATTAGCCCTGCTTTGTTGGAAATTAGAGTTGATCTTGCTTTACACATACTGGAAATCAATATCTATCTATCTATCTATATATCTACACTAATAAAAGAGAAACATGGTAATTAGCGTACGACCGCTACCCTTCCCATTGGCTAATCAGCATATCCTTATGCAAATTAACTGTGAGCCAAGATGGCGGCTGGCAGCCAGGCAGCTGGAAGCGAACATGAGGCTTGCTTGCTTCAGTGACAGAGGACTCCAATGTTCTCCGCCTGCCGCTATCGGCCTCTGAGCTGGCAGTTTGAAACATTGTAACAAATATAGAAGCTAAACAAAACCCCAGAAACCAGCTTTCAGCCGGCCGGGATCTCAGAGCTGGAGTTATACATTGTTTCGATTATAGAACCCAAACAAACCAGATACCTGCTTTCAGCAGCGGAAGCCTCAGAGCTAGAGCCAGAGCTAAAGCTGGCCCAGAATAAAAAAAAGAAAAAAAAGAAAAAGAGGAGCGGTTGGGAGCTTCAGTCAACAACCGC
>NW_005370660.1:361928-374914 GCF_000412655.1 Myotis brandtii
GTGCCCCAACCCCCCAATCGGCCCTACCCTGAGCGTGACTGAGGGTGGCATCGCAACCTCATGATCCGCCCTGCTCTGTGCATGACAGGGGGCGGCGCCCCAACTCCCCAATCAGCCCTGCTCTGAGCCCGACCAGGGGCTGCACCTAGGGATTGGGCCTGCCCTCTGCCACCCAGGAGCAGGCCTAAGCCAGCAGGTCGTTATCTCCTGAGGGGTCCCAGACTACGAGAGGGCACAGGCCGGGCTGAGGGACCCCCTCTTCCCCCCCGAGTGCACAAATTTTTGTGCACCGGGCCTCTAATATATATATATCTTTTCAGCTTTCAATTTCCATTATAATTTGGGAGATCTCTTCTATCCTCTTATTAAAAACTCTAAGAAGACATCAGATTACTGTGTTATCATATCAAATTAATAACTATAAATATAATTGACACAGGAATTACCAGCACACCATCTTAAACTTCTTAAATAAGCTATTTGTAATATGCATTGAAACAGAAAAGTCTAAAATTTTCAAAGACATTATTAAATCAGGATTTCATATTTTTAGTGAGGATGGGTTCTCTTCAATCCCCAAAGCTTTAACTGAGTGGAAGCAGTGTTACTAATAAAATCCATTCATATCTTGTACTGTGGACCCTATTATCAACTGTGTTTTTCTCCCCACTGAAAGTCCAGGCAAAACATGGGAAATAACATGAGATTTTGCTGAGGGGAGAGGGAGGAAGAAGTGGAGGAGGATATGAGGGACTAAATGAAAATGGACAGAGACTTGACTTGGGGTGGTGAACAAACAATACAATGTACAGATGGTGCGTTGTGTTACCAGGAAACCCCCAGATGGGCTTGGGCTCCCTGTCGCTATTTCTAATAATGAAGGCAAGGTTGAATTATATTAGGCGTTTATTGAAAAGGCTAGCCAACCATGAAGACAGGGCGATTACAAGCATCAAATCCTGCCTTCCAGGTGCAGGGGACAGGATTATATAGGGGAAAGGGCTAGTGTGAGGCTGGAAAGGAATGCAGTTATGTGCAGGCCTGGGGTCCGCATACATCAGCTATTGTAATTAGTCATCAGGGGATGAGATAATGTTGATGAGATGCTGTTTTGACTCCTGGTAGGTCAGTCTGATCATGCTTATCAGTTCGGCTTGCTGGATTCACAGCTGAGTCACCTCCTCAATCACTTCGCACAGGCCTTGGAAAGAAAACTTAAGAAAAATGTAATCCCCTAATTCACATATATAAGAAACTTAAATACCTATTCCCGTAAGTATATGTGTTCTAAGATTTAAAATAATATGATTACTTTTAGATTAATTCAGGTGCTGTATCTATCAAGTTATAGGTCCTCCTGGTCCCCCCTATGCACCTGAAACCTGTATAATTTTGTTAACCAGTGTCACCCCCATAAAAATAAAATAAAAAATTTTAATTTAAAAAAATTTTTAAAGAGTCAGGCTTTATGTGCTCAAATAAAAGTTGTCCAAGACCTTGCTAAGTGAAAAAACACAAGTTTAAAAATATGTGTACTATAATCTTATATTTTGTTAAAATGTTAACATTAATAATAAATACTATCAAAGAATTTTAAATGCATACAAATATGTACATATCAAATCTTTAAAATATTACCCTAAAAAGTGGAGATGTTTATGAAGGACCTTAACTTTCTACAACATTATATACTTCTTCAATATCTAGGTTGTTTTAAAAATATTTACTATGAACATATGCTATTTCTGTGATTGAAAAAATTAATAATAAAATGGATTTTTAAATAAAATCATCTCATGAGCACACAATGAAATACACAGATGATCTGTAATATAATTATACATTTGAAAAATTACATGTTATTTAACCAATGTCACCCCAATAAATTTAATGTAAAATATAAAAAATTAAATCATCTGAGATTCCATTTTTGCTCATTCATCTATTGTCAAAAGAAATCACACATAGACTCACAAAAGCCAGGTCTCAAGTTAAGTTTTATTTTTCCCAGAAAATCTATTCAAACTTGTACTTTCAATTTTATCCTTCCCACATGATTTTTTAAAAGATAGTAAGTTCACAGTTGAAGTTCAAAAAAATGCATTTGCTTTGGTTCAATAGCAAGTAACTTGAAAAATGTACTTGGACCAGCCCAGCTAGTATAGCTCAGTGGTTGAGTGTTGACCTATAAACCAGGAGGTCATGGTTCAGTTCCTGGTCTGGGCATATGCCGGGTTGCAAGCTTGATCCAGTCCTGCAGGAGACAGCTGATCAATGATTCTCTCTCATCATTGATGGTTTTTTTCCTCTCTCTACCTCTCCCTTCCTCTCTCTGAAATCAACAAAAAATATATTTTTTAAAAAATGAACTTAGACCAGCCTGTGGTAGTCTAAGGAGAATGAGGTAAATCTGAGTTTACTTACAACTGATGGTCTATGCATTGTATTTCAGCATTATATTATAGTCATGTTGAGTAGTATATAATTTAGAGTATGATGGACTGTACTGGGTCCAGGTAAGGCAGTCCCAACATATGTTCATGCTAGCTTCATGGAGGAATAGTTTAACATTATGAATATGTGTTTAAATCTAGACCTAGAGAGATATGATTAAGCTTCCAAAAGGTTTATATGATTCCACTCACCAATATGTTGTATTTATTATCATCTGGACATTCTGCTTCTGCTATGAGACTCTGGGTGGCCTTAATGTTCCACTCAGTTTGACTTATTTTAGACACTTTTTTCCTGACTATTGGCCCTTGACCTCACTTTCCTTGGAGCATTTTCTTTAAAAAAAACTTTAAATTTTGCCCTAGCCGTTTTGGCTCAGTGGATAGAACATCAGCCTTGGCCGATTCTGGTCAAGGGCACATGCCCAGGTTGCAGATTCGATCCCCAGTAGGGGGTGTGCAGGAGGCAGCTGGACAATGATTCTCTCTCATCATTGATGTTTCTTTCTCTCCCTCTCCCTTCCTCTCTGAAATCAATAAAAATATATTTTAAAAAAACACAAAACTTTAAATTGCCAAGTCTTTTGTTGCCACTTTGAAAGTAGGTAAAATATCTTGCATTTTCTTGCCAGTTTTACAACCCAGGGAATGCCTTTCTCTATGACTGGGGAACCTTCGCTTTGAAACATAATCATCAAGAGAGTGCCCCTGCCTCCCAGGCTCTGTGGGAGGGTAGGAGCCAACTACCACTACCTAACAAGATTAACTAGCTAATGCCAATTAACAAATACAGATGGCCTAATCATATTGGCCACGCCTCCCCCAGTGTCATCCAATACTTTCCCACCAGCTCACTCCAGGGCTTAAAAACCCTCCCACCTTTGTCTTAGTGGGTCTGAGTTCAATCTCTCTCCCTGTTGCAATGTCTTTAATGAAGTATTCCCTGCCTGCTTACTAGTAACTTCTCGGTGCAATCTTTCTTTGACATCAGTCAGGAAGTTCACATCTCTCTTAGAAAATGCCATTGCTCTCTCTGCTGACTATCCTGATTGTGCTGACTTCCTCCTGTGAGAAAACACTGTTCGATTTACACAGTGCCATGTTCTTCTGTCAACCCATCCTACGTGACATTTGTCAGTATTATTTTTTGGAAAATGTAACAGGGACAGCAATATTCAGGAAAATTCCAGTATGTTTAAGTTAATTTCTATGTTCTATATAATACATATAAAAGAGCTATAAATTTGATGATGCTTAAAATGTGTTTTATTAAAAATATGACACTGATGTTTGAGTCATTTCTAAAAACCTTGTAAAAACTCAATTTAAGACAAAAATGGATCATATCTAGACACACACCCAAAGTAAGTTTCAAGTGATAATGTGCTTTGTGCTTCTCAACAGAAGAGTAGTTGCATGAAAATAAATTTTCCAAGGACGTAAGTTTGAGCTATGTGAGAGGAAGCACATTCATTTATTCTAGGGCTTCTGAGAGCTTTGAGGACACTCAGAAGATTATGAACCTCTGAGAAGCCTTACACTATGTAACTTCTCCCAGACTTACTTAATTATGGATCCCTTTTTTTTTTTTTTTGAGCATCCTATGGAATGAGTAATTGATGGCTGAAAAGGAAAGATATTACAATTAGTTCATTGTACATTTTTCATGAAACTATCACAGTGATGGGTACCTACCCACAGGAGATTTGGCTCCTTACTGAGACATTGAAAAGTAAAATTAAGCAGCCTTCTTAATTTACTTCTTGCGGCTTTTGAGTTTTCAAAGCAAATCTCTAGTTGGATGTCACTAAACAAATCAAGAACCCCAGACTATGTGTGAGTAATCTATCCTTGCATTTTTTAAGTAAATAGTCCGATTGGGGCTTTAAGGGTCAAGTCTATTCAATATTAGAATTAAAAACAATAGGGTAAGAGGCTAAAAATAATAGAGTAAATTTTTAATCAAGGAGTTCCAGAGAATTTGATTTGGAGTCAGAAACCATTACAGAATATTGGTTTAAAAAAATGACCTAATTACATCTTAAAACACTATTGCTCTTCAGCATCCTTTTTATTTACAAACTAGTGACCCGGTATATGGATTTGTGCACATTGAAAGGAAATTAATTAGAAGGTGGCTGCAGGGTAGGACTGGGCAAGATGAGCCAGTCATGTCCTGGAGCCAACCTCCCACAGTCCCTCCCCTGCGTCTGTGTAGTGAATGGCGTCCCTCTGGCAGGTGGGGTCCCTCGGCCTGGCCTGCGGGGATCAGGCCGAAACCAGATCACCAACATCCCCCAAGGGGTCCTGGAGTACAAGAGGGCACTCTGCAAAGTTGCTGTCGTACAGCATATGGAACACAAATGCAAGTGTGCAGTAAACCAGATTCAGGGCCAGCAGTGCCCCAGAAACAATATAAACCACAGCCAAAGGTGAAATCATGAGGAATTGGTCTCCCTCCTCTCTGATTTCAGGGTGCGTCACCCGAGAACCGCCACCGCCAAATCACTGCAGCTTGGCAGCTTCTGCACTGAGCGTCTGCACCCTGGTGATCAGTGCATGTCATAGTGATCAGTCGGACATTAGGAGGGACACTTAGCATATTAGACTTTTATATATATACTAGAGGCCTGGTGCACAAAAATTTGTGCACTCGGAGGTGGGGGAAGGTCCCTCAACCCGGCCTGTGCCCTCTCACAGTCTGGGACTCCTCGGGGGATGGCCATCTCCTGGCTGAGGCCTGCTCCCCAGGGGATTGGGCCTAAGATGGCAATCAGACATCCCTCTGGCAGCCCGGCAGCCATAGGGGGATGTCCACTTGCCAGCTGGGAGCAGACCTAAGCTTCAGTCAGACATCCTTAGTGCTGCTGAGGAGGCAGGAGAGGCTCTCACCGCCACCGCTGTACTGGCAGCCATCAGCCTGGATTGTGACTGAGCAGAGCTCCCTCCCTGTGAGAGCGCACTGACCACCAGAGGACAGCTCCTGCATTGAACATCTACCCCCTGGTGGTCAGTGTGTGTCATAGTGACCAGTCATTCCCAGTCTTTCTGCTGTTAGGGTCAGTTTGCATATTACCCTTTTACTATATAGGATAGAGGCCTGGTGCACGGGTGGGGGCCGGCTGGTTTGCCCTGAAGGGTGTCCTGGATCAGGGTGGGGGTCCCCACTGGGGTGCCTGGCCAGTCTGGGTGAGGGGCTGAGGGCTGTTTTCAGGCTGGCGAGTGACTAAAGCTTCCAACCGCTCCTTGTTTTCTTCTCTCTCTTTTTTTTTGGTTTTTTTTCAGGCAGGCCAAGCCTGCAACTAAAGCTCCCAGTCTCTCCTTTTTTCTTTTTTTTTTTATTCTGGGATTTATTTACCTTCTGTAATTGAAACTTTGTTGCAGCTCCAGCTCCGAGGCCGGCTGGCTGAAAGCAGGTATCTAGGTTTTGTTTAGCTTCTATAATTGCAACATTGTTGCTTAGAGTGCAGCTCAGAGCTGGGCTGTGGCAGGCGGGGAACCTTGGCTTCCTCCATCACTGGAGCAAGCAACCCTCATGTTCACTTCAGCTGCCTGGCTGCCGGCCGCCATCTTGGTGGGCAGTTAATTTGCATATCACCTTGATTAGCCAATGGGAAGCGTAGCTGAGGTATGGTTAATTACCATGTTTGTCTATTATTAGATAGGATAGACTAGAGGCTCGGTGTATGAAATTCATGCACGGGTGCAGTCCCTAGGCCTGGCCGGCGATCAAAGCATGAGCATCTGGAGTGGAAGGTCAGGTCCCAGCTGACCTCTGGGCCCTGGGAAGCACCTGGGCCCCCAGGCCCCAGAGCACTCCTCAGCACCTGGGAGCTGGGTGGTGGCCCCACCCCCCGCCGCCGCCACTGGTTGCCCTCTGGGGGGTGATCAGCAGGGCGATCAGGCCCCACTTGCACTTGCCTTGGCCTGGCACCCGCCCGCTCACCTGCTCCACCATCCCGCCACAGTCCGACTCTCATCAGGGCCCATCAGTGCTGGCAGCGCCTCCACTGCCGCCCGCTGCTAGCACCACATCAATAATGCCCACCATATTCCGTGCTGCCCCTTGGTGGTCAGCGCACGTCATAGCAAGTGTTCAAACTCCTGGTTGAACTCCCGGTCGAGAGGGCAATTTGCATATTAGGCTTTTATTATATAGGATAGGCTGGCCGATATTGTTTTTGTTTTGCTTTTTTAGAAAAATTTACTTCTGACCATAGACAAGAAGGGAACAGATGTTCATGGCTTTAGGAAAACTATTCATTGCTTCTCAACCTTCTGGCTAAGATCCAGTGTAGAAAAATTGCTCACCCTAATTCTTACAGCACGGCTTTGAGAGATATGCCCTCTGGTGGCTGAGGTGCAGATTCTGATCTTGGTGTTTGATTTCTTTGCTTGTTTGCTTGCTTGCTCACTTGCTCAGTTATTTATTTATTTGTTTTATTCATTTGTTTGTTTTAGTAATGACTGAGTCTCTTTAAAAGACACAATCTAAAAAAATCTAAAAATTCAGAGTTTATTAAAAGTGACAGCAAACAGCATACTGCATCGTGTTTTAAGTTACTGCAGGATGTAATTTATCTCATTCTATAACTTGTTAATCATATTAGTAATTTACAGTAGCACATACAAAGATTATAAAAGAGTGTGGATATGCTAAAGGGGTGTGGATATCATAGCAAAAGGCTTAAACAAATTAAAAAGAAACTAAAGGATCAGGACATAACCAAAACTTCAACACCACAACCTTTTCAGAAGCCAAAGTTCAGTTGTCCAGGAAGATCCAAAGTTGATGCTTTTTTGCCTTAAATGGCCAAGTGCCAAAGCCCTCCAATTAAAATTTGCCCATGAGCTCTTCTGCATACATGCTCCCCCTAACCCATTAAACACCCTTAACTTAGTCCAGCAAGTAAGATGGATTTAAGGCACCACTAGATCTCCCATCTTCTTGGTTGGTGCCTTCTCACTGAATAATCTTTCCTTACTCCAGACTCTGTCATTTTGAGTTTTGGCCTTTCAAAGTGTCAAGCATACAAACTATGATTCGGTAACAAAAGGACATGCCCAAAAGGTTAGAGTGTAAATCCTAGTTGTTTGACCTGGATAATTAGGTGGATGATGGTGCTATTTACCTAAATGGTGAAATTTTGAGGAAAAATTATTTGGGAAGGAAAATGAAGTGCATTCTGTGTAAACATGTATATTTTCCCCCCATGTCCTGTGTGGTTCAGGGTTCAGGATCTGGAAGAGGGGCCGCACACAAATGAAAGAGACAAGACAAGAGATAATTTGGAAATTGGGGGACCAGACGAGAGCCCATCCCAAGAGGATGGACTTCGCTTGTGCTCAGGCCTTGCCATCTTTTTATTCAGTTTGGGATCCACCCACAGCCCTTAGGCAGGCAAGTTCCAGTAACAGACAGACTATCTTATCAGCAATGATTTACATGATAATAGATGGGGAAGTTGCTTCTGCTACCATTGTCTGGACTAAACAGTGGGTGCATAGCCCTGACCTTTGCCAGGGCTTCAAGGGTCACCAGCATTCCAGACTCCTTGTCCACACCTCTCTGCTAGAGAAGACAATAGGTGGTTTCCCACACATTCAAGTATTCAGCTTGAAATATGTTTAAGATGGTTATCTGGTGTTCAGATAGAGATCTTAAGTAGGCCCTAGGTATAGAAGCTTGAACTCACAAAGAAAGCCTAGGCCCGTGGTCGGCAAACTGCGGCTCACGAGCCACCTGCGGCTCTTTGGCACCTTGAGTGTGGCTCTTCCTAAGCCTTAGGAGTACCCTAATTAAGTTAATAACAATGTACCTACCTATATAGTTTAAGTTTAAAAAATTTGGCTCTCAAAAGAAATTTCAATCGTTGTACTGTTGATATTTGGCTCTGTTGACTAATGAGTTTGCTGACCACTGGCCTAAGCAAAGGTATAAAATTGAGAGTTAACAGCATTTAAATTCTATTTAAAGACATGGAATTGAGTGAGATCACATAGGGAGAGAGGTGGGAGGAGAGATTAAAAGGAAAGGGAAAGGAAGAGAATAAAAAAGAAGGCAAAAAAGAAAGCTTAGAACTAATTCTAACTTTTCTAAAAATACAGAAAATTAGAAGGAAAAATTAGGGAGGTAAAAGAAAAACTAGGAGGGTAGTATCATGGAAGGCAAGAGAAGGAAGTATTTCAAGAAAGAGTCAGTGGTTAATGGTACAAATGCTACCCAAATGCTGAATGAGATGAAGACCAAATAGTGTCCCTTAGTGCTGACAACCGGGAAGTCATTAGTAACCTTAAGCAAGAGCAGTTTTGGTAGAGTGGCAGGAATGGAAACAATTGTGAAATGAGTACATGGGGGTGAAGAAAAAGAGAGAGAGAATGCAAACAATTCCCCTGAAAAGGAATTAAGAAATGGGCAGCTGTTGGATAAAGATGTAGAGTCAAAAGAGTTTTGTTTTGTTGTGGAGGATGTTGGGATGCTGATGAAAATGATCCAAGATGGGGAGATGCCTACTGGAAAATGAAAGGGCGAGGACTACGCCCTCCATCTTACCCTGGGTCCTCCATTTTTGGGCAGCCATGTGCTCGGCAAGGCTTCTTCCCAGAAGCCCAAGCCTCTGCTAGCCACACCCAGGATTTCTTTAAACTAACCAATGACAATCAAGGGAAGTGCGCGCCATAGATATGACCACATCCTGTGTAACAAGACACCGACTTGAGCCACACCCAGGATTTCTTTAAACTAACCAATGACAATCAAGGGAAGTGCGCACCATAGATATGACCACACCGACTTGCGCCTGGCCAATCGGCAGGACCCACAGTCCTCTCTCCTCCCCTTACTATAAAACCTCTCTCCCCACAGGGCTGGCCCTCTCTCTGCCACTTGCTGCTGTGTCAGTAAGGAGGGTAGGGGAGCCAAGCCCGGCGGGGAATAAAAGACTCTCTGCTTTTGCATCGGACTCGGCTGGCTCCCTGGTGTGGTCTCTTGGGGATCCTGAAATCTGGGCATAACAGAAAAGTGAAGTCTTTTTGAAAGTGAGAAAGAATGGGATTCAGAACAAAAATAGAGGAGTTGTCCCTTAGTAGGAGTAAGAATACTTCTTCCACTGTAACAAGAAAAAGATGAGTCCAGGTGCAGATAGTTTGAGAAGATAAGGGAGTTCCCCTAAAATAGCTTTTCTTCTCTCCATGTTGTTTCAATTAAGGAGGGTGTGGTAACGTATAATAACACGAGCTACACCTGTATATCCTCCAGCCCAAAATCTGTCTTTTTCCCTTTTCCTCTCATTCTTAGTAAATAAACTTGCCTAATATTTCATGGAGTACACAGAAGCCATCAAATTGACTATTTTGTTTACTGCCACCATATCTACAAATCTACCTGCATCTGTTTGCATCCTCTCCTTTATTCCTGTTAGAATGGCCCAGTCAAAGACCACTCCCATCATTTTGTTCTAGATACAAAAATATTCTGCCTTCCAGAGCCATTGTGCCTACATGGCCTTTCCAGGGCCTTTATTCTTTTATTCCTTTATCAATTCACAGCTGAATTTTTTAAAAGGCTGAGTTGTCAACAGACATCATAATATCCAGTGTCCACTTCTTAACCTTTCATTCACTTCTCATTGTACTCTAATTCAGTTTTCACCCCCTTGACTATAATTCCTCAGTTCACCAATGACCTACTTATAGCTAATTTAAATGGACATATTTCAATTATTATTGCATTTAACTTCTTAGCAACTCTCCACAATTTGATCATTTGGTCATTCTTAAAATACTCTTACTTTCCTGTGTAAAACCACCCTCTCTGAGTTTTCTTGGAGGTCCTGCTTCTCCTCAGTCTCTTGTACTAACTTCTCAACCTCCATCCACACTTCAAGACACTGGCTTTCGGCATGACTGAATCTTAATCATCATCTATTTTCATTTTACATTAGAAATAGCAAATTGACAACCTATCAGCTAAATCCCCCACTGTCTAGCATAGTGTCTGAAAAATAATAATTATTCCATAGATATTTGTTTGATTAATTAATTAGCCATAAGACTAGAATTCAGTTGGGCTTAGGATAAGGGGATGTGCAGGAAGCCGCCGCTTGCCAATACTGTCATGAGCGTGCACCAAGGAATGTGGGAGGCCGATGGACCTTGAGCATTAACAGAGCTGATGCTAGGCACCAATTTTTCATGTTGAGATAGCGGTGGCTCGAAGCAATTTTCTGACCTGATAGCCTCCAAGTAAATGTTTACTGGACCTTACTGATCTTTACTGACCTTTGAGACTGTCTGTCTGCTATGTGTTTGCCGTGCGTTACTGAGGGCAAGATGTGTATCTAAAACTGAATAAAAAGCGGAGTAGGTGAGATCTCGTTGTGTCTCTTCAAGAAAGAGGCTCCACCTGGCCCCTAATGCCTTCTAAATTCGTATTCTTGTACAGTGGGGCCTTGACTTAGGAGTTTAATTCGTTCGGAGACCGAGCTCGTTAAGGAGCTCGTTAACTCAAATTACTCTATCAACTCAATGCAAAAAATCGGCCCAGAGACAGCTGGTATCTCAAAAAACTCGTTAGTCGGGACACTCGTAAGTCAAGGCCCCACTCTATAGCATTTTCATTTGTGCGTTGGCCCCTCCTTCAGATCCTGAACCTCGCCGCAAAGGTCACGGCAGGGATGGAGACACATTGTGAAACTACCACTAAAACAAGCTCCAAGACAAGACTTCCTCCCCACCCAACTCAACAGGTTCCCACACCAACTACCATAAACTATTTAGACTTGACAATTGATCAAGAAGTCAGCAGCTGTTGCTTCAGAAGCTCCTTGACATCTGGTGATTGAAAAAAACACAATTAGGAAGTTATTTGGAGTGCTTAACCCGAGGTCTACAATCAAGAAACTCAGACCTCTAAATTATATAGGCAAATGAAGGCTAGCTTACCTCCTTTTGAGGGTCAACTTAAACACTACCATCATTTTACATACTTGCTCCTCTTCTAAAATTCAGTGATGGTTTTTTATCCTTAACATTCTTTCTAATCAATCCTGAGACAATCAGCGAAGAAAAACTAGAACCAAACAAAGAACAGAGTCTGATTCACCTGCTTTCAGGCCAACTTCATCTCAATAAAAGTCTGATCAAATTCAAATTCTTCCTAATTATGTGATGTGATAGGAGTGTTAGCTAACACTACACCATTGCAATCATATTACAATAAACATATCAAATCAAGGTTGTACACCTTAGGCTTACACAATGTTATATGTCAATTATATCTGAATTTTTTTAAAAATTAACTTCTCCCAAAACCAGCTGAGGAGCAAAGAACCCTCATAAACTCACCCAGAAATAGTCAGTCAGCCAAGACTTGGCTTGACACAAATTCATCAAGGACCAACTAATCAACAAAGAACTTCCTCATCCCAAACACATCCCCCAACAGCTGTTCATTCAAAATCTACTGCTACACACACTCATCTGAAATCAACTTGTGAGAGAAGAGTTTTCTTATCCAAAGATCATCCAAAAGCACTGTTTAGCTAGAACTTGGCTCTACACAAATTCATCAAAGACAAGCTGATCCTCAAAGTACTCTCCTATCCAAACAAGCTCTTCAGCAAGGACCTACCACAAACACACTCATCCGAAACAAGGCAATATACAAAGAGTTGCATCATCCAAAACTTTTTTCTAAAAACAGCTGCCTCACCCTGCTAGTTTGACTCAGTGGATAGAGCATCAGCCTGCAGACTGAAGGGTTCCAGGTTTGATTCTGGTCAAGGGCACATGCCTAGGTTGTGGGCTCGATTCCCAGTAGGGGGTGTGCAGGAGGCAGCCAATCAATGATTCTCTCTCATCACTGATGTTTCTCTCTCTCTCTCTCCCTTCCTCTCTGAAATCAATAAAAATATATTTTTTTAAAAAATAGCTGCCTCGAATGGTGGAGATTTAGATGGACGTGTCGGTGCTTTGTCCCGGAGCAGATAAGAAACCATTTTTTTTTCTTTTTTTCATCACCTGATTTTACCCTTTTAATTACTACATTTTTATTTTTAACCAGTATTATTACTGCTACCATTTTACCATTTTTTAAAGTGTCATTTTATTTTCTCTTTATTTTATTTTGGGACTAATGTTCTCCGTTCTATTTTCATCGTTCCTTTAGCAACATTTTTCTCTACCTCAATTTTGCCTCTGTGCTAAAACCCTCTTCCCCACTTTTTCCCTTTTGTTGTCCTGTTTCTCTTAGCCTACTCCAGCTTTAGATTTTCCCTATTCTTTTTACCCCCTGTCAAAATTTCACCCTATTTATATATCCTATTTCCAATCCCCTGCTCTAAATCCTTATACACCACTCCCTTATCTTTCTTCACTATCCAAATTTTTTTTCTTCTTTTCTCCCTCTATTGTTTTATTGTTGTTTGCTTGATTGTTGAGTATATTGGGGTGTTTTTTTTAGAATTGTTTGTGAGGTTATTCTGCTTATTCTTTTTATTTTTTTTGTCCCCTTCCTCCACCCTCCACACCCCC
>NW_005370660.1:378027-399011 GCF_000412655.1 Myotis brandtii
GGGCCAGGGGATTGTCAAGGGCGGGGAAGAAAAAAAAGGACACATATGTAATACCCTTTGAATACTTTAAAAATAAAATAAAATAAAATAAAAAGTTAAAAAAAAAATAGCTGCCTCTATCAAACTCATCTAGAACTAACATCAGGAAGACACTTCCCTGCCCAAAGCTGGTCCAAAAACAGGTGTTTAGTTAAGACCTGGATCTATACAAAACCACTTAAGAAGAACTAATAAGCAAAGAGCCAACCCATCTAAAATGTATGCCAAAAAAAACCTTGTTTCGTCAGGTATTGCCTTTCCATATAATCACCCAAGAGAAGCTATTAAGCCAAGAATTGTTCCATCCAAAGATCCCCGTAAAACAGCTATTCCATCAGGAGCTTGCTCTCCAAAAACTCATAAAAAACTCCATAGTCAATCAAAATCTCATCTATCAAAATACTTTCTAAAAGCTGCTACACATTAAAAAAAAAAACTCATATATCTCAATCTTGTCCAAAGTCACATCAAAAAATGCCTCATCACACCAACTTCATCCAAATCCACTTATGAACAAGACTTGGACAAACAACCTAATGAAAATTAGTTTTTCCTTTCTGTGCTTCTCTATCCAAATCCACACTGAGGGTTTTTTCAAGCTCTCACCCTCAAACAAAACAACTACTATAACTTTCACTGTTCCTGCTACCACTACTTCTAAAGCAACTTCTACCGCCACCACCATATCTGCTATAATCCCCACAGTAACATCTACTATACCCATTAGCACACCACTTCATGCTACAACAGCCAAGAAGCTGGCACCTACATCAATTACTTTGAAACAGGAGTATCTCCCTGTGATGGCACCAACCTTACACTAACTCTGAAACACATAATCTCACCACAGAATCATATACTGACCTTTCATTTGACTTTGAAACAACCTATTTTCCTGCTAACTTCTACAAAACTGAAAGTAATTACCCAATTGGCAGTATTGTATTAACTCTGAAACTACATAAGTTTCCAACAGCATTCCAGGACCTTATGTAAACCATCATACCATCATACAAACACTGAAATCGTGATTACTCCTTTACACTAGTACTGCTTCTCTTATCCCTCCCATCAGATCCTCATTTGTTGCCATTTGCAGGACATTCTTTCCCAATTTGAAAAATCACCTACAGCCAAGCTTTTTTTAAAAAATTTTGTACGCGTGTACTTCTAATAGTTGAAATTTTTCTAGATAAACAGAGTACAATGTTACTACAGTCTATGAAACCCCTAAGGTTGTCTAGTACACATTGTGTTCATGGACATATGTGCATTTTTCTGAGGAAATTATGTATGGATTCAACCAGATTCTCAAAAGGATGCATAACCCAAAAAATCTTAAAACTAAAACCAATGTAAAAGATCAAGAAATGTCTAGACCAGGGGTCCTCAAACTACGGCCCGTGGGCCACATGCAAATACAAATATTGTATTTGTTCCCGTTTTGTTTTTTTACTTCAAAATAAGATCTGTGCAGTGTGCATAGGAATTTGTTCATAGTTTTTTTTAAACTATAGTCCGGCCCTCCAACGGTCTGAGGGACAGTGAACTGGCCCCCTGTTTAAAAAGTTTGAGGACCCCTGGTCTATACCTACAGGGCTAAGAGATGTCACCTATAGTATATAAAACACTTTAATGAATTCTGAGATCCTAAGGCATTTCAGAAAAATAAATTACTTCACTGTTTTTGCTGATGTCTTTTTCTTGTATAGTACATATTTCTTGACACCCAACTCCATAATTATATTATTGCAAGTTATCTGCTTTCAAACTTAAAATTTCTTGCTTAAGAAATTACTCAGCCTCTTAATTTTCCTTGTTTATTTTGGTCATATCCCACTGCCTGCTCAGTTTCCGAAGGGTGTGTCCCATTCCAGCTTGGAGTTGGAAGCGTGTCTACAACAGGCAATCCATGGGCAGTCAGTCTCTGAATCACCTGAAGCCCAGACAGTCACAAACAGTGACTCAGTTCAAATGAGCAGTTCATCAGCACTGTACTCTAGGCTGGCGATGAGACACAAGTCTCTTCACCTAAGCCCAGGAACAACAGTGGTCTAAAATTCAATTCTGCCTCCACAAAAAAAGAAAAGAAAAGAAATTAAGGAAGCCCTCCACCTATACATGATTGGAAATAAGGCCTAGAAGAAAGTGGGCTCCCCAGAGTCATAAGTTCCCTTCCACACAATGAAGCTTGAATATTTAATGTTCTCCCTACCAAAGTAAAAGCTCTAGTAGGGATCTTTGTCCTTTCCATTCATCGTTTAATTCCCAGGGACCAAACCAAAACAATGCTAACAGTCCATAGAATGAATATATGTTAAATTAGGGGTGAGAAGAATGAATTGATTGAATACAAAAATGAATGAATGTGTCTATGAAAGCTCGTTGCTTCCTTTCCACATTCTTCAGCATTTATGTTCTGTTGCTCCTTTCAATATTCACCCCTTTACCATGCAGTTCTCTGTACTGTCAATCATATTTAGTCTTCAAATCCACTTAAAGCCCCATCTCTTCTCTGAAGTCTTCCCTCACCACAACACCCCGTAGTGTATACCTCTACGATTTTATTCATCAACATGTAGACACTATCTGGTGCAAAGCAATGTTAATGTTATTAACATAAAAGACACAGAAGAAATATAAGACAAGGCCCTGAGAACTCCCCATCTAGTTCAAGAGAAACATACAACAGAAAAATAATGGAGCTATATAAAAGAATGTTTGATCAAGAGCTAAATGAGTAATAGAAACAAACAAAAATACTAGGTGATTAGAATTAGGTGTCTCCCCAACCCTATCTTTCACTGATACTCTTACCCCATTTTGTTCCAGTAAATAATATCATTCTTTCATATCTAGGTATTGGTCTGCCTGGATGGTCTCCTTGAATTCTTTTTCTTTTTTTTTTAATTTCAGAAAGGAAGGGAGAGGGAGAGAGAGATAGAAACATCAATGATGAGAGAGAATCATCGATTGGCTGCCTCCTGCATACCCCCAGGGGGATTGAGCCCCCAACCCGGACATATGCCCTGACCAGGAATCAAACCATGACCTGCAGGTTCATAGGTCGACACTCAATCTCTGAACCACACTGGCCAGGCCTCTCCTTGAATTCTTAGTAAATTTCTTTTTATTCTTCAAAATCCAGCTCAACTGTCAACTCTTCTATAAGCCTTCTCTACCCTTTGGCCCTCAACAAAATAACCACAATCCCCTCCATGCCTATGTAAACTCCTAATATTGCACCTACTGAGCATATAATTACTTTTTAACCTCATATTCATTGAACTTTAAAACATATGTATCCTTCAATACAATACTTCTATACAGAAATACTTCTGTACTTCAGTACAGAAATACTTCCACATGTGTAAAAAAAAGTATACAAATATCCATTGTACCATTTCTATAATTATAAAATGGAAATGGATTAAATATCCACCAAAATGAAATGTAATGTAATGTAGCCATGAAATAAATTTCTATGTCCTGACACATAAAGATGCTCATTATTTGTTAAGTAAACAAAGTAACTTGCAGAGCAATATGCATAATATGCCTCATTTTTTAACACAGTTATATTTTGATGTTTGAGTTGCATGTTCATGCATACCTGATAAAACAGGTACATCTGGAAAGTTATTTGGGAGGGAGATGGAGGTGAAGAAGGATTTTAATTTTTTTAATTGTCTATACTTTTGTTAATTACACAAGCCCTGTCTTCCTGAAATACCCTCTACTCAAATGGCAGACATTGAGTAATATGATGTCTGCAGCTAATAACTCACCTAATGAAGTGTTGGGAAATGAAAGAAACCAAATGATTTCACAGCTGAGTCCTGATTGGTCTCTCAGTTGCCAACCTCCTAGAGTTCAGTTTAAATTCCTTCTACAAACTCACAACTCATCAAAGGATAACATTTTTCACCCCAGGAACTGAAGAAATCAACTGGACTTTGAAGATTTTTTTCACCTGTACATTTTGCCTAGTGGAGAGAAAGGTAACATTAATTGACTGTGTTTCAAATCAGAGCATTCTGGGGTTTTTTCTTTTAAGTATCATCTTCTCTCAAAAGGAAAAAAATGGAGTGAAAGAGTAACACTATTCTGTTGTTATAGGTAGCAATTTGAAGCATGAAGACTGTGATTCTACTGTTTTATCTTCTGGGATCAACTCAGTCGTTACCAGTAAGTACAATATGTTTATCTTATGTACAACCCACCTTAGCAGCATCTTAATTACACACCTAGTTCTCTTCCTGCCCTCTGTTCTGTGACCCATTCCCTTAGTTTCTGAGTTTTATTCTCCAAGGTGAAAAATGGTAAACTAGTAAAGTGTTAGTGCAAATTTAAATGTACTTAACATTCTTAAAGTGCACTGTAGTAGAACTTCTAAAGGGTGTCCCAAAATTCACGCAAGAAGTAATTTTGATAGAAAACACAGGTTTATAATTAGAAATTGTAAATTTTTTATTGATTCATAAAGTATACAGTATAGGGTTATGTATGGAATAGCATATCAGGTAAATAGCCTCCACAGATTTGCTGGCACATATGCACTCTTTTGTTGAAATTTTCCATGACCGTTTTGCAAAAATGTGGCTGAATTTTGATGAGGCTCATTTTCATCTTGATGGCTTGGTTAATCGACAAAATTGTCACATTTGGGGCTCAGAAAATCCACGAGTGATTGTTGAGAAACAAATGCATCCACAACGTTTCACTGTTTGGTGCGGATTTTGGGCTGGAGGCATCATCGAACCATTCTTCGAAAATGCGGCTGCTCAGGCAATAACAAAAGAGTGCGTATGTGCCAGCAAAGCCATGGAGGCCATTTACCCGATATGCTATTTCATACATAACCTTATACTGTATACTTTATGAATCAATAAAAAATTTACAATTTTTAATTGTAAACCTGTGTTTTCTATCAAAATTACTTCTTGCGTGAATTTTGGGACACCCTTTATTAATTTGGCAGAGCAATAGGGTAGAAATTAGGAGAAAAAAAGAACCCCTTAGATTATATCTACTCAAAATGAATAATTATTTTAGTTTCTAAAAAGAATTTAAGATTTTTGTTGGCAACTA
Source organism: Myotis brandtii (assembly GCF_000412655.1). Lineage (NCBI taxonomy): Eukaryota > Metazoa > Chordata > Mammalia > Chiroptera > Vespertilionidae > Myotis > Myotis brandtii. The sequence goes on from NW_005370660.1 coordinate 383,158, forward strand.
ATTATTTTCTCATGACTAAAGAGATAAACTGGATTTTCTGATTTTTCCAATTGGAAGCACAAAACATCTAGATTATCTAAACTCCAAAAAGACTACCAAATCATACAATTGCAAGGGAATATCACAAAAATTTTTGTGACTTTTAACTTAGACCATTTCATCACAAAATGTATTTACACATAACAGGTTTTTTTAAGAAAAGGAGCACTTGCATTTGAACACATACTCCAATTGTCCTCCAATATTTTACAGACATAGAGATGAGTGGTTTGGGCCTGTAAGTGGATTTCCCTTTGACTATTTGAGATGCTTATGTGTAGACATTAAAAAATAATTACAATATATGTATTTGCTATGAAATAGCAAAATGCAAAGAAACATTTTAGGGGAGCTTTGAGACCACTTGACACTTCAGTAGTCATCCATACAATCAACAAATATTTATTGGAAACTCTCTATAAACCAGATATTGTGCTAGCTACTAAAAAACAGTGGTGAGGGGGAGAAAGGGCATGATCCTTCATGTTGTTCACTACACAATAGATGCTAACAAATAATTTTTTTTAAATATATTTTATTGATTTTTTACAGAGAGGAAGGGAGAGAGATAGAGAGTTAGAAACATCGATCAGCTGCCTCCTGCACATCTCCCACTGGGGATGTGCCCGCAACCCAGGTACATGCCCTTGACCGGAATCGAACCTGGGACCTTTCAGTCCGCAGGCCGAGGCTCTATCCACTGAGCCAAATCGGCAACAAATAATTTTTTTAAAGAACTGTCAAATAATAAGTTGTAACTATGATTAGTCCTATGAAGGAGAAGAGGGTAATCTTGTAGGAAGGGGATGGGACAGACATGAATAAACAACCTCCTTATTTCTTTCCAAATGATACATATGCCTTCTTGAAAGAGGTTATCTGCAAAAATACAACTTCTAAACAAGGTAAATTAGGAAGTTAATTGTTTTGTAAACCACAGATTTCCCACTTTACCAAATAAATTTACCGAAAGGTTCTCCTAAATAGGGTGTCTCTACTATATTTAAATTACCATACATTTTGTAAAAACTCAAGATAAATAAAACCTTCCAGGAGCACAGCTATCATTCAAGGTAAACTGAGGAGTAGCATGCAGGTCAATGCAGATTGCTAATAGCCAATAACACGAGAGCAGCTACAGTTAGTGGTTCAGGGGATGCAGGGGGTGACACCAAGATATCTATTAGGTATAGCAGTGGTATCTGTCAACCAAAAAATCAGGACACATGGATGAGATTTTTAAAATTATTTGTGAGTTTATTGAATTATCATAAACGCATAAAAATGAGTCAATTTGCAAATGTGGACACTTAAAACAGCCTAGCACTTGTTTTCAGTGGCTCAAGTTTGGGAATTGGAGATGGGGCAGGTTGCATTTTCAGGAGAATGGGCCTCAATAAGAAAGTGAACTCAAGCAAAGACTTAAAGCAGGTGAGGGAGTGAGCCAATGTCCAGGGAAAGAGCATTCCTGACAGAGGGGTTGGGTAGAGGTGAGGCTCTGGGGCAAGAGTGGGCCTTACCTGTTACAGAGATAGCAAATAGCCAACAGCAGCAGTAGAGTGAGCGAGGGAAATGAAATGAAATGAAATGGACAGTCAGGGAGGCACTGGGGCCCAGGGCATGAGGGGCTGGCGGGCCCCCGTAGGGTCTCTGGCTTTTACTCTGAGTGAGAATGGAAGCCAGTGCAGGAGCTGAGCAGAGGAGTGAAAGGACCAGACTGTTGTTTTCAAAGGACCGCTCTGGCTGCCGTGCTGACAGAAGATTGTAAAGGATGAAAAGAAATGTGCAGAATTTGCACTTACATATCTTAAAGCTTATAGGGACTTCTAAGAATAGATAATTCCAATCTTTCCTCTTAACACTGAGGGGAAATGTCCCAAAGTGAAACCAAAAATTAATGGCAGCTCCAGGGTATATCCAAGTGGCCAAGGGCACGTGCTGAAAGGCTACACCGCATGGCCCTCTGAGATGCAGTCAGAAGCAAGGGAGACAGTGAAGCGGACCTGGCCAGGGAGCTTCCACCTGAATGCAGAGGGAGTGGGGAGAGAAGCTAAGGGAAGGATTCATTTCTTCAAGGGCCAAGAACACTTGGGGGATCCGGTACTGGCTCTCCCACTCACCCTGTCACCTTGGGCAGGTCACTTTGCTTGTCTGGGCCTCGGTTTCCTTACCTTTAAAGAAAACCATACAAACATAGGGTACCCCAAGAAATGTATACACACGTTAACAGCTGATAGCGCAATTTTGAAAAGTGTTTGTATACATTTTTGGGACACCCTGTACATCATAAGGATCGCCAGCACATTTTCACCCCTTAAATTTAGTGCTTCTCAAATACACTAGGAAAATACTCTGGCAAGAAAAGGGAGTTCACTTCCATTACAGAAAGTGACTTGCCAGGCACAGGCAAAAGCAGAAAGCTTCGTTAAAATGCCTTGGGAATTGTGGCAGAGTGCATTCAAGCATTGGGGAAAAGCAGATGTGAACGGAGCTAAGGGGCAGACTATGTATTTCATGCCCTGAGAAAAGAGAAAGGCAGTTACAGAAAAGAAATGGGAACCTGGGAACTACCACCAGAAATTCATGTGCCCTGCCCCACGCTGTCTCCCACCACACACCTCCTGGACTGGCATTTTTCCACTCTATGGTTCCATCTCCTGCCATGCATGAAATGTTCCAGGAAATTAAAACTGCTCCAAAACACACAGAGCCTAAAGACGGACATTTTTGCATTGGGGACTACTAGTTATGTCCTGTAAATGAATGGATACAAAATCTCAAACACATCACTGCCTCGAAAATGTTTATCACAGATGCAGCTCAAACCCGCTTTGGGACTTCCTCCAACGCAGCTGGTTCCAGATCAGACAACCCTACTCAACCGGCAGCAGCCACATCAGGTGAGTCCTCCAACAGGAGCACTGCAGCCAGCAAAGGGAACGTGGTAAGACCAGTGGGTTTAAATCAAGATTTACACGGAGTCTCATAACTAAACGAGAGAACGAGGCTTTCCTTTTGGGAGAAAAGTAAAACAAGAACAAATACACTTTTTTTGAAAATTTTGAGTCAGGAAAACAAAGCATCCTCATTCCTTTTCCTTTTGTCTGAACAATAATTTGCTTTAGTAACCAAATCTAGTAAAATTTGAAAAGCAATAGCTACAGCTGTTGACAAAGCTTGGTCATCTGTGCCCTGCGATACTGTGACATGTCACGTGGTATTTGCCAGAGCTAACAGGGAGGTAATCTTAATAGGTAATCTATAAAAATAACTGCAAATTTCCTCCAGTTCCGTTGTTGTTGATGAGCTAATGCCTCACTATAAAGTCTGTTTCTTCAAAGTATATTTAAATGCTTTGCCTTTATCTAGACTTTATGAAACAACAGATAACACCAGAGTCTAAGGTTTTAATCTATGGTCATAAACCTATCTTTCTCCTTGCAGTGGTTCTCAACCTTCCTAATGCTGCGACCCTTTAATACAGTTCCTCATGTTGTGGGACCCCCAACCATAAAATTATTTTCGTTGATACTTCATAACTGTAATTTTGCTACTCTTATGAATCGTAATGTAAATATCTGATATGCAGGATGTATTTTCAGGGGTCATGACCCACAGGTTGAGAACCGCTGCCTTAGGGAAACTGGAGCTTACATAATTTAGAAAAAGAATACAAAGTTAGATATGTAAAATTAAGTACTAAAGTGAATAATTAAGCATGAAATGAGAAGTAAGAAATACACATTTTTAAAGCTGATAAATACCATAAACTAGATAGGCTGCTCAGGTGCCTCCCAGGGCCATGGAAGGGGGCAATACTAGTGAAGCTTCACCTTCATGGGAGCATAAGTTACTTAAGGAAGTCCACCATTGGCAGGTTAGTGAAAACAGACAACCTCTCTCTCATACATCAATTTCAATGCCCTGCAGGTCTTCCCTTCTTTAAGTCTAATACCATTGACACAGATGCTCACCATGATGTCAGATCTGCAACTGGTAAGTACCTTTTTATATCATTTAATAGCCATTATTAAGTAAATATAATACCTAATTTTGAGTGTGTGTATATATGTGTGTACCCACAAATGTACATATATACACATATTCATTGTAGATCAATGGAAAGAGAGAAGACAGAAAAGTCAGAGAGCTGAAAGCTGTTCAACACATCATGAACATTTTTTTTAGCAAAAGGGACTCTAAAGGAATTACAATTCTCAAGCCTTTACTCCTTTAGTTCTTCTTACCTCTTTTACAAGTTCCTCTCCCCATTTCTTCAGCAGGCCTTCCTCTCTTTTCCCCCACAACATGCACCCACCATTCAAATGCTATCACTGTTAGCTTCACCCCAACAACTAGAGAAAACCAGAAGGGGTAGAAGATTTTCATTTTTCATAAAATATCTGTATAGTTATTTAAACTATATATAGTTTAAGTTCCTTTGCTGACTAAAGTGGATTTTTATCTAGTAATCACGTTTATATAGTAATAGATCCTATGCAGACTAGATATTTTATTCTGACTCTCGAAATTTTCATGGGGATACATCCTATGAAGAATCATTTCTTCATGAGAAAGCCATCAGAAAATTCCAGGACTCATTGCTGTTAGAGCCAAAAAGGGAAATGCAGGTTGAAATTACCTAAGCTGTTCTCAGAGAATGGTTAAATGCCAAAGAAAATTTTAATATGAAAAAAGTTAGTCAACCTATGGTTGTATTGGTAGGCTACACAAGTCTTGGAACTTCACCTCTATATCTAATTCTAAATGCAATATAGTATACATTTGCATAGTAATTTCTCCATGTAAACATATTTTACATTTGGTAAATACATGTTAGCTTCCTGAATGTCAAACTGAAACAATACAATGACAACCTTCTTTGCCTTACAGCTAAATCCTCCTCCTGCAGGAATGGCACCTGCTGCCCATACCCTCCCACTGGCCCTTGGGGGATTAAATGTTCAACAGCAGCTGCAACCCCAAGTAAGTTCAACAACAGGACTTCAGTTAAAAATTGGGGAGCGCCTTCTCTTAGGTGGAAGCCTAAAGAGAAGGAAATAATTTTTTCAAGGTTCTTAAATATTTCCTCCAGATAATTTGTAGAAGGATGTTCTACAGAACATGGAACAGTCTTTGACAATTTGGGTCGTGCTGAAAATCCATGAGAACACTCCTAGAAAACTGAGCATTCTGCCTCATAACCTCTCTAGAATACATTTGTAATGGGTAATAGAAAAACATGAAGAGTTGGGAAGATTGCGAAGTCAGAAGTATAAGGAGGAAAATGAGAAGTAGCAGGATTCTTCTCTAGCATGTTGTGTTTTCTATTGAAGACCTTCTGGGTGGCCAGAATCATCCCAAATTAAAATTAAGAGGCGAATAAAATTTAAATTCTAATCTCCTTTTTGTACCTTTTTGTCAGGCCTGCTCAAAAGTCCCCAAGTACTTTCTAGTTCTTACCTACTTCCTACCATCATTTGCTTTCATGGAAAACCCTCTCACATCCTATATCATAAAAGCCTAATATGCAAATTGCCCCCTCGGGTGGTTCTACTGGGAGTTAAACCACTCGCTATGACATGCGCTGACCACCAGGGGGCGGCACAGAACATGGCGGGCATTGGCGACATGGCGCTGCCAGCGGGTGGCAGTGGAGGTGCTGCCAGCTCTTATGGGCCCGACGAGAGCGGGACTGCAGCGGGATGGTGGAGCAGTTGAGCACGCAACACCAGGCCAAGACGGGTACGAGCGGGAGCCTGATCAACCCACTGATCGCCCTGCAGATAGATGGCCACCAGTGGCAGCGGCGGCGGAAGGTGGAGCCACCACCTGGCTCCCAGGCGTTGAGGGAGCTGGACAGGGACCCAGCCCTGATCCATTGCCCCACAGGCAGGATGGTGGAGCAGGTGAGGGGGCGGCACCAGGCCAAGGTGGAGTTCCAGGCGGGACTGCAGGGCTGTAAGGCTGGGGCACAAGCTGGGGCCCAATCCCCAGAAGCCACTCCAAGGGACCCCACTCGTGCACGAATTTGTGCATCAGGCCTCTAGTTAAGATATAAAGGACATATTTAGGACATCAAACACTTAGGGATGTGTTTGAATTTTAACTATGGACAAAGCCCAAATATCTACCTTTCTGAAACTTCTTTAAATAGATTATTAGGCTCTAGAGAAAAATATAATGATCCCTTTATGACTGGACTAAGTCATTATGGATAACTTATTCTCCCTACCAGATTATTTTAGCCCCACATAATGGTCTAATTTTTTGTAGAAGCTTTATTATTTATTATATGCATCATATATAGTAATTATAGAGAACTTAGAAAATATAGATGAGCAAAATGACCTCATAAAATTCAGTTTAACATGGGGGAGGAGGCCACAACATAATCCTAATGGTCAGGATTAAACACTGCCAGCATTCTAGGATATGTCCTTCCTGTCTTTTTTTTTTTTCTATGATGTGTTAAGCACATATTTTAAGAAAATTGCCCTGCTCTAACCTTGAAGTCAGACTTAGCACATATTTTAAGAAAATATGTTCTTACAATATCTAATGTTCTATCATTTGATTTTTTATTTAATAAATATTGAATAGTCTTTGTGTTTTGAGATATTCACTTATAACGTTGTTTTTAATGATTGCTTAGTTTTTTGTTGTATTACAAAAGTTTGGTGTATTTTTTTTTAATTTTGCTTCTATAAATTATGCTACAGTGAACATTTTTTTAACTAAGTCTTTGACCATATCATGATTATCTTCTTAGGAGTAGTTCTTAGGAAAAGAATTTGTAGGTGTGAAGACATAAAAATATAAGACTTTTAATACACATTCCCAAATTATGAAGCATGAATACAATAATGGACCAATATATCCTAACCATCTTCTTACTACTATGGACACCTCCAGGTTTTAATAAGAGTAAGCTTGTATTAATTAGTAATTATAATCAAAGCTGAGTTTAATTGACAACATAATTTTAAGCTGCTCAATTTAAATTTTACATCATATGCGACTAATACTTTTTTTATACCTTTGTCCAAAATAACAACACAAGACACTCTAAGCAGCTTCATTAATTCATATTTGTGAAATTCTGTAACATAACTAACTTTTACATTTCTTTTTTAATATTGAAATGTATACTTGTACTTATTTCCTACAGATATTTTAGAGCCTTCACTCAACATATTTGCTGCTTATATACATCTCAATAATAAAAGCTATTCTCTGAAAAAGACTAGAGAAATGGGCATATAAAATGAACATCTCTTTAACACGTGATCCTGGCATGGTCCTTATGCCAACTGCCCCACTTCAGTTTCAATTATTGCCCTGCTCTAACCTTGAAGTCAGACTTAGCACATCTTCACATTCACTCCAGTCAAATGCATTAGTGGTCACTGTAGATGTTACTAAAGGTTCAGTAGAGGATTTAACAATACATATTCTCCAACATGCAATATCATAAATCAATCTCCATTCTCAGTGGAGATTCTTCACTCTCTTTAGGCTATACCACCACCAAGGATCCCCATACCTGCCCTCCTCCTGTGCACCCCAGTCCTTCTGACCCTGCCTTTCCAGGGTCCTCTGCCAGAAACTTGGGCACCTGTCCAAAGCTTCCATTTTTCAAAGCAAGGCCAACATGGTGGAGTGAACTCTAGATTCACACAACGTCTGGTCAATCCTAGCTCTCCACTTATTACCTGCATGATGTTGGCCAAGTTATTTAACCACCTGTGGCTCACTCTCCTCATAATTTAAAATGGGAGTAAAATACAACCTACCTCTAGAGCTTTTATAAAGGTTAAATGAGTAATCATACATTAAACACTTAGAATACTTCTTACCACACAGTATACATTCACCAACTATTAGCTATTATTATTTCAAATAATTTCTCTAGCAAACACTAATAAAAGAATTTATTTTTACATTGGTGAAATATTAAATTATCTGTAATTACTTAGACATCTCTAGTTTCCTATTTGTATCTTTTTGTTCCTTCCAACTCATCTTTTTTTAAAAAAAAAATTCAATTTTGTTTTCTCCCAAATCTCATGCCCCTTCCCCACAACCCCCTTCCCCATTGCCACCCTGAAATTAGTTGATTTTTCGTCAGTAGCCAGAGATCTAATGAAGAGGAAGGCTTTTCTTAAAAGTATGTACTTTTTACCTTTTGTTACTATGGCTATTACTGTCCTGGGAAATAATAAAGTTAAGAGTCTATTTCATGAGACTTCCAAATCTTTGGGGTTGGTTGCTATTAAAAGTTCTATTTTGATTACTTTCCTGACACTGTGTGAATCTTTATAGAAATAAAAATAAATCCTAAAGCCCTAGTTCTCTTTGACAAACTCTAGGTTAGTTCTTAAAGAACCAGAGCACACCAACACCTCATCCAAATCTGTCTGACTATAAATTCAGGACATTTACATAGTTACCAGTGACCTTTCAAAATATTTCTCAGTTCTAAGAGCTCTTTCAGTGCCAGGGATTATTGAACAATGTCATCTATCCTTTCCTTACAGTGCTCTATTTTAACAGCGGGACTCCCAGGAAACCATCATGAGACTAACCATAAATCTTCAAGAATTCATTGTATTTGAAAATATTCACTGTGTTTTCACGTATCTTCTTAAGTGCTATACAAAATAAACACATGCTTTTTTATCACGTTTTATATCATTATTTCTTGGGATAATTTTCAATTTGGAGGTAGATTAAGGCCAAAATTATTTTTTGATCATCCAATTTACTAACGTCTACCTTCTAGATGTGCTGCCTTGTACGGGTTTTAAAATCTCCCTGGGTCTAATCTTATTTTTTACAAATTGGATAAGTTCTGATAGCCATCCAGTTCTATGAGTCTATATCTAGGATTATAGATGATACATTAGTAACAAATACTTGTTGAACAAATGTTGTGTATTTTAAGAAAGTCTTGATATTGATATCATCCATCAGAACTTGCCTTTGAATATGTTTTTACTGAATTTATTATAATTTTTTTCCAGATGTTACCACTTATTGTAGCACAACTTGGAGCCCAGGTAAGGTTATTTCATATGTTGGCTTTTGTTTTAAATCATCTTAGTGTGAAATATTTAATCTTGCCTCGATTCACCAAATAGTTGCCAAGTTTACTATTTACTTTGCACTGTATGAACACTGATAATAGCAAGAACACTTATTGAGCACTTACTATGTGCCAGGCACTGTTGTAAGTATTTTATTATTTATTATGTACTATCTCATTTCATCTTCAAAATAACCTTTTATAGACAATACTAGAGGTCCGGTGCACAAAATTCGTGCACAGGGGGAAGGAGTGGAGGGGGGGGGTCCCTCAGCTCAACCTACACCCTCTCCAATACAGGAGCTCTTGGGGGATGTGCTACTGACAACTTGGGCCCACTCCCTGTGGTTCTCTGCTCTCTGCGGGGCCTGCCTGCTCCACACCATGGGGATGGGCAAGCAGGCCCTGCTGGGTGCTGCCTGCGGGCCCACTTGCCTGCTCGCTGGTCACCGCCACCGCCCAGCAGGCCCTGATGGGTGCTGCCTGCTGGCTGCTTGCCTGCTCGCAGTTTGCCACCACCACTGCATAGCAGGCCCTGCTGGGTCCTGTCTGCAGGTCGCCGCCGCCACTGCTCAGCAGGCCCTGTTGGGTGCTGCCTGAGGCCCACTTGCCTGTTGCAGGTTGCCACAGCAACCGCCCAGCAGGCCCTGCCTGCAGGCCCGATTGCCTGCTCGTGGTCACCGTCGCCACTACCCAGCAGGCCCTGCTGGGTGCTGCCTGTGCCCTGCTTGCCTGCTGGGCTCATGTTGCTGGGGTGATGCCACCAGTGTCCTGCCCAGCCTCTATGGGCGCCACCATTTTTTGTCGTGGAGTGACGGTTAATTTGCATATTGCTCTTTTATTAGATAGGATTTTTATTGCCAATTTGAAGGTGAGTAACTGGAGATACAGTAATGCAGTTACAATCACAGAGATAGTAAATGTCACAGGTGATACAACCAGTCAATTCTTTAAATCACACTGTTAAGACAAAAATAAATTAATGGGATTTATCTGAGTTATGATTTGGGGGATTTATTTTTTTAACTTCAAATTTATTTATTAATTATATATCATTTCCCTAAAAAATTATACAAACATTGCCTCCTCTCTCTCGTGTGTGTGTGTGTGTGTGTGTGTGTGTGTGTGTGTGTGTGAGAAAGGTAATTCTTGAGATTACTGGTAAAATTACCAATGGTCCAGATCAAATATGAGCATCAGATGGCAATTTTTACTTCTAAAGGCAGAATCAAATATAAAATTTAGATCAACTCTTGATTCCACATCTGGGAACACATCTAAGGAAATAATCTGAAATATAGCAAAGGTTTATTTACAAATATGTTAATTAAAATAATATTTATAGTACAGAAGAATATTGGGTGCAACTTAAATTTTAAAGAAAGGAACATAAGTTAGCTGTGCAACATTAAAGCCAATATTTTGTGATCATTTGAAAGCCTTTTTATTAAAATAGGTCTGTAATGTGGTTAAATGGTCATCGTATAGTATTAAAAGAAAAAGTAAGACAGAAATTGTTTAAATGACATGACTTCTATTATATGAAAAACAAATGTGTGAAAAACATCTGGAAGAAAATACATCAAACTCTTCCAGATGAGATTATGTTATTTTTCTTCTTGCTTTCTGCACTTTCCAAGTTTCCTCCAATATGCATCTATTACTTAATAATGGAAAAAATATATTTTTAAAATATGAAAGACTTCACATCACTCAAATAATGTTAGCTGTCTAATATCATGTGCTGACAAGAGTTTTGTAATGCAAGTCACAAGGCAGTTTAAAATTTTGTTGAAAATAAAGTCTATTTTTACAATTTTTAAAATTAATTTAATTTTTTAAGTTATGTTATACACATCTTGCCATTAATATATTAAAATTTGTCTAACAATTTTTGTTATTATTTTTTAGGGTACTATCCTAAGCTCAGAGGAATTGGTAAAAACATTTTTTAATTACTAATATTTAAAATTATTTTCAGTGCTAATACAATGCTGTTTTCTGTCCTCATATTAATAGTCTCTTTGACCACAAACCCTAAACTCGTTGTCTTCTACAATAAATTGAAAATTTTTATAGGTCTTTGCATTAAGTTATTATCCTTTGCCTAGGTGGGCCTTTTATCTTCACTATCCAGTTACTTTTCCATTAATTTGACTTAGCTTTTGTTTTCTGTATATTGATGTCAGATTCAATTCTATCCAGAAAACCAATGCATATTTTTACTTTATATTTATTAAAATCCAGGATTGTAAATTACTGAAATGCAATAACAGAAGTTTTTAATTTATATATATATAAATTTTTTGCAGGAAAATTTAATTTCCTTGACTTAAATTTTTAATTTTTGTAGGAAAATATATTTTTTAGTGTTTTGTAGTGATAGATGAACCTAAATAATACTAATATTATCATTACTAGGCTCTTCTATGCATTTTCTGTAAGTCATTTTTAGAGAAAAATGAATTAATATGGTATCTAAACATGACATTGAAATTAAGAGTTGAGGCATTATCTGAGAAGACAGTTTTTTTAAATTTTCTATTGTAGAAAAAGGTAGAGACTTGATAGATTGTCCATAAATAAAATAATGGGACTGTTTTGTCAACATTAACACATTTACACCTACGTTTACCAGTTTTTGAGCCAATTCTATATAACAGGCACCTAATAGATTTTTTTTTCTTTATTGATTAAGGTATTACATAGTGCCTTTAATCCTCACCAAATTACAAAGCCAAAGTTTTTAACCCAACTTTATAGATAAAGAAACTGAGGCTCAGAGAGCTTAAGAAAATTAAGTTCCAAGCTCAAAAACAGATCGAAAGCCATTTTTCTATCTACTATGCCAATGGTTTTAAAACATTGTTTAGTAAAACCCACAGTAACAGCTATATTTTTCATTCAGCTAACACAGACAACACACATAGTACACACACACACGTTTCATGAAACTATATTTACCCTTATTATATGGACTACAATAGGTAATTTATAGTCTACTAGAGGCTCAGTGCACAAAATTTGTGCACAGGGGGTGGAGGTGTCCCTCACCCCGGCCTGCACCCTCTCCAATCTGGGACCCCTCAGGGGATGTCTGACCGCTGGTTTAGGCCCGATCTCACAGGAATTAGGCCTAAACTGGCAGTTGGACATCCCTCTAGCAATTCAGGACCACTGGCTCTTAACCACTCACCTGCCTGCCTGCCTAATGCCCCCAACTTCCCTCCTCTGCTGGCCTGGTCACCCCCAACGGCCCTCCCCTGCCGGTCTAATCTCGCCCCCATCTGCCCTCCCCTGCCAGCTCGGTTGCCCCCAACGGCCCTCCCCTGCCAGCTTGATCTCACCCCTAACTGCCCTCCCCTGCCCGCCTGATCTCGCCCCAAACTGCTCTCCCCTGCCGGCCTGATCTCGCCCCCAACTGCCTCTGCCTGTCTAATCACCCCTAACTCTCCCCTGCCAGCCTGATCTTGCCCCTAACTGCCTCTGCCTCAACCCCCACCATCATGACTTTGTCCGGAAGGAAGTCAGACGTCCGGAAGATGGCCGGTTGACCTGGTCTATTTAGCATATTACCCTTTTATTAGTATAGATATAGACTATTCTTTTTATCTTGTTTTTAATGATGGGTACAACCCACCTGCTTTATTTCAAACCTATGGATATCATGATCCCCATTTGAAAACTTCTGTACTCTACTGTTGTCTCTCATGCAGCATACATTTAATTCTGGCTTTAATACCTCATAAGTCTACAACGATGTTTCCCAAACTTCAGTCCTGGACCTCAAATCAGGACAACTTGGAAGGCTGGTTAGAATGCAGATTTCTAGGTCCTGCCCTCAACCTAGTGCATCGTAATCTAACAATGGAGCCTAGGAACTTACCTTTATAACAAATTCCTTGGGTGGTTCTTATGATAACTAACAATCAAGAACCATATTCAAGGAAATTGAACTGAATCTTAATTGTGAGCTCTTGGCCCTTTTTATACCATGAAAACACCTACAGAGCTAGGAGGTCCTGGAGAACTGGGTCCTGTCTGAACCAGCCAATGTCAAAATATTCCTTCTTTCCCTAACCAGTTTGGCTCAGTGGATAGAGTGTTGGCCTGTGGACTCAAGGGTCCCAGGTTCGATTCCGGTCAAGGGCATGTACCTCGGTTGTGGGCACATACCCAGAGGGGAGTGTGCAGGAGGCAGCTGATCGATGTTTCTCTCTCATCGATGTTTCTGACTCTCTCTATCCCTCTCCCTTCCTCTCTGTGAAAAAATCAATAAAATATATTTTTAAAAAATATTTCTTCTTAGGTGGAACTTCTCACAGTAATTTTTTTCCCTGGGCGGGTGGGGGGTGGGGGAGAAGAAGAAGTGTGGCAGCAGCAGCATCCATTACCACTGTGCAGATCACTGACAGTTCAATAAAGAGTTCCACTGGGAAACCCCAAGGAATACACAAGTGGCTGAATTACTAAGAGAAATATTTATGACCAAATATTCCAATGCCTTTGAAAAACACATCAAAAGACAAATGAAGGGATGCAAACCATGAGATGAGGATTGATTAATCTACTTGAATTAATTTTTCCCATTAATTTTTAGTCTCCTAGACTACCTTTTAAAAAATTAGGAGCACAGGAAAGACTATGATTTCGGTTAATAACAGAGACATAGCCTGTCATAATTCTATGGATTTTCTGCCTGAATCCTACCTCCAAATACACCCGACTGGCTTGATTGTGGCTTTCCCTTTCTGAGGGAATTGCAGCACCGCAAGGAATCCCAGTAATGAAGCCAGCATCAGGCTTGGCTCAGGGAGAGAGACATTTCCTTTGAGGAAGGCCCATCTTTATTATTTTCTCTGACTCTACCTTCTCCATCCTGCCATTCCTACCCAAACATATTGCCCTCAAAGAAGAAAGGCTGGTTGACTGGCCTTTAAAATGTATTCCTTTAACTCTGTTTTCTGTTTCCTTCCCTCATTCCAGCCAGTGGCCCCGCAAATCTTCACAGGCCTCCTCTTCCACCCCTTGTTCTCCGGAGCCATCCTGCCCACCAACCAGGCTAATCCAGACATCCAGAACACAATCCTTCCTGCAGGACAAGCAGGAGTAAATCCTGCCTTCCAAGGAGCCCCAGAAGGCCCCTCCCCGACCCCCAGTGGCACAGATGATGACTTTGAAGTGACCACTCCAGCAGGCATCCAAAGGGGCATGCACATCGCCGAGGAAACCACTACCGGGTTCCCCCATGGTAAGTTCTCCCAGCCAGGAAAACGCCCTGGATCATGACAGTCATCTGCAGAGAGGGAGAGAAGAGTTCTTTGTCTTGTTGATAAATACAGATCTTAATAAAGTCAGGGAGCCCCTTTACTCACAGTAGTGCAGCAATGGGAGGGAATATTTTCACTGGGCCACCAACCCTACCGGCTGGACCCAGAAAGAAGAGATTTAATTGCTGGCATACATACTTTCCACCTTAGGTTGGACCTGGAAATATTTTGAAACAGACTGACTCTCCTTTTCCCATCTCAGACACATACAGGCCCACAGCAGAGACAGTTCACCCATCATGATTCTTTTTTCCACTCACTGATCATGGATGAGCCTCCAACTTCTCCCGAACTTAATGCTACAAGCAGCCGCTAGTAACACACTGCACTTAGCACACAGACGAACCCGTGTGCCATTCTCCTCAGGTGGGACTTGAGAAATGTTGCAAAAATAAGCTCTTCTAGTGGGAACAAGCAAAGATAATAGTTTAACAAGTGTGTATGTCTGGAACCAAATGTCCTTGGGGATAAAAGAACAATTTGATACTGATACTCTTGCTCCTAGAAAAGAAATTCTGATGGCAGGTAAAAATGTTTAAATTCAATATGCTTTGACCTCATTTTAAAAGTGTTTTCTTTTCTTCCAGGAATTCAGTAAGCTGTTGCGAATTTTTTCAACTAAACCACCTTAAGTGTGGTGATACATAGAAGTATTTGTCACTGAGCATATTATGAAAAAAATTGAGACGCTGAAGAATACCAGAAGAAATTCTTAGTTAACTAAAAACTTTCTTGAAATTTCAGAAAACATATTCTTCCTAGAGAATACAGACTTCTGAAAAAGAGTAATTAAATAGATGATTTGTCTTTGAAATGTAACATGACACCATCTTGGATATGGATGACACGTACATTAAAACATATTTTGAGAACTGACGTTTCCTTCTTTGAGAATGGAAGAAAGTTAGACCTTTTCAGGGATGACCCTCAGGTCTAGGACTATCTGTAGTCGTGGGAATGGATACCCAGCAATGGAAGGAAATGCTCTGATTTCCTCACAACCACCTTAGGACTTACTCCCCAAATTTAATTTCAACATGGAAATTATTTTTGATTGTCTAAAATATACAGTGGAAACAAAGAATTGTAAATCATATTGTTCCTCAAGCTACTTACATACAGAGCTAGTGATTATGGTGTTTAATGCTTAATTTTGGTACATCTGAGAGTGAGAAATGACAGTGCTAAAAGTTATTATTAAAGGTGATTCTCTTGCTTCTCACACCTAAAAGGTAGAATTTAATCTGATTTAAATTTATAACCTAGACCATTACAGTTCACTCAGAGTGGGAGAGGGTGAGAGAGATTAATACAAACTATACTACACTATGGCCCCCACAAATGACAGATATGGATAGATTTAATAATATACCTCTGTATATTTGAGTCAACCCCAT
>NW_005370660.1:399069-475256 GCF_000412655.1 Myotis brandtii
CATGTTAAGTGTTTCAGGTAATTAAAGATTTACTAGTGGTTAAGGATTTATTGATTACAGTATTTCAAATTTTCAGACTCTGAATAACATTTATGAATTGTTGAGACTTTCACAGCCAAATTTTCAAAAATTTTTGCCATTAGCATCATGTGATACTAATTAAAAGTGCTCTCAGAAGACTTCCTAGGTAACCCTCTATCAAAAAAATTTATTTCTGAGCCTCATTTTTCTCATCTGTAAAATGGGGAGGGGTGGGGAAACAAACCTGTCACAGATATCCCACAAGGTTAGTGATAAGGGTTAGCTAGCTTAATCAGGCAGACAGGAAGGGAGGGGGTCCAAAGAGGATAGAGGCATCTTGGCCTGAACAATTAAAGCAGCCATTAGTTAGATCAAAAGCAGCCCTGACCTGAGCAGCTGGGGTAATAAAACATCTCCGGCCAGGACAGCTGGGAGAAACCCATAAGGTAGATCAAAAGCAACTCCAACCTGAACAGATAAGATGAATATGTGAAGGAGAGAGAAATGCCACAGGATAAGGGGGGGAGAAAGACATACATTCATGGAGGATAAAGAAAAGTCACAGGGTATCAGGGGAGGGAGGGGTGTAGGAAACATTTTCACAGAGGATAGAGGAATGTTAAAATAAGGGGAAATAAAGAGGGGGCACAACGTGGGCTTTGGCCTTTGACACTGGTACTATGTAACAGAGTGACCAATGAGGAAAGCAGGGGGTCCTAGATTAAGGGGAAGGGCCCCTGGGGTATATAATGCCTCAGACAGAGAGCAGTGGCCACCCTCCTAGGGGATCCCTCTGTCTCTCCCTGCCAGGAGAGACAGCGTCTTAGCATTAGAAGCTTAAGAATTAGAATTTTAGATGTAGGGCCTGCTTGCAATAAAGTTTCTGGACTTCTCACCTACCACCTTTTGTCCATGGTTTCATTCTTTGAATCCGTCTGGACAAGAACCTGGAAAAGAAATCACCCTTGCACCCTGCTCACCGAAAAACCCGGAATCATAAATATGATGATCAAAGCAGATAATCTATGAAAGTGTTTTTGCAAACTCCAAAACACTGCAAAATTTCATTTTGTTTACTTTCAATATCCTTCAAACCAGCTGAAATTATCTATCCTTCCAGCCCCACACTTTCCCCCTGTACTTCCTCACTGTGCTTTCTTAGGTTAGGTGTATGGTTACTCTCAGACCAGGTACATCCATACAGTGGAAAATTATTCAGCTATCAAGACACGAAAAGTCATGTTGTATCTACCTGAGGGAACCTGAAGACTTTCCAAAGGCTACAAGCACAGATGATTTTAAGGGTGCAATTTCCATTACTAACTCCCACATATGTACTTTCCTAAGACAGATCCACCTGAGAACCTGTTCTTTTCTTCTTCTCCCTTCTTAGTCACTCTTCTCCCACCTTGCACAGAAAGACCTATGTCTCATCTCTCCCTGACCTCACTGTGGAAAACTGCTCTGTCATAGAAAACCTCCAGGACACACAATAAAAGAAGAATTTCAAACATTAGTGCTGATATTAAGAATGAGAATGGCCTTTTGCAACTCAGATAGTTCCTTGCTCTTAGCTTTCAAAAAAATTAAATGGGGACCTACTAGAATTGTCAGATGATCATCACTGAAAACAATTTTGATCATAGAAATGAAAACTAAGAAATTAAAAATGCTTAGTTATTAATTTATTTTAAAATCTCAATAATACATTGGAGCTCTGGAAATAAAATCTCAATAATACATAAATTACATATTAATACAAAACCATGCTTTTAAGTTAAATATAACTTTTTAAAATTTTGGTGAGCATGCTTGAATTTAATTAACAAAAATTAACTCAATATGGCTCATAGCCTAAATGTAAAATGCAAAGTGATAAAATTCCTAGAATATAACAGGAGAAAATCTAGATGGCTTTGGATTTGGTGGTGACTTTTTAGATATAACACCAAAAGTAGTCTCCATGAAATGAATACATTTTTAAAATGAATTTAAAATTTCTGCTCTGCAAAAGGCAGTGCTAACAGAATGAAAAGCCAAACCATAGATTGGGAGGAAATCTTAGCACAACATATCCTATCTAATAAAGAGGGAATATGCAAATTGACCATCACGCCATCACAAAGATGGCGGTGCCCATAGCCACAGATGGCAGCGCCCAGTCCCCTGAGCCCCGCCGGAGTCCCCCAGTCTTTTCAGACCAGCCAGGGTTGGGGGGGCGGCAGGCACATGGTGCAGCTGGACCCGCTCTCAGCCCCCCAGCCACCCAGGGCCAGACTGAGGCACAGGCAAGCCTCGGATGTGACACCCAAAGCACAGGCAAGCCTCGGATGGTGGCTGCCCAGGGCCACCCGAGGCTCAGGTAACCAGGGCCAGCCGAGGCTCAAGCTGCCGGCAATGGCAGCAGCAGAGGTGTGTTGGGGGCATCACCTTCCCTTGATCACCGGGTCACCTCCCACCCCTGAGGGCTCCTGTACTGTGAGAGGGGGCAGTCTGGGCTGAGGTAACCCCCCTCAGTGCACGAATTTTCATGCACCGGGCCTCTAGTACCTGATAAAGGGCTGGTATTAAATATACACAAAGAATTTATAAAACTCAACAATAAGAAAACAAACAGCACAATTTTTTTAAATGGGCAAAAAATCTGCAGACACCTCATCAAAGAAGAAACAAAGATGGCAAATAAGCATATAAAGAAATGTTCAACATCATATGAAATTGCAAGTTCAAAAAACAATGAGATACCCCTATACACATGTTGGAAATCTAAAACCCACAACACTGATAATACCAAAAGCTGAGCGGATGTGAAGCAACAGGAACTCTCATTCATTGCTGGTGGGACACAAAATAATACAACCACTTTGGAAGGCAGTTTGCAGTTTCTTAGAAAACTTGACATACTCCTCCTTATGATTCAGCAATCATGCTCCTTAGTATTTATCTAAATGAGTTGAAAATGTGTGTTTACATGAGAATCTGCATACAAATGTTTATAGCCATTCTACTCATAATTGCCAAACTTGGAAGCAACCAAGATGTCCTTCAATAGTTAAATGGATAAACAAACTTGGTACATCCAATAAACTTGGTACAATAGAAAATTATTCAGCTATCAAGACACGAAAAGTCATATTGTTAAGTGAAATAAGTCAATCTGAAAGGATATATACTATATGATTCCAGCTACATGACATTTTAGAAAAAGTAAAACTATGGAGACAGTAAAATGGTAAGTGGTTTGCAGAGTTTTAAGGGAAGGGAAGGATGAATAGGTGGAGCACAGGAAATTTTTAGGGTAATAAAACTATCCTGGTATGATATTGAAATTGTAGATACACATCATCATACATTTGTCAAGACCCATAGAATATACAACATAATGTAAACTATGAAATTTGGTTATTAAAATTGTATCAGTATTAGATCATCAATTGTAACAAATGTCCCAGACTAATGCAAGATGTTAACAATAGGATTAACTGTGGAGAGAGGGAGAGGGGGTAAAGAGGAATTCGGTACTTTCTGCTCAATTTTTCTGTAAACCTAAAACTGATTTTTAAGAATATTAACGTTTAAAAAGGTTTGAAAAATACTGCTTTGTATTTTAAAATATTAGCCCATAATGTTTGCAAATTGAAATGGTTTGCTAGAAATAATAGAGCTGAGATAGAAAATATTGCCCCCTAGTGGTTGTGAAACAGAAAAAACTAAAAGTGTAATGAAACGGCTAGAGCCATGGAAAAGAAATTGTATCAGTATTAGATCATCAATTGTAACAAATGTACCAGACTAATGCAAGATGTTAACAACAGCATTAACTGTGGAGAGAGGGAGAGGGGGTAAAGAGGAATCCTGTACTTTCTGCTCAATTTTTCTGTAAGCCTAAAACTGATTTTTTAAGAATATTAATGTTTAAAAAGATTTGAAAAATACTGCTTTGTATTTTAAAATATTAGCCCATAATGTTTGCAAATTGAAATGGTTTGCTAGAAATAATAGAGCTGAGATAGAAAATATTGCCCCCTAGTGGTTGTGAAACAGAAAAAACTAAAAGTGTAATGAAACGGCTGGAGCCATGGAAAAGACAGCAATAGCCCCTTTAGAGGGACAAGGTACTTCCAGAAGAAAATTAAGTCTCAAATATGATAGTCATCCATAAATCTAAATAAGAACTCAAGTAGACAGGAAGAAGGATTAAAGAGGACAACATTTAAGCAAAATCAGATATTGTATAAGCAAAGTATATAAGTGATTGACACCTTATGATACCTGGGGAGTGACTCAGAAAGAAGGAAAGCAAATTCTATAACTCTTCCAACTGTGGAAGTATCCTCTGGGTAGGAAGACCTCTGCAGGCCAGGAAAAGAGGCTATAAAAACGCAGGCTCACCCTCCCAAAAATATTGACAGACCTGATCAGTAGGTGTCTAATCTAAGATGTTAGAAGCCACATTCAAGCAACTCAATGGAGCTAAACAAACACAGGTGATTATCTTTTATAGCATGCCCACAACTGTTTCTACACATTTTTTGTAGAAACAATTAGGGTTAGAGAATACTTTTTGCTTGTTTTTGCCAGGAGTCTATGGGAACAATCTGGACCATCCTAATCCAATTTTAGAATTTGATATTTTTCTGGGTCACTCAGATAACAGGGCAAAAATGGCCTCAAATACTGGATTCTCCTCTCTAGAGTTTCATCCCCTCTTGGATCTTGGTCTAGCAACTTAGAGAGCGGCATTTGATGAGAAGGAAGGAGAGAGTTTTTAGGAATAACGTTTTGATGGGTTTAATTATATTTCTATTTGATTCAGCTTTTTAGTTGTCTTGAGCAGGGGGAATCAGTCCAAGCAATTTAATCTACCATTGACAAAACCCGAAGTCCATTCCTGATCTTTATTTCTAACCCATTCCAGAGTATTTTTGGCAGGGGGAATATACAGTATATTAACAATCAAAACATGTATAGTGCTCAAGGAATTGGCTGGTCCCGATGCCTGATGGTTCCCTGTTGCTCTCAGCTGGGGCTTAGTTGCTGATTCTGATAAAGTAGAAACAACTCCACCTGGTGTCTCAACACCCTAGTCCAGTAAGAAGTGCTTTTCATCAGAAATACATCTAAAACCTCAAAAATTAAACATTAATAGTCCCCTATTGTCCTGAATACAGAAAAAATTAACAAGACTGATAAGGAAGGTGAATGAGTATGTTTGCATATGTGTTTACTGGACTCGAAGCTATTACACTAGTTATTCTGCTTCTTTTGAATATGTATATGTGTCTTCATTTAAAAAGTAAAATAAATTCCCAGTATGATGGCGCCATGTTTTTGTAGTGTCTGAACTGGTTTTTTAATAAGTCCTTTTGTATAAAAAAAAAACAAATTATTATACCAGAACTGTAAAAATATCTAAATATTGTTTGGAGTTGGTACAGTTTATCAAATAATGAAACCTTTAGTCAGTCATCAACTGATTTTTATGACTGGTTTTTGAAGGAGAAACATGTAGAAAAAATTTAATGCAAAAATTTATGAGAAAAGATTTTTCCCCCAAATCCCACCATTCATATCATATGTTACTACCATTAACACTTTGATGAATATTTTAGTCACTTGTTTTTATGCATATCATATGTAATTTTTTCCACAAAGATGAATTTATGCTGGAGTAGTATATGTAACATACTTTTTCCACTTTATTATATATCATAACTATTTTTTCCTCTCATTTTGCTAAAATAAAATTGTAATGTCTAAATTACATTCTACTCTATTGATTAACCATAATTTATGCAGCCAATTCTTTAACTATCTTAAAGGGATTTTGTACTGTAAGAAAATCTTTATTTCTGTTGACCTATCTACATCTAAAATAAAGTTGGAAATTTCCTATCACTGTGAATATCTTTCCATCCTTCTCCCTACCTGAAAACTGGTATCAATAATTGGTATATTTTCTTTCATCTCTCCCTATAGCTGTGACATGATATGTACTGAGGGTAACAGAGAGTGGCATTTGATGAGAAGGAAGGAGAGAGTTTTTAGGAATAATATCAAATGGAAGATAGGCAAAAAGTGGTTGTCTGGGCAATGTGAAAGATCTGACTGGCTCATAGACACTCCACCCAGAGAACAAGACCCCCACAGTTAGCCCCATCTGGTGGGGAATCAATGGAACTAACAACTTACTCTGGAAACCTGGGGCTCTAGATTAAAAGAATCTAGAGTCCATGGATAAGATTTAAGTCCAAAGGGAAAGTTGGTTTTTTCTCCTACAAAGTACAAAGCAATACAGAAGCATAAACTGTTATTTTCATGAGAGATGGAGGAAGTCTCGTATCTGTGAGTAACTGGTGGGGGTGATTGCACTCAGGGCCCCTGAGAAGTTGTGTGGGTTGAAGGACTTGACTCAGACCTGCAGGGCTGTTTTGTACACTCTTGTGGGCACTGTGTGTGCAGGATCAGCTGGTGTAGATTGCTTAATAATGCACTGTCTCTCCCCACCCTCATCCACTCCGACAAATGTAGTTGTGGGGTTAAGGGGTGAGAAAACCCATATACTATAACTATAGACATGTTCTTTATCACTGCTCAAATCAGACTTTATGTCAGCAAGCTTCTTCTAGTTAATTACCAATCAGTTACCCCCTCCACGCCCCGTCTGCCCCACACACTGTAATTGTAGTCTGATTTGCTTTTCAAAGGGATGTCTCACCAAGCTAAGTGAAACTCTTTGTCCCAATGCAATCTTCAGAAACATGCTTAGGGAAGCTTTCACACATGCCCAGCAAATGGCCACTAGATGAGTCTGCTGAAAGCTATGAGCTTACATTCTCATATCTGATCAAATCTCAGTCTCTGAACCATTACAATAGCATGCACATGTACTTTTTTTATCTTAAACTAGAGGCCCAATGCATGAAATTCATGCAACGGGCTCAGCCCTCGCAGCCCCGGAAGGATGTCCTCTGGAAGGTCGTTTGGCTGTCTGGTCTAATTAGCATATTATGCTTTTATTATTCTAGATTGTTCTAAGTGTTTTAAAGAAGTCAAATAGGGGGCATACTGTAGGGTTGAGAGTACACACATGACATATTCAAAAATGAAGTAATCTTTTCTCATATTCCTCTTTCCGTACCCTCTATTTTTGTTAATGGTCCCACCATATTCCATGTCACCAAAGTTATAACCATCATGACCCTCCTTCCCTCTTCTCCTGCCCACCACATTCAAACTGATGCCAATGCTTCAAGCCCCTTGTAAAATTGTAAAGAAGAGTAAATGAGATTCTCTACTTATAAAACACGTGGCAAATTCTCTAGAATATTGTAGGAATACAATAAAGGCTGGATATTATTGTTGTTGTTATTATTATTATTATTACATAAATATTACCCTGTTTTCTGACCTATAGGAGCAAGAGAATTTTACTTTCCACTTTCACTTTCAAAAGTATAGGAACATTTCAGGGAGGTACAAAAGAGTACCAGTCAATAACAAACTTTGTGTCGTTACTTAGTAAGTATCCCAGAGCCTAAAGGATACAATGAGATATAAGTTGAAAACTGCTTTGCAAAGTACAAAGTAATATATAAATATATTCTGTTATTTTCATCCTCTATTTTAACTATAAAATGAAAATAAGCAAGCTGGATTGCATGATGCCCAAGATGAAACTCTATTGGTTGTGAGGAGTAGTTTCAGAAATGTCTATGACGAAAGATTCTGTATTCGATGTAATTTCCACCTCACAGGAGCAGTGCTTTGAAGAACTTCTGGCGGTGAAGGCATGACTGTACCCAGCCAGCACTTCTGTATTTTGTATTGAAATGATCATTCTTTACAAAAGGAAAGCCTAATTACATTTTTTAATTTCTTCTTTTCTATAAAGATGGTTAGGGTTACAGTCATATGTTGAGAACTAAATCAAGATGGAGAGGCATAAACTTTTGTAGAATTTTTTATGTTTTCACTGTTTTGGGAAATAATGTTATACATACAGAAGCATATGCTCTTCAGTTTCCAATTGCGTTAACACCTTACATAACCACAGTACAATTATTGAAACTAAGAAAATAACATTAATACAATATCATTAACTAAACAACAGACTTTATTTGGGTTTTTCCAGTTTTTTCACTACTCTTCTTTTTTTGTTTGTTTGCTTGTGTTTGTGTTTTTTTTGTTTCTTTGTTTTTTTTTTGTTTTTTGTTCCAGGATTCAATTCAGTTCCCACATTTCATTCAGTTGCCATGTTTCCTTAGCCTCTTCCAATTGGTTTCTATTTCTCAGTTTCTCCTTGTCTTTAATGACCTTGACACTGTGAAAGTGTTTTGGTAGGTATTCTGTAGACTGTCTCTCAGTTTGTGTTTTCTGATGTTTTCTTGTGACGGACTGGATTGAGGTTGTGGTTTTGAGGAGCAGCTCCACAGAGGAGATGTGTCACAGGGCATCATTCAGAGGTAAAAGGTATCAATGTGTCTCCTGTGTTGTTAAAGTGATGTCTGTTAGATCTCTTTTCTATAAGTTTACTATTTTTCTCTTAATAAATATTTGGAGGAGACAATTTAGACAAATATCATGTTTCTCCTGAAAATTTTGGCACTAATGTTGATATTTGTCTGTGGATCTTGCCTTGATTACTGTGAGATTCTAATGGTGATTTTCTACTGTACTTATTCCTTCTACATTTACTCATTGAAATTCTTATGTTTTAAAAAAACGTTGCCCATTTTCTCCCTCAAGAAAACTTTATTTTCTTGAAAACCAATAACAGTAACTCTTCACCTCTTTGTATGGTTGATGATCCAAAAGTCCTGACTACCTTGTGCCAGAGACCAATTCCAGCATGTACAGCAGGGCTGCATTTGGGAATGGCTGATGGCATTTCCCCAAACCTGAATAGGATACATTACATTGATTTCTTGGCTGCCAGACAGCTAAAAGTCATCTTAATCTACATGTTATTGCCTCCTACTGGCCAAACACCTGAACAGCCGTAGGCTAATTCTCCCCATTCTGACAATGGACTCTGTACCAAACCCTGACCCTTTGATGTGTATATCTCTGCCTCGCCTCAGGACAAGTTGTGTTAATAAAGAGCATGGGGTCCTGGGGATGAGGAGAATCTAAGACAGTGATGGCGAACCTTTTGAGCTCGGCGTGTCAGCATTCATAGGTTCGCCATCACTGACCTAAGACCTTAGACTTAAGACCTTAGAACTTAGCTCCTTTAGCTAAGCTCCTCTGACACCCAATGCCTTTCAAAATTATATTTCGTCTCCAGACTCTTTATTAGTCTCTGGATTCCTATTTAACATCTATGCACAGCCTTCTCCAGATTTCCTGAACCCTTCTTGATGCTAGGACAAGAGCACCAACAATCTTGCAGTGTCATCATGAGAATTGAATAAGATAGAGCATGTACTTATAAGTACTCAATGGATGTGAGTTCCATTCTTGCATTACTCATTGCCTAATGCCCAGAAGACCCCAATGTCTGAGCAAGCTGGTTAGCACTCAATCAATCATAATCAACAAAAATGTTTACCATTAGTTAACTTCGCATACATGTAACCACACCAAATAAATTAAGGCCCCAAGATGAGCAAACAGATTTCCTTATGGCCACACAGACTCACAGCAGTCATATGGTATACTAGAGAGAGAAATCAGAAAATGTATTAAATAAAAGGAAGACCAAATGTTTGACAAATGTTAAGAAGAAAAATATAAAAGCTAAGAACCCCAATTAAGGATCAGATTAATTACTCTTCCTTTGTTCAAGATAGTGTCCCCTATCTCTCTTTTGTGTCATGTGCTTCCAGGTAGATTTAAACTTCCATGTTAATAGATCTATATTTCATAGTTCATGTCCCTTTTTAAACCCATCAGTATTTTTTTATATTCAAACATCTGAGAAAACAGTCCTAATTTTAAAACAGGCAAAGGGTGGAAATGGGCAATATTTTTTAAAAGAGCTAGAAAATGGACAATAAACATAAGGAAGGAAAAGTTTAACCTCCAAAGTTGAATTGCTGAAAGTTCAAATTAAAAAAAGATGTGGTTTTAAGAAAAGGTATTTTACAACGGTGCTTCTCAAACTTTAACGTGTGTTCAAATCGCCAGGGTCTCTTGTTCAAACTTAAATCCTGATTCATGGAGGCAGAGAACAAAACATTCTGCATTTTCTCAGCGTCTTCTAATGATGCCCATGTTTCTAACCTGGGGCCACACCTTGAACACTCAGGTGATCTGTAACCATATGATGAATATTGGTGAAAATAGCTGTGTGTCACATGAGACTGTTGTAAATCAGTGCAACCTTTTAGGAAAGTGGTTTGGCTGTGTGATTTATAGCAGTGCTTCCCAGTCCGGCTGTACATTAAAGGTTCATAACGAACTTTACAAAATATTTATGCCCAGATCCCATTCCAGACTAATTAAATCAAAATCTCTGAGAGTGGGACCCAGTAGTGAGTATTTGCTGGGGTTGTATGTGTGTGTGGTATTTTTAATTTAAAAAATGAGTATTTTATTGAATAGATAAAATTGTGATTGTATGGATAATGAATAAAATATAATGTAAATTTTAAAATATAACATGGGTGAATGATATTCCTTGTGTGTGCGTGCTTGGGTATCACGTCTGCACTCATTCATCTGTTAATGGACAGGATAATGCTAAATAAAAATGACCAAGTACATTATAATATAATTTTAATTCTTGGTTAATTAATTCAATAATTTAATTATTTAGTATCTATATGTGCTATGTACTATATGTAATAATAGGTGCTTGGATTAATTCAATAAAAAATACAAAAATTCCTTTCCTTGAAGAGCTTACATTTTATATACAGTATTATGTATCTAAAAAGTAAAAGTATACACAGTCAAATTTGAGTCAGAGTTAGTTCTGAGCAACCTTTATTTTCTCCTTTAAATTTTCTGGTTGTTTCCATGTTTCAAATCAAATAAAAATAGATATTTTCCTCTGATATATTATCCACACAGCATCATGATTAGTTGGAACTCCAAAAGTAATCTTTTATTGAAAGACTTAAATTAAGTCCTCTCCGCGATTTCAGATTCATTTGTTTCCTTTGACAGTTGCTTTTCTATGGCTAGAAATTTTCTCCTTTCTGCGGTTTGTTCTGATCCTAACATAGACCTTGGGCTCCCTCTGCTGGTCAGACAGCATTAGCCAGAGAAGCCTCAACTGAGACTGAACCTAGAAAACTGCAAAGCACAGCAATCACCTTACACACTTCTCCCTCATTTGTTCAATCAAAAGACAGTTACTAAATGCCTCCTATGTGCTAGACATCATGCTACGTGCCTGAAATACATGAGAAGTAAGATACATTCCCTGTTCTTGAAATTGTCCTATACTTTTCTCCTGGAAATTACCAAGTCCCAGAAGATTTCTTGAGTCTGGGACTCAAGAAAAAGCACCCACTCTCTATCAAGAAAGCATGATTGGTATGTGTTTATGCTGGGCTATGAAAATAACTATGTCTCCGTGAAAAGCTTGGATGCCTTTCTGCAATACCCTCTAGAACAGTGGTTCTCAACCTTCTGGCCCTTTAAATACAGTTCCTCATGTTTTGACCCAACCATAAAATTATTTTCGTTGCTACTTCATAACTGTAATGTTGCTACTGTTATGAATTATAATGTAAATATCTGATATGCAGGATAGTCTTAGACGACCCCTTGAAAGGGTCGTTTGACCGCCAAAGGGGTCGCGACCCACAGGTTGAGAACCGCTGCTCTAGAAGATACTGAAATTCTCTGAAGTATTTAAACTTCAAATTTCCCTAAACTATGGCACTCAGCATACAGTAAGAGACCTAGACACTAAAGGAGAAAAGTGACTCAAAACCATGAGAAGTCTGGGGTAAAAATATGGTCAGGTACATTTTTTTTTTTTATTCTTTCCCAACCTAGACATGTTTTAAATATTTGCATTATCGCAAGACTATAAAATTTCACAAAACAAAAATTCTGGCAGACTCTCCATTCTTACACTGGTCATTACATAACTAGTAGTTATCTAGTGGGTGTGTGAGCAGACATGATATTCCAGGAATGACATCCCTGAAATGAATATTCCCTACAATTGATGTTTACCCACAAATGCTCATGCAGGTCGTTGGGATTTGAATTCTGCTGAAACATTCACTAGTGAGTTGATACAACTTGCAAACTCAGATTTCTATTGAAAGAGATCCTTTTGAACTGTGATAGTAGAAAAATTACAGAGACGTGAAAAACTACAGAAGTGTAAATTTTAGATTAAGTTAGGACATTAGAACATTTTTATGATTTCTCAAGACTTTTTTAATAGAATCTGCAACCTTGGATTTAGAAATCTCTACCAGTTGGCTCTACCCAACAGAAGGCCTCCTCACTCTCCTTCAAATCCACCACAAGATGTTACAGTACAACTCACCTTACTTAAGCTTTTTTTTTATTGCTTTAGGCAGTGGTTCTCAACCTTCTGGCCCTTTAAAAACAGTTCCTCATGTTGTGACCCAACCATAAAATTATTTTCGTTGCTACTTCATAACTGTAATGTTGCTACTTTTATGAATCGTAATGTAAATATCTGATATGCAGGATGGTCTTAGGAGACCCCTGTGAAAGGGTCGTTCGATTGCCAAAGGGGTCGAGACCCACAGGTTGAAAACCACTGGTTTAGAGTAATAGGACCTTGGAATGGAAATGGGAAGATCCTGTGGGAGAGGGGATTGGCCATTGTTGCTGACTTTTTTGCTGTCACAATTAAAGCTGCTGTTGACATAGGGTGGCAAGAGCCAGTGCTGCTAAATGTCCTGCTGTGCATGGGGAAGTGCCAAACAAGATTTGGTTCACATCCTGCATGACTTTCAAATGTCCCACCACATTTTCATGGAGGTAAATAGGGCAATTTGCATATCTGAGCTTGGGATTCAACTTTTTTTATATATAACACAATGTATTTTTTGCACAATATTAATGTACATGGAATATTTTAGTCTGCACTTTCCTTTTAATCATGGGAAGAGAATGTTTTGTTTTTGCTCAGATGTCTCCAAGCGTTGCTAACCATTGTAAAAAATCAGGTCCTTTAAGGCAGGCACAACTTGGTGTTTGAGCCAATGTCCCACCTTTGAATCATCTGAACCGATAGCTGATGTTTGCAAATATTTTACAGTGACGATTTGAGATGCCATTCATGTTATTTGAGATACGTGAAATGCAAAGACCTACACATTTCTTAATAATTTGTATTTTATTGTAATTTTGTGGCAAAATGGTTACATATTGTATATGTTATGAACATTACAACTTGAAATTTCTTTGAAATTGCCTCCTGTTCTTCAATCTAATGTTCTTTTTAATCCTATAGTTCTCAGCGATCTGCCACAAACCTTGATTGTTCCTTGAGTTGCTTTTTCTTTTTTCAATAGATCTCTGATTTCCTGTTGGCTATCAAAGCATATGGTCTCTGTGGTCGTTTTGGATATTCAAAGACAGAGTGTACACCTCAATGTGTGGTTTTAAGATAGAATTTGTTTAATGAAATATTCCGTCTCATCTCCCTCCGATGACACACAGGGAATGATTTGGACACACACTTATAAATAAGGCAAGAATATCAGACTTCCTCATTTTCTCACTTCAACAATCTGTAATTTGTCCTGACATGTTATCTTTTCTGCAATTAAGGTTATTTCCCTGTTTTTCTTATCATAGTAGATAGGCAGATCTAGTGTGTTATTACTAATCCTAGCACTAGTTTTTATTCTCTGTCCACTTACCTCTGCTCTTTCATTTCCCTCTACTTCTTGTTCAGCATGGCTTTTAATTTTACTTCTAAATTCTGAGTCATCACAAGTAGGTACTAACATCTGACTATTTCACTTTGGTTTCTTGGGTAGTCATGCTCAAGCATTATATATTAAAATGCACACTGCTTATTATACTTTTTTCTCACTTAAATTACAGTAAGCACATTATATTTAATGTAATTTAGTTTTTAAAGTACATGCGCAAGTAGATTATGGAATTAATTTCACTTCAGAAAGAAAAACATTTATTCTATTAAGAGGGCTTCAGGGCTAAAGGTAACAAAAGGTACTATTTGCAACCCCCACCTTCAAACACCTTGTCTCTCTTCTCTGTCCTGTGGTCCTATCTCTTTTCAAGGCTCATTTAAGGCACTTTGAAATTAGGGCTTTGAAACTGCTCCTGCCCAGACAGGTCTTTTCTCTGAGATCCTATGGCTTTATTTTCTATAAGTAGTTGGAATTTAATCTCCTACGGCCTTCGGCTACCAGTGCTGATCGTGGTGTGTGTGTGTGTGTGTGTGTGTGTGTGTGTGTGTTCATTGTTGTTTCCTCAACTGACTGTAAGCTTCTAGGAGGCATAATTATTCGCCATGTCCTACACTATACTTTGTGCAAGTTAGAAATCAGTAAATTTTGGTTGAGTAAATAAGCCAACATCTAAACTTTATATGGTAGCATAGTTCTTAGTTCCTGGCATATCCCTGTATTACAACATTTGTCAGACCAAATTTTTTTTTTTAATCCTCACCTGAGAATATTTTTCCATTGATTTTTAGAGAGAGTGGAAGAGAGAGGGAAAGACAAAGAGAAACATCAGTGTGAAAGAAACACATCAAGTGGTTGCCTCCTGCACATGCACTGACCAGGGCCCGGGCCAGAGAGGAGCCTGCAACCAAGGTACATGCCCATGTCCTTGACCAGAATAGAACCTGGGACCTTTTGGTCCACACGTCAACAATCTATCCACTGAACCAAACCGGCTAGGGCAGACCAAATTTTAATAAGTTCCTTATACGTCTGACTCTCTCACAGACTGTTAGCTCCTTGAGGAAAGGGACTGTGATTATTCACCTTTGTAATCTCAGCATCGGAGAACACCGACTCACTCACATAAATCACCAGTGAGTACTTGTGAATGACCGTACGGATGCACTGAGGACATTCATGAGGAGTCCGATGTAACTGTAGGTTATGTGGAAACAGTTTAATGGGAATAAATACAATTAATGTCACTGCAATAGAGGTTCCCAGAATTTTTACCTTTGAATTAACCTTACAATTTGTTGTGACTTCAGGTCTAACTTTCAATCCTCTCCTCTGCCAATATTTTCTCTAAAGAGAATTCTTAAAAGAGAGCTAAAGAAAAAATAGAGTAAAAAAAAAAAAGATGAAGCCCATCCCAAGGTTAGAAAGCTTTTATCTTCCTTAAAAATGGGAGGAATTATATTTTGTAGCATTGTGTCAAGAAGCTTATAACTGGACAAGCCAAGAAAGGTATCTGATAGTCATAGACCCTTGTGGGAGCTTCAGAATGCCTGCTGGGCCCACATCCCCTTCTAAAGGGCTCTTTAATCATGCCTCAGACCTTTTCACTCTGCCTCCCTGGACACAAATGGTTGGACTAAGGGTGGGTACTCTGGCCAACAGCCTGTGGAGTGCCCTGTCTCAAAAGATCTGCCTAATGCAGACCTCCTGCAGAGAATGGTGACGAGTTGAATCAGTCAGCTCCTCTCTCTGGGGAAATTTATACTGGAAATTTTTAGGAAGAGGCAGTTAGTAATAGCTGGCGCATTCAAAGTGGCATGGGCAACAGTTGCGTCTCCATCATGGTGACTGTCACTATGTGAAAGCTGAGTGTCTGCTAAGACCTGAAGCTGCTGGCAGATACCAGAGCAATTACAAGGGGTTGGATGACATCCGTCTCCATAAGGCCTGAAAATGCATCTGTTCCTATTTTGCTTTCATTAATGAAGAAGCATATTTTGTTACTACAACGTGTAACAGCGTAAGCCACATGACATTGTATGCTCTGTGAGAGAATAGAAAGAATTTGGTCAGTTACCCTTCATGCTATAGTGACAAGCACTTGAGATTTACAGCAGGCATCAAAAAACAAAATGCCTGCCCAGGCAAGGCAGGTAACATAGATGAGTGAAGCCAGTCAGGTACAAGAAAAATAAGGAGAATGCTTGTCCTGTTAAAGGGGAGCAGTTGCTCCCCAACTTTGATCATGGCTACCATTCAGAAGGACTGAACTTCCAAGTTTTCAAATGAGATAGTGTATGTCAAGTGCTTAATAGATGCCTAGCACATTGCAGGAGCTCATTCATATTCTTTATTGTTGTTTCATATCATTTACAATCATCATTAGCAGTCACACATCCACAGAAATAATCTTGAGAAATGAAACTATTTTGCAAATTCACATTTTCTAATTCCTTCAGATATATTTATCTCACAAATTTTTTTGTTCATGCGCTTTAAAATGTTTCTCCAGTTTTAATTGGTCTCTTAATTGAATCATGAAAACCTAAAATTTTAGGCATGCTGACTCTCCTGGTTTACTTTCTGTTAATGGTAATTTCTTTGGTTTTTTGGGGGGAAAGATAGTCTACCCATTTCTTGGTTTTTCTAGCCTATATTTTCCCTGAGTAATTACCCCCACAGACACCTTCAGACATTGCCTATCAGACAGAAATGTGGACTGAACAGAATGTGATTTTCTCCAAGTTGGCTTAGGCCTGTAATCAGAGACCGCCAGTTCTGACCAGCTCTTCCAAAGAAAAAAAAATCAGTAAGTTTTCTTGCCTTTGCAGAATTGGAACAAATGCTAAAATTTAGCTAAGAAATGAGCAAAGAGACAGTGTCTAAAAAAGCCACAGGGTTAAAAAACAAAAAGAAAAGGATACTTTTTTTTATGAAGAACACTTATACCATAACTTAACAATTCCAGGCTTTAGAGTGGTAGGAATTGGGGGTTTTTTTTATATATATTTTATTGATTTTTTACAGAGAGGAGGAGAGAGGGATAGAGAGTTAGAAACATCGATGAGAGAGAAACATCGATCAGCTGCCTCTTGCACGCCCCCTACTGGGGATGTGCCCGCAACCAAGGTACATGCCCTTGACCAGAATCGAACCTGGGACCCTTGAGTCCGCAAGCCGACGCTCTATCCGCTGAGCCAAACCAGTCAGGGTAGAAATTGATTTTTTGTTTGTTTTTAAAAATATATAGAGGAGCCCATAATCAAATGAAAGTAATCGAGTCAATAGTCTGGGCTTTCTTCCATTTTAACGACTACTATGAATTAATCTTGTGAATTAATATTAAGAATTCATATACAACATATTCAAAGCACATCTAAGTCTCAAAGTAAATAATCTGTGTTAATATCAAGTATCCAAATCCAGTTCCCTACTTAGAGACAGTGTGATATAGGGTGGACAGCATGTATGGATTTGGGAGTCAGTCTGACCTGAATTCAAATGTTGACATGCTTATTGGGTATGTGTCTTTGGCAAGTTCCTGAACTTCTTGGAGCCTGTGTCATTATCTCTAAAGATGTGGACAATAAGACTTACTTTATAAGGCTGATACGAAGATTACAGGAAATAACATAGACAAAGTGCCTCTTTACCATCTATCATTTAACAGATATTGAATAAATGTACTGTCTTGCTTCCATCCCATTTTCCACCAAAGCGATGCGGGAATCAATCCAATTTCACACACATCTCAGAAGATTAAGGAGGGATGACTTGCATGTCCTTAAGCATGATACTGAAAGTGAAGGATCTTCCTCTCTCGCCCTGAATAAGTGCGTGTCTGTGCTGCCCCTTCTTCTCAGGTAGACCCGTCTGGAGTGGCCAGATGAGTTCATTTATGTGCTGAGTCACTTATTTAATAAACTAGAGGCCCGATGCATGAAATCTGTGCACTTGGGGAGGGGGGTGTCCCTCAGCCCAGCCTGCACCCTCTCCAATCTGGGATCCCTCTCACAATCCAGGACTGCTGGCTCCCAACCACTCGCCTGCCTGCCTGCCTGATTGCCCCTAACCACTTCTGCCTGCCTGCCTGATCACCCCCTAACCACCCCTGATAGCCTGATTGACACCTAACTGCTCCCCTGCCAGCCCGATCACCCCCAACTGCCCTCCCTGCCAACCTGGTCTCCCCTAACTGCCCTCCCCTGATGGCCATCTTGTGGCAGCCATCTTGCACCCACATAGGGGGGCCATCTTGTGTGAGGGCGTGATGGTCAATTTGCATATTATCTCTTTATTATATAGGATGCTGTGCCCTATAAATGTCAACAACTATACGTACCAGGCACTGGAGATACAGAAAGTAAATGGCAGCCCCTGTCCTCAAGGCTCACATTCCAGGCTGTGACAGACTTCACCTTCAGTAGCATCTCCTAAGGTATGTTTTACAGAACATCAGGTCCACAGGCTAACAAATTTTTTTTAATATATTTTTTATTGATTTTTTACAGAGAGGAAGGGAGAGAGATAGAGAGTTAGAAACATCGATGAGAGAGAAACATCGATCAGCTGCCTCCTGCACACTCCCCACGGGGGATGTGCCCGCAACCAAGGTACATGCCCTTGACCGGAATCGAACCTGGGACCTTTCAGTCCGCAGGCCGAAGCTCTATCCACTGAGCCAAACCGGTTTCGGCAACAAATTTTATAAGAAAACCAAATGTGGGGAAAATTTGGGGAAAGTTTCTTTATTATGGAGTTTCCCCGAACCAATGACGTGCTTGAAGAAATAAAATACAATGTTTCTACTTAGCCACACGGCCTTTGTTTCAAGGAGCATCTCAACAGGTTTCTCAGAACACACTTTGGGAAGAGCAGACCTATCATGTACCTTGGGAGTCCTCCCTCCGGCCGCTCCTGTAAGACTTTGAAGGAAGCCAAGGAGGCCAAATGGGAGGCAGGCGTTCTCCCCCAGCGTCACTGAGCAGCCGCTATTTCAGCCCTGCGTGTTGGGTTACATGTCTACGGTGGGAGAGCTGTGGGCTTTGGACCCAGACTGGATTAGAACTTTGATCCTACAATTTACCTGTGTGGCTCTGAGGAAACTGTGAAAGCTCTTGATGCTCATTTCCATGTCTGAACAACAGGAATGTAATAACAGCTGCCCCCTGGGCTCCTGTGAGGAATAAATGTAGTCACATAGGGAAAGCGCCAGAGGTAGAGTAAAAGTGGAAACCAATACATAGCTTTCCCCCTTCCCCCCCCTGTTTTATGCTGCACTTTATGATATCCTGGAAGGCACAGCGCACCCAGGCAGTGGTAAATCCATTCTGCTGCTTTAAAGAGAAATACAGGGGCTTGATCACGGGTACTTTCTCTATTATTTTTGCGTGCAGGTTTGTACCTCTCTGCACTTGTGCGTTTCAGCCAGAGATGCTGAGGCAGGATCTTCATCTTGCCTGAATAAGAAATCTGGCTTCTTTCTGGGAGAAGCTGTTCTTAAAATGTTCAGGGTAATTAGAGCCCTACATTTCTACCATATCAGCTGAATGTTACCTTGCTCCATCTAAAATCCAGTAAAATCCTCCAATCTCCATTCCGGAGACTCCCATGGTCAGTAAATTTTTTTTAAAATGATGATGTTTAACCCAACATTTCATATGCCCTGTGCAATGCAGTGTTTCAGTCACAATAAAATGTCTTACTGTACAATCATTACTGTAATCTATGTCTATATACGAATAGTTGAAATTTACTTCTCAATGATAAAATAAATCCAAGAGAAGTAATCATGTGAAACATCAGTCTTCATTTACATTATGTTGCATGTATTATACTATATAACCCATAATACTCCATTCATTGGCCTTAGGAGAGAATGTGCTCTTCAACACAGGGGAATGTGCAGGTACATGAAGTTTAAAGTTGACCCACTGCCTACTCCACTCACCCCAACTAACAGGAGTTCTAGAAAGCAGAAAAGAAAATGGAGGGACTTGAAGACGGGATCAAGGTCTACATCACAAATTCAGAGCAGTGTGGACCTTCTGACTAGAGATGAGAAGGACTGGGGGCCACAGCCCTACCCAAGGCCAGTGTTGCTGCTGGAGCCCTTCCCCCACCCCTCCATCCCGTGCAGGTGCAGCCCCCGCAGGACTGTAGGGCATGTCTGTCACAGCAGGGGCAGAGCTGCAGCTGGGTGGGCTGGAGAGGTCTGGAGAGGGCTGGAGAAAGAGGCTCTGAAACTAGAAGTATCTCGGATTAGACATGTTTGTGGCTTTGTAGTCTATAGTTATTGACCTAAAACTAAAAGATTTGGAGGCATTGGATCTCAGGAGTCTTTGAGGCTTAGTGTGAGCTTTGGGGCATCTGTAGGCTCTTTGAGGCTTAGTGTGAGCCTCAGAAAAAAATGAAAACAGGCAATTCCTTCAGGAGGCTTGTTCTAAGTCCCAATTTTAAAAGAAAGGGGAGTAAAAAGAGCCTCAACACTTTCTCCTGACTTGTTAAGCCTGCTCTTCAGGGAAGGAAAGGAGAAGATTGGAATTCAGCACCCGAGTTCTGTGAATCTACCAGAATACTGCCTGTGCTTGGCCTAGAAATTGATAAGGGTAAGGAATCCCAACACGTTTCATTATTTTAAAGGCAAAACATCTAGAATAGTACCTCTGTTTTCTTGACTTAATGATATAAAACATAATCTAACCTGATTTTAATGACACCAAGACCATTACAAACACACATTCCTATTAAGGTAGTGGGAAAGAGGTTCTATATCCAGTGTCCCCAAGCTGTCTGGTTTTTGTTTGTGTTTTGTGTTGTTTATCTTAGTTCTCGGACTGAGCTGTTAGTTCAGGTGACTAGAAGTGTT
Organism: Myotis brandtii; assembly: GCF_000412655.1. Classification (NCBI taxonomy): domain Eukaryota; kingdom Metazoa; phylum Chordata; class Mammalia; order Chiroptera; family Vespertilionidae; genus Myotis; species Myotis brandtii. The sequence goes on from NW_005370660.1 coordinate 419,785, forward strand.
TCTAAAATTGGAAACCTTGGTCATTCCTTTTGGAAGATGGATATGGCAATAACTGGGGAAACGGTGAGGCAAATAAGTTTCTCTTCTTTTTCTGCATGCAAGTTAGCTAAGTTCATGTTTGGCATCATGATTATAGCCCATCCACTAACTGGATATATTTCTCACTAGATTCCCTAATGTCATTCAGCCTCAGCCAATTTGCTTTACTTTCACTATCACACAATCAGCTTTCTTTTTACAGGTCATTCCATCAATATGAAGCATCTTTCACCTTAAAACTATCTGTGTATATTCTTTGTTTGCTGCAATCCTGGATTTAAAATTCACTTTCTGCAAGAATGCCTCTACGATTAAGTCTGTCCCATTCTAATAACCTCCTGGTTTGACATCCCTTTAATAATTATGTTAAATCAGTAATAATTTGCATTAATTGCATACTTACAATGTACCAGACACTGTTCTAGGAACTTCAGTGCACTATTTCATTTACTCCTTTGTCAAGTCCTTTGTTTGTACCCTTTTACAGATGAGGAAACTGAGGTACAGAATGGTGACGTAACCTGTCCAAGACACACAGCTAGAGAGTCATGAATCTATCCCTACCTGACTAGTCTGACCCCAGAGCCCACATTCTTAGCAGCAAAGCATTTTGCACCCTATCTTCTTTTACATGGTGAGATATTTTATAATAAGACTCATGTCAGTTCATGTATCAGTGTCATATAATGTCAACTGACGTTTTTGAGGAAAAGAAGTCTGAGTGTCCCTCTTTACATCATTGAATGTAATATGATGGTCTGTTCATAGTAAGCCTTTAATAAATGTTCTTTAGCAAACTCGGCAGGTATGTGACTAGCACAAGTGTTTCCTGACGTGTTTCCTGACTTGCTTACCAATTATCTACACCAGAGGCTTCTCCTGGGCAAGGTGAGACCCAAGTACCATCTCTGCTGTAAAAGTGACTCTGATGTCAGTGTGTAGGGTCGCTGTGTGAAGAGCTGAAGTCATCTTGTATTGTCCTGTGGTCAACTCATCCTTCCAAAAGTCCTTCTGAAGTGGGTTTATAACGGGCATCAACTGGCAGATGATAATAATCCTGGAAATAAAATGAATCACAATTTTAACATACAAAGTATTGTATCTATTACACACAATTTGCCACAAATTTCCTTGTTTGAAAGAATAAATGCCAATTTTGCTTACTGTCAAAATTACCAGGAATGTAGTTTTTGGAACTCATCATGCAAATAAAGGCATGAGGGGTGGAAAATGAGCTCCATCTGACTCCAATAAATATACGTGTAAGAAATTACTGTAAAATATCAAGTATTTACATGGAATGCATTTTAACCTATTTTTAATATCTGTCAAAAATTACATCAGCCCTAACTGGTTTGGCTCAGTGGATAGAGCGTCGGCCTGTGGACTGAAGGGTCCCAGGTTCGATTCCGGTCAAGGGCATGTGCCTTGGTTGCGGGCACATCCCCAGTGGGGGATGTGCCGGAGGCAGCTGATCGGTGTTTCTCTCTCATCGATGTTTCTAGCTCTCTATCCCTCTCCCTTCCTCTCTGTAAAAATCAATAAAAAAAATATTTTTTTTAAAATTACATCAAACATGAGATTAATTTGTATGCTATATAAAATGTTTTATATTATACTAGAGGCCCAGTACACAAATTCGTGCTTGAGTGAAGTCCAGCCGGCTGCCCCAATCGGGGCCAATTGGCCTGGGCCTGCTGCAGAGAGGGGATGTAGGAGGTTGGCCGGCCAACCCTGCCCCCGATCGGGGTGATGAACTCCTTTAGCTTTTTCTTGTCTGTGAAGCTCTTTCTCTGGCCTTCAATTCTAAATGAGCTTTGCTGTGTAGAGAAGGCCGTGGCAAGAAATATTCAAAGTGATGAAAAGCAAGGACCTGCAGCCAGGGTGACCTTCCTCTTGAAAGCACGTGGCTGCTCCGGGGGTTGAGGGTTCAGTCTCCATGAAACCTAGGTCAGTCTTTGCATCGGGTGAGTGGAATCGCTGAGGCCTATTTGAGAGTCGCCAAGACTGGGAGCGTGATCTCAGAACAGTTAAAAACACGTTTGTGAAGAGATGTTATGGATTCTCTCTCATCAAAAAGCCCACATGTGTCTGTGCTACACCAACAGGGTTGCTTTAACCCTGAAGACTCCATCTGCAAGCCCACCTGCCTCCAGGAGCTGGCGGGAGGTTGAACATGGCCACATAGATGAGGCCAGTGCCAGGCACCCTCTTGCAATCCGGGACGCCTTGGGGAATTTGGAGACCCAGTGCACGGATTCGGCCCAATCCCCACAGGCCAGGCTGAAGGACCCCACCAGTGCACGAATCCATGCACTGGGCCAGTTTCATCCTGGTCCCCACAGACCAGGACAAGGGACCCTACTGGTGCACAAATCTGTGCACCAGGCCTCTAGTCTATATATATATAAAAGCCTAAGTGACCGTTAAGCCCTGACGACTGGACGGTAGCTATAATGTGCACTGACCACTTAGGGACAGACACACAATGCAGGATCTGCCCCCTGGTGGTTAGTGCGCTCCCACAGCCAACCCCCAGTGGTCCCTCCCCCGCCCCCATCAGTGCCCTGACTGGTCCTGATGGGCCCAATCTCAGGCCAGGCCGAGGGACCTCACCCGTGCACGAATTCATGCACTGAGCCTCTAGTATCTCAATACTGGGGCACTGTCAGCCCCAAATCTGGTTTACTGCACACTTGTGTTTGCATTCCACACCTTGTATGACACCAACTTTGCAGAGTGCCCTCTCACACTCCAGGACTCCTCAGGGGCATGTCGGAGAGCCTGTTTCAGCCCAATCTCTGCAGGCCAGGCTGAGGGACCCCACCTGCTGGAGGGACCCTGCTCACTCTGCAGACGCCAGGGAGGGACCACAGGTGGTTGGCTCCAGGGCATGTCAGCCCCGCCAGCCACCTTCTAATTAATTTCCTTTCAATGTGCACAAATCCATGCACTGGGTCACTAGTAAACCATAAAAGACATACACAAACTCCATTTCCTGTTTAGCAGTCATTGGGAAGCTTAATTCCATGGGTTTAGTATCAACTTCCATGCAGAGGAAATGCCTTCCATCAGGTCCCGCTCTACCCTCCTTGGAGCTCACGGACCTAACTGCCAGTGCTCCTCATCCTATCACACATGCACACACACACACACGCACGCACGCACACACACACACACACACACACACACCATCTTTGTGGTCCCATGTTTCATGTAGTTTCTCCCACCAAAATAGACAATCATCCCATTTATTGAGCACCCACTGTATGACAGATGCTGCATCTTCACCACCTCACCAAATCCTCAAAACAAGCCTAACTGGCCCTAGCCGGTTTGGCTCAGCGATAGAGCGTCGGCCTGTGGATTAAAGGGTCCCAGGTCCGATTCCAGCCAAGGGCACATGCCTGGGTTGCAGGCTCAATCCTCAATGTGGAGTGTGCAGGAGGCAGCCAGTCAATGATTCTCTCTCATCATTGATGCTCCTATCTCTCCCTTCCTCTCTGAAATCAATAAAAATAATCTTACCTAATAATAGACAAACATGGTAATTGACCATACCTTCGCTACACCTCCCAGTGGCTAATCAGCGAGATATGCAAATTAACTGCCAACCAAGATGGCAGCCGGCAGCCACGGAGCTGGAACGAGCAGGAGGCTTGCTTGCTCCAGTGATGGAGGAAGCCAAGGTTCCCCGCCTGCCGCGGCCTGCTCTAAGCTACACTCAAAGCAACAAAGTTTCAATTATAGAAGGTAAATAAATCCCAGAAACCTGCTTTCAGCCGGCCGTGGCCACAGAGCTGGAGCACAGGAGGCTTTCCCTCCCACCCGTCCTGGCCGGCTCTGAGCTCCACTCAGGCAACAAAGTTTCAATTATAGAAGGTAAATAAACCCCAGATACCTGCTTTCAGCAGGCTGTGGCCACTGAGATGGAGCCTTGGGTTGCCCCTGACGATGGAGGAAGCCAAGCCCTGGCCGGCTCTGAGCTCCACTCCAGGCTACAAAGTTTCAATTATAGAAGGTAAATAAACTGGCCAGGCACCCCAGTGGGGACTCCCACCCTGAAGGGTGTGTGACCAGCTGCAAACAGCCATCATCCCCTCATCCAGGCTGGCCAGGCACCCCAGTGGGGGCCCCCACCCTGAAGGGGGTGTGACCAGCTGCAAACAGCCATCAGCCCCTCACCCAGGCTGGCCAGGCACCCAAGCGGGACCCCCACCCTGATCTGGGACACCCTTCAGGGCAAACCAGCCGGCCCCCACCCATGCACCAGGCCTCTATCCTATATAGTAAAAGGGTAATATGCAAACTGACCCTAACAGCAGAAAGACTGGGAATGACTGGTCACTATGACACACACTGACCACCAGGGGGCAGATGCTCAATGCAGGAGCTGCCCCCTGGTGGTCAGTGCGCTCCCACAGGGGGAGCTCTGCTCAGCCACAGGCCAGGCTGATGGCTGCCAGTAGAGCGGTGGTGGTGGGAGCCTCTCCCGCCTCCTCAGCAGCGCTAAGGATGTCCGACTGCAGCTTAGGCCTGCTCTCCACTGGCAAATGGACATCCCCCGAGGGCTCCCGGGCTGCCAGAGGGATGTCTGATTGCCAGCTTAGGCCCAATCCCCTGGGGAGCAGGCCTAAACCAGCAGGTGGTCATCCCCCGAGGGGTCCCAGACTGCAAGAGGGCACAGGCCGGGCTGAGGGACATCTCACCCCATGCACAAATTTTTGTGCACCAGGCCTCTAGTAATAATAATAAATAAATAAACTGTGAAAAAAGATTTTTTAAAAAATAAGCCTGTGTGCTAAGTGATTATTCTTCTATCACAAGAAGAAGAAACAGGCTTAGAGAAATTAAGGAACTTGATCAAATACCAGAGCTGGAATAAAGAGAGAAAGAGAGAAGTCAAAAATAATACTTTTCATTTCAATAACATTTTGCTGTTTATGAAACATATTCCCATTCCTTATTTCTTTGCATCCTAAAAATTATTATTTTATCAATGGAAAATAATTTTTCAGGAGCAGCTTCTTGGGTAACATTATTTGAAGCTTTTAGGCCTACACTTAGGTATGAAGACATACTTCTTCCATAATGCCAGCTTCCTCCAAGTTCTCTATAATTAACAAGATCCCTACTTCCCTAAAGAGTGTACTGACTCATCCCTTTTTAAGAAACCAACCTTAAATTCTTATCCCTCTCACGTCAGAAATCACACTTTGGAAAGACAAGGAGGGTCAGAGAAATAACAAAAGCAGCTAAAGTTCAATTCACATCCAAGACATTCCTATTTGCTCATGGGGAAAAAAAAAACATCCATGTTGATGTTAGCCTCTTAAGCAATACCAGTGCCTGAAAGTGGGTCTATCTAAAGAGCAAACTGAGAGTTGTGCCCATGGGCTTGATTGGGTCGTGGAGAATGTTCTGATGTATTCCCCTCTCCCCCCAAAGAATATGCGCCAAAGGTTTTCCTGAAGTGATTCTTCGCTATCTCTAGTCTAATACCTAGGAAATTCATAGTGGGGGGAGGAAGAATCATAACATGATTTGCCTAATATTTTCATCCTCTCTTTCAAGTCCAGAAAGTTATTTTAGTATTTCCTTCTAGACTGTGTATTTGTTGAGGGAATAGGGGGGGAGTTACTTTTACCACAACAAACATGAGGGTGGAAATCTTGAGAATGTTGGCACTAGGTTTCCAATTTTATCTGCAGATAAAACCCTGCACAAAACAGATAATGGTTTATTTTGAACCTATTTTACATGCATTTCCCCCCTGGCTCACCAAAATGATTATCTTCAGAGTTTATGTCCATTATTCCTTCACTATCTTCCCTGCAATCAAGTTCTCTGAATAAATACAGGGGTTGAGTTACAATTAAAAATAATGAGACTCTACCAGGCCAATGTCCTTGCATGCAGTAAAAAGGTGTGGGCTAGAGTTTGGTGTGTTTTTTTCCCCCATTTTGCTTCACTTTGATTGGTGGGATGACACTTTAAATAAAGATTTCAGGTCTACTCTGATGAGAGATACAGAGCAAGTCCCAGATACACACAGTCCAGAAAAAAAAAAAACAAACTAATCTTCTTTTCTTAGAACTATCTTGGTTGGCATCACCAGGCCAGCATTGAAGGTAAAATGTGATTTTATGATTTCCTTGTGATTCCTGTAAGATCTTTCTTCCTATCTGCAGGCAGCTTTTATAAGAGGATTTATCTTTATTTGTCACCAGAATAATAACTTATTGTAAATTATTAGCAAGTTTCAGAGAAGATATGTCTAATAACCTTCCAGCTAAAGAAAAAAGACTTGCATGTGCTGGGGGGTAAAGGAGGCTGCGGGGGTGGTGGGTCAATGGAGAAAAAAAGGAGACATATGTACTACTATTTGTAATACTTTAAACAATAAAATAAATTTTTTTTAAAAAAAGAATTTTAGGGTGGGATTTTGATAGAACTGCATTTAATATGTATATCACTTTGGGTGGTATAGATATTTTAACAACATTAAATTTTAAAATCCACACGTAAAAAAATAAGTAAATAAATAAAAATAAATGTACTACCTCATAAAATGAATTTTGGTAAAATACATTTGCTAATTGTAATAATGTGCTAAGCTGGGTTATGGTGCATAAAATCTAAATGTATCTTATATTTAATAAACATTTTATAGTGAGGGGATAAAAAAGAAAAAAGACTTATCAATGAGGTGTTTTGGTGGGGTTTTTTTACTATTTGTGATTATTAGTGACATTGCCTAATTTATAAAAGTATAAGAAGATGAAGAGATCTCTTGGCTAGACAGACTTTTGTTCATGTAAGGGTAAGAGCCTTTTGAACTTATAAAATCATTTTAAAGAGATCATTTATTTTAGAAAAAGAAAAAGTCAATTTTTAGAAATATTTTCCACTAAACTTTTGGAAATTTAACTATTAAGTTCATTCTTATTTTAAAAATATAAGTTTGGGTTATGTGGGCAAACTAAACATAGAATGATATGCCTTATAAATCTGCAAATAAAGGTCTGTTATGAATTATTATTGTCTGTATTACATTTTCAATGAATTCAAAATTTACTCTGGAAGGAAACAAAGTATCATTTCCTATGGACGATACTGAATAGACCAAAATTTCACATAGTAGAAGGGATTTTTCCAATTGGTGTTTTACAAAATGAAACACAGCAGTTAAAGAATATGTATGAAGGTTGTTCCTACGTGTTCATTTAGGTTGTAGCTCCACACACACAGAAAGTTCTTGGATATTTTCTAATTGCTTGTCAATTCTTTCCAAAAACTAGTAAATACAAATCAGTTGTTCAGCAACATTTAGTTTTTTGTTGTTGCTTTTGTTTTTGTTTCAACCTGGTTGTTTTGGAAAATCAGTGATTCAGCACATTTGAGGTATTGTCTTTTAACCATTCTGGAATAAAAATTTATCTGATGTAATTCTCCAACCTAACTCTGTTTCAGATCCCACTTTTCAAGATGAAGAACCTGATACTGGTCTTGTGCCTCCTGGGAACGAGTTCTGCAGTGCCGGTAAGTCCGAGTCTTCTAGAGTGCGTCCCAGCAGAGACACTGTTGGACCTCAAACAACGCTGAAGGACATGGGCCAAGAGTCCATACATGGACTCATTTGAATTAATCCAGTGTTATAATTCCTACTGAGCCAAAAGTCGTAGTTGCCCAGACATGAGCCTTACCATCCAAAAGCAATAAGTCAAATATATGATTTTTTCTATTCAAAAAGATATTTAAAATATTCCAAAGACAATGTCTAAGTCTCCCTTCATTCATTCAAAGAGAAGAGATTTGTGTTGTCTCCACAATGCCATGGCACAATTTTCTTATCAGCTACTTGCTACTATTATGAAATTGAAATGGAAAGAATTTCTTCAAAAAAGTGAAGTCCATTTTCTTCACTTTGAAAAGAACAATATTTGCCAAATTACTATGTCTACAAAACTGAGCTAGTGATTCCATTTGAAGCTAGTAATTAAACAATAAATTTGCCATATAGGGAAGATATTGTGTGATCAAGAGCTGAAGTTTCTTAAATCAAAACATGTCATGGCAATAGGGCTAATTGTATGTTACAGTCATACACCTGGTCCACTCTGTCATATATTGAGGTGATCTCATAAGAATACAATTCTTTTGAGCACAGGACTTTATTCGGCTGCTATCTGCTTTTGGCAAATGTTATAAGAATACAATTCTTTTGAGCACTGAACTATTCCAGCCAATGGCATGTGATTCTGTTTTCACGAGGACTTTATTCGGCTGCTATCTGCTTTTGGCAAATGTTGACTAAGCACCTGCCATGTACCCAGCAATGCGCTGGACATTGAGACACAAAGGTAAATATGGCATGGTCTCTTGGCTGGGGAACTCATAGCCTCAAATGAACTTTAAAATATTTCAGTTCCTTGAGAAAGAAGGTTAGCTATTTGGGTTTCTTAAAATTAAACATTTTGGAGAAAGGGGATGAAAACTGATTACAAGGACTCAAACCTCAAGTCTACAAATAAAAAGTTTCTATTCTATTGCTCAACATGAATTTTAAATGAAAGAAAATTGAAGCTGCCATTCTAATTCACCTTTGTCTGATACTGATGGTGAGGTCAGACTCCATCATCAGTCTAATACCTTGACACTATTGGAACCTATTCTACTCCACACCTATGACAGATCCACTTTGCCATAGGAGCAAGACAATTGTTTGGGATCACCAGCAGACTGCCTGCCAAATTACATGTTCTTCTCCTTTCACTGCCACATGGGAAATGTATCCTCTGTCTATTTACATTCATGTAATTATTGTTATTTAATTCATGACTTAGAGCTAGAACTTTTTTTATTTAAGAAAAAAATACCTTTGATATGATCCCCCAAATATAAACACAGATCAACTGCTTTATACAAAAAGTAATCTTTCACTAAAGATAATGGAGGACTTGTTGAAGCTGTTTGAATAGGAGGCAAGTTGGGTTTTGGCAGGGTTTTGCTGAAAGTCATGATCACATGCCACATTCCATCAACCAGAAGCGTGTAAGTTTGTCAAAAACACAAGAAAAATGACCTCAAGTTTGTCCCCTTTGCTCTTCTATATGATAACACTTAAGAATAGAAGTTACTTTTACAGTATTTTTCTTTGTTGCTTTAATGTACTTATTATACCACTTTCAAACAAATCAAATTTTGCTTTTAAAGCAACATAGCACTATGATGCAGACAAAGGGTAGATGATTTCTGAAAATAATATGTTAATTCCCCAATAATTTAAATTATTCTTCTTTCTTCCCAAAAGTTCAAGTTATTTAGGTAATAAATTAAATGTTGGCCTCTTGACTGTACTTTCTATTTCCGGTGGTTAAGGAAGTTTCTCACTGAAGAACACTCAAAATTATTCTTATTTCCATGTAGGTGTTTCCTCGGCAGCCGGGGACACCAGGCATGGCTAGTTTGAGCCTGGAGGTACGTATTGTCAGAGCACTGACGTTAACTTTTTACGTTTGTTTGTTCCTGGGGGGGAGAAAGGTGATGGGCTGTTTCCGGTTTTCCCACTGTGTGGGAAGGCAGTGGCCGTCCTCCTGTGTGGTTCTGGAGAAGCTTATGGCATCTCTGAGAGCCTTGTTTTATAATTTTACCTCATTTCCAATTCTCAGGTGCTTTACTCCTCATAACATCATCTGTATGTGAATCAAAGCAATATTTTAATAACTACCATATATACATTATTTAATACCGATTATATATACGTTAACATTCTTACTACATTAATATAATTACTATATTAATTCAAACACATTGGTCTGAAGTCATAAATGGTTTATATTTAGTTCCTTCTCCTCATAGTATCTTCTATTATAAAGTTCAGATGAAGAAAATTTACCTTACAAAATTCAGTTATTTATAAGAACTCCTGTAAATAACACTAACATTGTACCTGCTGTGTAATCTGTGGTAGTCTCATTGCACTTCTCATAACTAATATATTCTCCTGTAAATAACACTAACATTGTACCTGCTGTGGTAGTCTCATTGCACTTCTCATAACTAATATATACTCTGATTAGAAAATCCCAGCAAAATAGTACTGTTTGACCATATTAATAAAATATATTGACAGCTACAAATAGAAGAATATTTATGAAATTATAAATGTATCACAAGAACCTTTCAATATTTATTCATATTATAACAATCTGGGGGCAATCAGTACCTATATTGGCTGGATGCCCATTTCACATGCAAGCTGATTTCACTGAGTTATTTTTTTCTCACTTTCTAGCTTAAATGCAACCAAAGCACTCTAAACTTCTTCCTAATACATTGAAATTGACTTTCTATTGATTTGCTGGTATTTGTTTTACAATCTCTCCAGTTACCATTTTTCCCAACATCTTTTATATTTTTTATTTTGAGGACTTTTTTGTTTGGGAAGGAGATGGAGGTGGTCTTATTTTGTTTTGTTCGTCTGTTTTTTCAAATTCCTCTTCAAGTTGAATTTTAAAAAGGCAAAGTATGGTAAAAGAGTCAGCGAAGGAAAGTCCTGATAATTACATTTATATTTCAGTTGAATGAGCTATTTTTCCATATTTCGCTGTGACCTCAATTAAATGGTGCTTTTTCTCTACTAATAATAGAAAGCAAGCTAAATACTCTAATAGCAATAATAACAACAGTGAAAAAAAACACATTCAACGTTTCCATTTTTCAGTGATAATTAATGTCTGCTTCTATTTTATTCAAATTGACCCACTCCAAACTTTGTGCTAATGGTATATGTTTCCAAATCCGTTGTGTCGTACAGAAAAGGAACATGTGTGGTAAACAGTAACCCACTTTTTTTTCTTTACAGACAATGAGACAATTGGGCACCTTGCAGGGATTAAACATGCTTTCTCAGGTAAACTTATTTTCAAATATTTCTTATTGCAAAGACTGTATTAATGGTGATGATAGTGATATTAGCAGCAACATTGTCACTTATAGAACATATTTGTGAACAGGAGATAGCCTAAATTTTGGAAGAACTAATGAATAACTGAGATAACCTAAAGCACAATAAGATTCTAAGATGGGATGGCAGGGGAAATAAAAACAGTACTGAATTTTCTTTAGTAAAAAAAAAAATTGCATTATCAATTTTATTATGAGTACTTACAAAGCTAAATCCAAGACAAGTATATGAGGATACTGCAGTCTGGCTTAGAATGGCTGTAAGTCTGTTGCAAGAGAGTGTTTGCCTACCCATGTTAAATTAAGTAATCTCACTCTTACTTTTGCTATCTCTACATTTTCTGTGGATCTTTTGGAAAATGAAAAACAAGTTTAAGCCAATATTGAAATAGAAGTAAATTTCTCTCTATCTATCTTTTCTCCCCATGACTTTAGTATTCAAGATTTGGCTTTGGGAAATCACTTAATTCTTTGTGGATGCACGGTCTCCTCCCGCCACATTCCTCCTTCCCATGGATGAGACCAAGGGAACATGAAACTCAACAGGTAAGTTAGTTACATCAATTGTTTGAAACACCAAGCCTTAAAATCTTCCTCTACTTACATTCTCTAAGTTGTCATATAATACCCACAGAGTAATAAACAAACATACTATAGTAATTATCCAGACACCAAATACATCAAAACTAGTTTTAGTACTTTGGAATATTTAAAACAAAATGGTCAAAATTTTCAACCCATTTGAACATTTATTTCAAATACGAAGATATAGACTCCCAAATATGAGATCTATGTTAAAAATATCAGCAATAACAATAAACTATCCTCAAAATGGAAACAGGCTAAATCCTGGGCAATTCTCATTTTAATCAAGATTCCCCAAATAATTCTTTAAAAAGCACATTTAAACTGATGCCAAAGGTCCTGGTTAAAACATCATGAACCTTACAGCAATCAATAAATATATCAGTTAACTTTAACCATTATTCATTAGGTGCCTAATACATAAATCAAATTGTAGATTGGGAGTGAAAGTGAAGATGATTAAGAATGACTCCAAGGTTTACGGAATTTCAGATCTGATTGGGAAATAAGAGAAGACAACATATTACAAGCTGCTAAATTGTGAGACATAAGTAATGAAGGAGAAATAAGGAACAAAAGCTTTAAGAGTTTAGGGCAATGGTTGTTGTAAGATCCATGTCACTTTGAGGAGCTGGCAATCAATTTAAAAATAATAGGGAGCCATTTACCACAAATAATTTTTTAAAGATCAACAAAACATGGTTGTGTTAACAAGAACTTATAAGTCCAGATGGCCTCCCACCACAGGTAGCATTGCCCACCAAACTACAGTTAGTGGGACAATCAGCTATGTTCATGGTGCCTGTTTCTCCTCTTGATTGTTTCCAAAATGGACTCGGTAGTGCAGAAATTTGATTGGTGTTTTGTTTAATTACTCTTTCTCCTTTCATTAACTCAAAACTATATTAAGCATCTGTCATGTGCCAGGCACTTGTTAGGAGCTATGTTAAGTCCTGGGGCTATAAAAATAAATAAGACATATCCTCCCTCAGTTGACTGGGGACAAAGATTGGTAACAAAAAAATTGTAATCCAGGGAGAAAGGGGTAAAATAGAGATGCACAGGGGCCACTATGAGAACCTAGAGGAGGAAACGACTCGTTCTACAAGGACGTTCACATAGCTTCCTACCTTCATGAGCAGACTCCTCCAAGTAGAAAATTTCCCAGCTCTTTTGCTTTAGAAATTCTAGACACCACAGTTCAGTGAGCCATCGCATCCTGACACTCCTTTCAAATTTCTCTGCAGTATGAATATTCTTTGCCTGTGCATCCCCCACCTCTCCCATCGCAGCCATCCCTGCAGCCTCAGCAGCCCGGGCAGAAACCTTTCCACCAGCCCAGCGTGATCACCGCCATCCAGGACACAGTCCAGAAAGGAGGACCTCAGTCTCCGGTTTACCACGGACAGCCACCCTTGCAGCAGGCAGAGGGGCCAATGATTCAACAGCAGGTGGCACCATCAGAGAAGCCACCAAAGGCCGAGGTAAATCCTTCCCCTGAAGTTAGATCAGGATCGCCCACTAACTTAATGAAAGAAACCCTATTTGAGAGCACATTTAAATAGTCAGAGCTTCAGGGAATAATGCATGAAGATACAAATATGGTTTTGAGCAGTTGACATATCTGAGAGTAGAACACAAAACATTTCTGTCATTTGCCACCAGGGGTGGGGCATGGATTCTAAAAGAGTCTGTGTCTCTAAAATGTGGTTTCTTAGTTGAAGAAATGTAAGCTTTTAGAGAAAATAGGGAAGCCCAGAGAAGTCCAGGCTTCCCATCATCGGGGTCCTTTTCACTGTTGGAAGGACGGAGAAGAGTGATGGATCCCTCAGCATGGCGAGTCGTATGTTGCATTCTTATTTCTCTACCTGGTAGTAGAGAAGACAGCCCTGGGAAAGAATATCACAGTAATGGAGAGGAAAGAGTGATGGACAGAAAAGGAAGGCACCATGTAACTGACATGCTGCAGGCATTTAACATTCCCCATATCATCCTGATTACAGTCCTATAAAGATCAATATTACTATCTTTTTTTAAAAGGAAAAGACAGACTTTGAGAGGTTATACAATTTTCCCAGCATAACATAAAATTTAAGTGGCAGAGTCAGGATTCAAACTAACCTGGTATGCTCCAATTCCAAAACTCATTGCTTTCTACTGTGCAAGACAAGGCAAACCCACTAGAGACACGCTGCATCTCTGCCTGTGCACTTGAGTCGTGTCAGTAAAAGGCAGTTGCAGTCTCTTAGTCTGTTGCCCCAAGCTAAAGAAAGTAAAAATCTGGACACTTCTTTGAGATTGTTTTATCATATTCATAAGTAAGAGTGTGTTCGGTTTGTTTAGTAATTGGTAGTTTAGTAACCTTACTATTTATCTGTGATGCAGCTACCAGGAATGGATTTTGCTGATCCACAAGGTCCATCCGTAAGTACACATCTCAATGACACTTTCCTGGAAAAAATATCTTTATCCTTTAAGAAAGAAGAGTAAAAATTTTAAGTTGCCCCAGTTGTTATGAATATAAAGTATAAGTTCCTTTGTTTTCTTAAATATGAAATACTTCCTTGTCATATAAATACATCTGCATCTCTGCTGTGCACTTGAGACATTTCAGTAAAAGCCAGTTGCAGTCTCTTAGTCTGTAGCCCCTGAGATTGATGAAAGTAAAAATCGGGAAACTTCCTTGAGATTGTTTTATCATATTCATAAGTAAGAGTGTGTTCAGTTTGTTTATTTTGATAGTTTAGTAATTTTACTGTTTATCTGTGATGCAGCTACCAGGAATGGATTTTGCTGATCCCCAAGGTCCATCCGTAAGTACAGATCTCAATGAGACTTTCTTGGGAAAAATATCTTTATCCTTTAAGAAAGAAGAGTAAAAATTTTAAATTGCCCCATTTATTATGAATATGAAGTATGAGTTTCTTGTTTTCTTAAATACTACATACGTCATTGTCACATAAATACATCTGCATCTCTGCCCTTGCCCTTGAGTCGTGTCAGTAAAAGGCAATTGCAGTCTCTTAGTCTGTAGCCCCTGAGACTGATGAAAGTAAAAATCGGGAAACTTCTTTGAGATTGTTTTGTCATATTCATAAGTAAGAGTGTGTTCGGTTTGTTTAGTAATTGGTAGTTTAGTAACCTTACTATTTATCTGTGATGCAGCTACCAGGAATGGATTTTGCTGATCCACAAGGTCCATCCGTAAGTACACATCTCAATGACACTTTCCTGGAAAAAAATATCTCTATCCTTTATTTAAATAAGAAGAGTAAAAATTTTAAATTGCTCCATTTATTATGAATATGAAGTATGAGTTCCTTTGTTTTCTTAAATATTAAATACTTTGTTGTCATATGAATACATCTGAAAATGTGTTTCACGTAAGTGTTAGAAATGGCTGTAATGGGAGGTTTGCCCATGTTGTTGTAGTAAATCTGAATTACTTATCCTGTTTTCTACCACTTAAAGATATTCTCAATAGCCCGTTTGATATCTCAGGGACCGCTGGCCCAAAATAAACCATCTTCAGTAAGTTTTTTTAAATACCACTTTTATTTCAAAGTTTTTCCCTGGGAAAATGCATTTTGTGATTATTATTGTATTTATATTTAGCTTTATCCAGGAATGTTTTACATGTCCTATGGAGCAAACCAATTGGTAAGTCTATATTTTATGAAAAGTATAATTTTTAATTAAATGTTATTTTAATGCCCTAGCCGGTGTGCTAAGTGGATAGAGCATCAGGCTGCAGACTGAAGGATCCCAGGTTCGATTCCGGTCAAGGGCACATGCCCTCATTGCAGGCTCAATCCCAAGTAGGACGCAACCAACCAATGATTCTCTCTCATCATTGATGCTTCTATCTCTCCCTCTCTTTTCCTCTCTGAAATCAATAAAAACACATATAAAATAAATAAATAAATAAATAATTAAATAAATAAATAAATAAAAATGTTACCTTAAGAGCTAAAATTATAAAATCCTGTCCTCACACAATGGATTCCATATTCTCTGAACGCCTAAATTAGCAACTGAAATGGCAAAGAGACACATTTTCTATCTGGATAATTCTGGACACACACACACACACACACACAACACATTAAAGAAAAGTAAATTTGCTATCTGAATTTTCCAAATTGGCTACATTTCTTCAATTATCCTCATCTCTCCACTGTACTCAGTCTCTGGACACAGCATTAATATTGAGATTTAAGGAAAAACTAAATGACCTTTAATTTAGTACTGAGTTGCTACAATAGGGGTCAGCAGTGTTTCTTTTTTAACAGAATGCTCCTACCAGGCTTGGCATCATGAGCTCAGAAGAAATGGCGGTGAGTAATATCTTCAAACTCTTCTTAAAATAATATCCATGGAGAACAGTCACAGATGACTGGCTGCAAAAGGCATTGGCTGTGAATTCAGCCTTATAGACAGCATGTGACTCAGATTGTTCCGCTCCAAAACCAAAGCTTGATCCTGAAGCAGTGTGCAAAGATTTCATCATATTTCCCAAACAGACATTTCTGAGAGATGGCCTTTCTTGAGCATAGGGTTTTGCTCCATTTCTTGACAATGAGGAGAGGAGAAATCTCTTTTGAAAAGACGTCAATGAAGAGCAAATGCTTCCAACCAAAAACAATACATACAGTTCACACAAAGTTCCTGTTCCTTCTCTGACCATTTAACCCCTCAAAACAAATTCAACAGCTCATAAATCATTTAGACCTCAAAACTGAGAGATCAAAAAGAAAAAAAACTAATCGAGTTTAACATTTTATTATTATAAAATTGAAAGGACATTAATAAGTTAATTCAAATATAGTCTTATTCTGTTATTATCCGCTCATATTACAACATTAAAAGGTGAATTAATAGACTCACACAATTTGACTTTTTCCTTTGAAAATTTCATGTTGCATCTGTTAGAGCACAAATCAAAACAGAACCATACTGAATTAACAAATCATCAGCAACTACAGATCTTGTCAAATTAATAAATACACCCATATGCTATCACTGAAAGAAAAATTGCATTTCAACATTGAGTGCCTTCTGTTAGCTAGAAGCATTGAAAGATACCATAGAGGCAAAATAAGTGTCCTGTTCTCAAGGACTTTATATCCCTGTCCATTTTTTGTGGTTTCTCAGTGAATCTGACCAGGTATAATAGTATGGAATAGTAATAATATGTGATAACGGTGTCTTTGGTAAATGTTTTTTTCCAGGGAGGCAGAGGAGGCCCCATGGCCTATGGAGCCATTTTCCCAGGATTTGGAGGCATGAGGCCGAGCCTTGGAGGGATGCCTCCCAATCTAGGCAAGGGTGGGGACTTTACTCTGGAATTTGACTCCCCCGTCGCTGCAACCAAAGGCCCAGAGAAGGGAGAAGGAGTTGTGCAAGGCTCCCCCGTGCCGGAGGCCAACCTAGCCAATCCAGAAAACCCAGCTCTCCTTCCAGAGGTAGTAATGCCTAGTGCCCTTGGAGGGCTTCTTGCTCTCCCAAAGGGCAATATTCCCAGCCTGGCCAGGGGCCCTGCAGGGCACAGCAAGGGATCCCCCAGGGTTACCCCAGCAGCCGCTGACCCACTGATGACCCCTGGATTGGCTGATGGTTACGAGCCCTACGCTGCTGATACGACCACACCCTTGGGAGAAACGACCTTGGATACCACAGTGACCCCAGACACAGAGCAAACATCGATGCCAGGAAACAAGGTCCAGCAGCCCCATATTATGCATAATGGGTGGCATTTCCAAGAGCCCTGAGAGCCTTGACATATCAGCTACTTTGTGTATGCATAAGCTCCCCAGCTTTGTACCATGGCCTATCTTTTTCCTAAAACATGTTTTACCCTTCTGCAGCAAACGCATATTAATAAATACAAGTGGCTAGAAATAGTGTAGGTTCCCTTCTTGCTTTCATTCTCTTGTTGAAATAAAAGGTGTCGACTGTCTCCGTGACTTAGAAATACTATTCTTCTCTGCATTTGAAAGTCACTGTTTCTTCGCTGTCTTAGGCATTATAGGATGTCTCTTACTAGTGTGACACTGTTGTATCCAGAAAATGTGACATGGCTTTGGATATCTTTCTCTAAGCAAAGGCACATATTCTTAGAATTGTAAGCTATTTCATTCAAATGTTATTAAATGGGGATCAGTGAACAATCCCTGACTGGTATTACTGGGTTTGGTATGTTGGATTTTAAATTCTCATTTGTAGAGTATTTTATTTAATCTAGTAAAAACATCTAGCCTATTTTAAATAAAGAATTTAGTCACTGAAAAAATCAAGAAGTATATGTTTATTATTTATATACTAGGGGTCCAGTGCATGAATCCATGCACCTTGAAAGGAATGTGGGTCACAAGGCTGCTGTAGGCACAGGGGCGGGTCTCGGCCCATCTGCGCCCACTCCCGGCCCCTCCCTCCGCAGCCCCGGCCCATCTGCCAGCAGCCCCACTCCTGCCACCACCACCACTCCCACACGCAGAGCGACTGGGGCCAGCACCAACAGCTGGTGCAAGCGGCAGCTGCAAGCAGTGGCTGCTGCCCCAATTGCTCCTGAGCAAGGTGGAGAAGTCCTCAGGGGTGATCAGGGCTGGCAGCCGCAGGTCACACCCGCTGATAGCACCAAGTGATCAGCACTGACATCAGGCACCAGCAGCAGGGGGTCGGCAGCTGGTGTGAGCACCATGCGGGACCACAGTGTGAGGGAGCAAAGAATTTTCAGTAACCACCAAAGGCTCACCCCATGACAGTGACTGGAGCCCCGCCTTGGTCTGGTGCCCCTTGGTCTTGGTCTGCTACACCATCCTGCTGTGAACAATGCCCATCATATTCCCCCTGGTGGTCAGCACACATCATAACGACCGTTTGGTTGTTCCACCGTTCGGTCTATTTGCATATTAGCCTTTTATTATATAGGACATTTAAATGGTTAAGAAAAGCATACTCATTCCCTACCTTTTCTGTCTTTAACCCATTTTATTCAATTCATTCACTCTTTCATAGAAAGTGTGTTGAGTACCTATCCATGTCCTAGGTACTGTACTAGGTGACAGGAACACAGTCTCTTCCCTGAGAACTTACAATAGAGCAGTGGTTCTCAACCTTCCTAATGCTGCGACCCTTTAATACAGTTCCTCATGTTGTGGTGACTCGCAACCATAAAATTATTTTCGTTTCTACTTCATAACTGTAATTTTGCTACTGTTATGAGTCGTAATATAAATATCTGATATGCAAGATGTATTTTCATTGTTACAAATTGAACATAATTAAAGCATAGTGATTAATCACAAAAACAATATGTAATTATATATGTGTTTTCTGATGGTCTTAGGCGACCCCTCTGAAAGGGTCGTTCGACCCCCAAAGGGGTCGCAACCTACAGGTTGAGAACCACTGCAATAGAGATTTTTGACAAGTAGACAGACAACCACAATAACAAAAACAGCCCCACTGGGGCAAGCTCAAGTACTTTACATATATTATCTCACAACACCGTTGCAAAATAGATACATTTCCAAACCCACCACACATGTGAAAAGTGCTATGAAAAGGCCAAGTACCATGTGAGAATTGACTCGACCCTGTGAAATAAAACAAGGGAAAATAATCATTACTTGTCACCAAACTCGGTATGTATCAGTGAAGACTATTTGCCCAAATTAAGAGGTTCCAAGGCCAGATTTGGTCACCTCTGAAAAGTAGCCTCCTGCCCGATTCTGTCCACTTCCTCCCAAATTGCCCAGCCCAGATCACACTCCACAGAACTCAGACTCCCTTTCATCCCCTATGAAGATCCTGGGGACGCAGGAAAAGAGCCCTGACCTGGGACACTTCAGGAGCTTCAACAGAAGCATACAGCCACCACCTATTGTCTCCCTCTCTTCAGGCAGAGCCCTGCTCACCCCATTGTTGGGCTAGAGCTTAAAGAGACATGTAGGAGTTTAAAATGCAGTTTGCATCTCACAGTGACTGGCAAAGGTGCAAGGGTAAGAGAATGACCTACACTGAGAGCCCACTGAGACCCACCTTAGCAATCCATGCACTCCCCTAGAAAGCAGTCTACAGACATATCTGGGTTGAAACCTTAACATCACATCTAACCCTCTATGAGTCTTTGGAAGTGAAAATTACTTCTCTGCTCCTGTGTCTTCAATTTTATGGTGGAGCTACAACCCAACCCACCTCACAAGGTCGTTGTGAGAACAAAATGAGATAAAGTACACAAATAAAATTGCTGAATTATAATAGTTTTCCTTTTTTCCTAATGATCCTCTTCATAAAGACAACCCAGCAAAACGGCAGCAGTAACAATGGAAGAATGGAATTGTGCCCTTTATCAATGAATTTGTGCTTTCCTGTTCACATGCCACACACTGCCCTTTTGATCCTTCTTGGTAATTTGGAACATGCACTTGTGAGATCACGTATGCTGGTTTCATGATGAATGTTGTCATATCAAGGGCCCAAAATTGGCCTCAGCTACTGGCAGGCCTGGCATTTAATAGCATTACTAATTAGATCAACTTTGACAAAGAGAGATACCATGTTGCTGAGTCCTTGAATAACCTCTGTCCCTGCTACCAATACACTTTAAATACTGACCCACACAGTAAACACCAACGTGGCCAGAGAAAGAGTCTAAATATCACCCAAGAAGTGGGGAGATCTTAATTATTGAGAATTTTCTCCACTGGGGCATCCGTGTACCAGGCATTTACATGAGAAACAAATATCTTCATATCATATCCCATTCAGAGAGGTCTATGCAAATAGCCTGCCTTTTGAACCTCCTTATTACTAATCTATCAATTTTATTCTTTCAAAGTCCCTGAATAGCTAACCAATCTGGTACTGACTGAGTTAGTGTAAATATGCATCTCAAGCCATCTCTCCTTCCACACAAAGTAGACAACCAGACATGTCATTTAAGGTTCTGCCATTGAGTGGAGTGTGGTACATTAACTATCCACTTCCAGCTAATGCCAGAATACCATACAGAAACCCATGAACCAGGCACACAGTCTTTCCTCTCCATTAAATGATCAAAGGTAGGGTAGCCATATAATTGATTCTCCGAAGTGGGACACTTTTGCCAATGAAAAGTGGTATCGTGAATGATGAGTGAATGTTGAACAGGTATAAACCAGTGATATCTAAGGAAAAGCTGGACATCTGATTATTCTAGTCATATGGAATTCCCCATGAAGCCAAATGTGTAGAATGAGGGGAAGGCATCAAAGTTATAAAGAGGAAGTACATTAAAATCTGAACCACTTGTTTGTGCAATTTACTAGAGCCTTCTAGACTGGTTTCATAGGGATCATTTTAACTTAAAATGCAATGCTGCTGTTTCTATTCAATTTTATGGCTCAGTGAATCATCTATCACCTAGTTCAACATGGACAACTCAAAGAGCATAATCAGTAGACATCCCATAATCAGGCACACGGTCTGCATCAGGGTTCAATAGCAAGGCAAAAACTGCCTCTCACAAAGAAAACCTTAAGGTTCTGTGATGTTATTCTATCAGGGCTTGCCAGAGGTTCCATGCAGCCATAGATAGTTCCAATATATTTTGGTCCCTGTGTCATAATGCCCAAATGACAGGAAAGCATATGCTACTGTGCAAACCCCTTTTTTTTCCTAAGTTCTACTCAAAACTGCCAGCCTTTCAAATTATACAGTATGTAGTATATGTTGCCTTCAAAACACAAAGAAGTCCAAAAAGCATTGTGGTTCTCTCTTCTGATACCGCCTTTCCCTTTAGCTATCCTTATGTGTCCAGAGTACTAGACCTATAGAAGTGTTAGTAGCCCAAGGAATTTTTGCAACATTTATCTTTCACCCTCTGGCTTGCTGTTTCAAAACCTACTGCATCTGTCTTCAGTGTAATGGGCCATTGTGGTGTCCTGTAGAATATAAAGATGATCAAGGATCCTTAGGACAATATGAAAAATCGCAGAAGAGGTTACACAATTCTGGGGCAAGATAGCTTAAGTTTGTGTTTGTCCTGATTTTTCTTACTGATTGGAACAGAAAGAAAGCATGTGCCAGTCCATAATCACATATTTGGTGCCATGGGCTATGTTGATTTGCTCCAATAAACGTACCACATTTAGAACAGCTACAACTGGCATCACCACCTCACTGAGTTTGCAGTAATCCACTGCAATTCCCCACGACCACCTAGCTTTTGTATCAGTTGAACAGTTGAGTTAAATGGGGACATGGTAGGACAACTTCCCAGTATTTCTCAAATCTTCAAAAGTGCTACTGATCTCTGCAATTCTCCTTAAAGGAGTTACCATCTTGTTGGGGGTGGAAGAGAGTATACAGTTTCAGGAGCTTCCTCCACTTGGTTCCTCCTACCATGATAGCTTTCATTTCGCTGGTACAGGAATCAATGTGGGATTCTGCCAGTTTTTAGATATATCTAGTCTCACTGTATGTCTGGAACTGAGGAAATAACCACAAGATAAATAGATGCATTGGGCCCATTGTTACATGCATGTGAACCAAAATTGCACCTCTCATCTGACTTCTGGAAGCTTTCATTGGTAAACAATGAAGGCTTTTCAAGTTCAAACCATGGTCTAATAACCTCCAGAAAGTCTTGGTATTTCCTTTCCCCACCCACCCTACATAGCCACTCTCGTAAACTGTTCCAGGTCCCTCTGGAGAAAGCTTAGGGAGATTCCCATGGTACATAGATGTGGTCAAATTCGGTCTTTTTCCCCAGGGACCTGGTCTCCCCTGAGTGAGGGGCTCTAGGTCTGGGAACTGGATAAGATACTGTGAATCCCACTAACATGACTTGAGTGAGGCTCAGTGAACGTAGGATTTTTTTTTCTTTTTATGTCAAGTAGTACCTTAACAAGATGCCCATCTATTTTTTTCTAGAAACCATTGATTTACTTGTCACCACCATTTCATCTTTGGCTTACTATATCCTCCTTGTCTCTGAAAGCTAGTCCCCACAATCTGGCCTCTATTTCAGAACCTTACTTTTCCCACTGAAAGTCCAAAGCAGCAACTCCCATCACCCTATCTGTCCTCCAGAGGATAAAACCACAGAGCTCTTCATAATGCCTCACTGAAGCAAGTGCTTTCTGGGCCCTTCTGGATGGAGAAGGATGGGAGTGAATCTGGAGTGGTAAACATAATAGATCCAATATCCTGTGTGGCTCACGGTATATATTTTTATGTAGTACTTGAATAATCTTATTTTTACTTATATCAAGTGATGATGGTTTTCCATTTGCAGAGGCAAAAATGAGGTCCTTTTATTTTTTAATATATTTTTATTGATTTCAGAGAGGAAGGGAAAGGGAGAGAGAGATAAAAATATAAATTATGCCCAGGAGACATATGAAAACATGCTCAAAGTCACTAATCATCCGAGAGATGCAAATCAAAATGACAATGCATTACCATCTCACACCTGTCAGAATGGCTATCATCAATAAATCAACAAATGACAAGTGCTGACAAGGATGTGGAGAAAAAGGAACCCTCGTGCACTGATGATGGGAATGCAGACTGGTGCAGCCACTGTGGAGAATAGTATGGAGTTTCCTCAAAAAACTAAAAATGGAACTCCCATTTGACCTAATGATACCACTTCTAGGAATATATCTCAAGAAACCAGAAACACCAATCAGAAAGGATATAGGCACCCCTATGTTCATAGCAGCACAATTTACAATAGCTAAGATTTGGAAACAGCCTAAGTGCCCATCAGCAGATGAATGGATTAGAAAACTGTGGTACATTTACACAATGGAATACTACACTGATGTAAAAAAGAAGGAATTCTTACCATTTGCAACAGCATGGATGGAACTGGAGAACATTGTGAAATAAGCCAATCAGAGAAAGATAAATATCATATGACCTCACTCATTTGTGGAATATAATGAACAACATAAACTGATGAACAAAAACAGATCCAGAGACAGAGAAGCATCTATCAGACCATCAAGCCTCAGAGAGAAGGTAGGGGAGGGTGGGGGTATGGGGGAGAGATCAACCAAAGGACTTGTATGCATGCATATAAGCCTAACCAATGGACACAGACACCAGGGGGGTGAGGGCATGACTGGGGGGTGGGGGGCAATGGGAGGATAAGGACACATATGTAATACCTTAATAAATAAAAATAAAGAAAGAAAAAAGAAAAAATTTAAAAAAGAAATATCAAGGTTGAGAGAGAATCATTGATTAGTTGCCTCCTGCATGACCCACACTGGGGATCAAGCCCGCAACCAGGTCATGTACTCTGACTGGGAAACAAACCGTGACCTCTTTGTTCATAGGAAGATGCTCAACCACAGAGCCACGCCAGCCAGGCAAAAATGAGGTCCATTTAAACTGAATTGTTTCAAAAATATTAAATGAATAGTACAGGTTATAGTGGGAAATGACAGCAATCATAAAGGCAGTACATAAATGATTATGAACATGAACAAAGTTTGAGAAAATTTAGTTTAATTCAATCTTTTCATTATGGGTAAGGAGACTAATGCTCAGAAGAGTACTGTCTTTTTTCAAGTTCTGATTGTTATTAGAAGGTGAAAAACCCAGGCCTTTGGATTTTCTGTTCAGCACTGTCCTACACAGAACCATCACAGCTGTCAAGCTCTCTTTCAAGAGTTTCATTAAAGCTATGAATAATCTCTTTTTTAAAAAGTAAATGGAAAGAACACGTAAAATTCTGCCAACAATATCAGTGTTTACTCAGAATGGCTGAAATTTAACCATTCAAACACCCACCAGTATATGATATTATACAAGTTGAAGCAAATATTCAAAGTGACCAAGACTCACAGTCTGAATTTTTTTGGAACTTGAAAACGCTCTCTTTAGGAAAATAAGTCTCAAACACATAAAAGCTTTGATTTTCTAAATGTGTTCCTCTTTCATCCAAACTGTTCAGCATGAGTCCTGGCCAGGGTAGTTCAGTTGGTTAATGCATCCTCCCAATACTCCAAGGTTGAGGGTTTGATCCCCAGTCAGGGCACAAGTCAGGACACATACAAGAATCAACCAATGAATGCATAAGTAAATGGAACCACAAATCTCTTTCTCTCTCTCTCTCTCTCTCTCTCTCTCTCTCTCTCTCTCTCAAAAAACACACAAAAAATGCTCAGCAGGGACGGGTTGACGCATACAGACAACATGTGACTAGCAAACAACATCAACAGACAGACTGTGCTGCATTTTTCCAAAGAAGGAGATCAAACCAGCTGTTTAAATCATTCCTTTCTCCCATGAACATTAGAGACTAGGGGGAAGTCCACGTACCAACAACCACACTCCGCAGAGGCCAGACATTAGAAGCACAAGCCCTAACTTTGAGAAATGATCATTATGAAGCTGTTTGTCATAATACCTTTTGCTGATGCCTTCAGCTCTCTTCCTGCACTTTCATCTTTCCCCAGGGTTCAGCAGCTTTCTACCAAGAGACCCACTTAACAACCGGTTTGATAATGACTTAAAAATAAGCTGTAGTGAGCACAGTGAAGGAAATGACTGTGAGTTTTTCAGAGTGGATGGGGATTTACATTCTAATTTATTTACAAACTAGAACTGTCTAGGTGTTAAAGACGTGCTTGAAAATCTGACATAGAAAAGGTCAACCTGAGGTTATGTGTCTAGCACATTTTGAACATCATTTCTATCTGACTGTCTGGACTATGCTACCTCCATGAAACAAGGAGGACTGAGTCCCAGATGGCAGAAACTAAAGCATTTATGCAATCTTGTAAAAAAAAAAAAAAAAGGAAGAAAAAACAAAAGAACCCAGCCCTGGCTGGGTTACTCAGTTGGTTAGAGTGTCATCCCAATATGTCAAGTTTGCAGGCTCTATCTTTGGTCAGGGCACATACAAAAATCAACCAATGAATACATAAATGAGTAAAACAACAAATTGATGTTTCTCTCTCTCTTTCTCCTTTCTCTCTCTCTCTCTCTCTCTCTCTCTCTCTCTCTCTCTCTCTTCCCTCTCTCTAAAAATTAATTAAAACTTAAAAAGAAAGAAATCCTGTTAGAGATTGTCTCTCTGTCATGAATCTCTAAAGCTTTCTATCATATCCACCTAAAGCCCAAAGATGCCAAGTCAGATTTCTTCAAACCTATCTACTATTCAGAATTCTGAAGAAAAAAAAAACATCTTTGAAGTACACAGCTCTTTCCTTAGGTCACATTCTGTACTAGTGGGTATCAGAATCCAAGGACACATTTGTCTAACATCCAAGGGTGGGCTTATGAGATCCATTAACTGTGAAGGGACGGGTGAATTTGGGGGGTGATGGGTGGGAAAGGGAACACACACAACAGAGGGCTGCACTCCATGAGGAAGAGGAGCTTGAACAAAATGTGTGCGTCATTTCACCGTCGATGTGTCCTTGTAGATGTTAGCAATTCTGAAAAAAGTGATTAGACGATGTCTGGTAAGAAGTGACGTGATAGACTCACCAAACTTCAACTTACTCAATTATCTAGTCTGCTGTAACTGTTTATTTAAAGTTGATTCATCTTGCCCAGCATGCACTATACTCCCAATACCAAGAGAGCCTCTTGTTTTCAAGAGGAGGAAGACTTTTTCTTAACTTTCCATTAAACTTTAAAAAATTATAACCCGTGTTAGTATTTGGAGTTGAAGTTCCACAAAGCAATCTCCTTTAAGTTCACAACCCTCTTCCTATTTACAGAGAAGTCCTTTATAGAATCTTTGTCCTGGTGTCCTGACACCCCTGGCAAAAACATTTTGTGTATGGCTACACTATTTAGAGTGAAATGGTTAACTACAGGCAGACCTAGTTTCAAATCCCCATTCTACTTTTTAGCCTTCAGCAAGTTATCTTCATTAAGATTCCATTTTTTTCAAAGGTAAAATGTTGGTGAGGGGAATTATCACACCTACCTTATAGGTTTTTGTGAATATTAAATAAGGTAAGTCATCTAAAGCACATAGCACAGTGCCCAGCACATAGTAAATGAAGGTATTACTGTTACCATTTTCAGGGTGCTATTACTACAAGAAAACAATAATGACAAGGTTTATTGTCACCATTTTATTTCATTAATTAAATATTTTATATCTATCTCTTTTCAAAAAAGTATTTTTAGACAGTTCACAGCAAGAAATAGTAGTAACACGGATAAAATCAGAAGGTAGGCACAGCAGAGAGGAAGTTCACAGACAGGCTCAGTGTGGAGTCCAAGGTAGAGTCACAATGAAACTAATGAAACACAGGCCCCTTCCACACCCTCACTGTTCACATGGCCATGAGGTTTGGTAAAATTTGCCCACAATTGGCTAAGACTGCTGTCTCTTACCACCCCCCTAGTCCCTCCATCCTGCTTCTCCGAAATGCCTATGGTGTTGAAATAGCCATGGGCATTTTGAGGAAGTTGAAATAGGGAGACATTTCATTTGGGAGTAGCGCAATATATTTATGTGATTCACAGTCAACTTCTGTGAATAGTTAAAATATTACTAGCCATTCTCTTGTAGGAATGGCTCCTAGAAATATTCCTACTTCCCATGCCTAGCTCTCAATACCTACTCATTCTACAAGTGACCCAACCATACAAGGCCAGAAATCATATTGTCTGGATTCCCCCACTAGCAATGTGACTCCAGAAAAATAAATTAATAAGTGTCAAAGATAGCAAGGTCGTTTATAAAATAAAATTCTAGAAATAATTTCCTCTGTAGCATTTTATATGATGAATAGAATGCTGATATAGTGCAGTTTTCAACTTTATTTTATGGAAATGTCCTTCATTAGGCTTGAGATTCTGTTTGGCTCATCTCTTTTAGCCTCGTCTTTCACTACTCTCAGTCCTGGAGTGCTTTTCCAGCCATTTAGACTTCTAGACTTGTTCAAATTAACATTGCTCATTCTTCCTCCAGACTTCATCAATACTGTGTTGTGCCTTGAACACTTTTCTATGCTCTTTTGGCCACCTTGAACTCAGACATGAGGTTATGGCTGGTATCTCATTTCCTCTGGGATGCCTTCTATAAAATCCCTCCTACAACCGATATTACATGTGATATTACAATGTCTAGATCCACTATTGGATAAATGTCTCCATGAAGGCACAGACTCTATCTACGGTGTCCACCATAATTAACACCATTCACGCAAACTGTGCCTGGAACACACGGGGCACTTAGTAGGAGCAGATTTCCTATGTCTATCACTCATTTGGGAGCTTTAGTAAATGTAACTTTGATTTTTTAAAGGAGCTAAGTTAATCTAAATGTATGGGCTCCTGATTGTATGACTTAATCCACGGACAGATCTTGGAGTTCCCAGGGGAGTGGTTGAATAGCTTTTTTCCTAAAACCACTTCTCTCAATCTGGCATGTCATCAGAACTGATCTGTACATATTTTAAGGTTCTCTTAGACCAAAAGTCCAAAATATTAGTATTCTGCTCTGCTGATGGACAATATCATATGCTTTGGAAAACATATAGACAGGTTCTTGTTAAGAAAGGGGAAACACAGTGAAGTCTAATGATTTTCCCAAAGTCCCAGGGCTGATGAGTGATCAAACAAGAACTAGAAACTAGATACTCTGACTCTCTGTGATTTTTTTCTCCACAGTTAAAATCAAGACAATAGCAACCATTGCTATGAAAGGAAAAGCTAGGTAAGCTGTGTGTTAACCTCTTTGCTTCAATGCAAGTCAAGGCAGCATGGAGTAGAGGAAGAACAGAATGAGGATTCTGGAGCCAAACAATCTGATGTTAGCCATTTACTGGCTGTGTAAACCTGAACAAGCTACTTAATTTTTTTTGTCTGGATTTTCTTATAATAAAATATAGATAATAATAGAATTTACCTCATGGGGTTGTTAAATTCATGATAAGTGGGTGCTTAGAGCAGCATCCTTGTAGCAAATGGTCAATAAATATATTGTCTCCATGATAAAATGACATTACAACCAGTTTATATGAAGTATTAGAAGTTTAAAAACATCTAACCCATATGAAGCACCTGTATGCATCGGGTACTGTGCTAAGCACAGTAAACACCATTATTCAGTATTTCAAACCTCAAGATCTGTGTTCTTAACCATTGGGTTACATTTTCTTCTGAGGATGAAGAGAGAAAATGGAAAACAAGACAGTCTTCTTCAATTCTAAATCATTTTAAAGATGATCTTGAGTACATATATGAGAGTGATTACTCAGAGCTCCAAGAAGTAAACACTACCTCGGAGGGTGGTCCAAATAAATTAGCACCCACCAGCTGTAACTCACTGACACCACAGAGTAACATTTGCATTTGTAGACTGAAAACTGGACTTAAACTAGAGAAGTCTGATACATTTCATGATTTAATTTTTTCTAGGTTCTAATTATGTATGTTTTATTGCTCCTTGGATGGTTTTTGTTTCTTATTTTTATTGTTTTGGTGTTTTTTGTTTGTTTTGTTTTGTTTTGTTTAATGAATATGCATAATAAGGTGAAACAGTCCTCAAGAATCTTTAGGAAATATATCACTGGTCAGTGTTAAAGCAACTATTAAGCAAGCCCTAATCATAATCACAGGTAAGTAACCTTTATATACCTATTTATTTATAATACTTATTTGCACTATGTGCTAAGAACTTTAAATATTATCCATTAAATTCTCAACAAACCAATGAAGAAAAGACTATTATTATCTTCCACTTTACAAGTGAAAAACTGAGATTAATGAGATTAATTCACTTGACCAAGATTTGAAAACAAGTAAATCATTGTATGAAGCCAGAATCAAAGCCCAATTCTGAGTTCTGACTCCGAAAATGTCCTACCTTGTGCAGATTGGGTGGACACCTAAGCTGGGGCTTTGCATGAGGGGCCACTCGGGAAATATTTATGGAATAAAACATTATTAACCATTTAATATGTGAGAAATTAAATCACACCCCTCTCTCTTAGGCTGGAAGAGTTTCTCAAATTTAGGGGCTGAGGATATGCTATATGAATGGTTCCAGACAGAAGTCAAGTTTGTGAATTCTTAGACACTATTTGGTCACCAAAAATGAATTCCTAAGACAAATTTATCTCAAGTGTCTCAAGTTCAGTCAGTCTGCAGTGTTGGAGTATTTTGCTAAAAATAATACAAAGACCTTCAGCTCGACATTAGTGCTTAGAAGAGAGGATTTATTTGCTCTAAGAATAATGACTGTTTTTACTACTCTTAGTCCTTAGTAAATCATTATAAGATGTAATGTGGAACCATACAAGTAACCCATGTATTGATCCATTACTCATCGATCATCACTCAATGACTGCTAGGTACCAGACACTTTATATACATTATTTCATTTCTTTCTTAGAATAAACTTGTTACTCCCTAATTTACTGAACAGGAAATTGAATAGTTGGATAATCTTCGAAAAGTTTCAACTCGGGTCTGGCAATGCCAAAATCTGGCCTCTTTCTACCATACCTAGAGTAAAAAAATCAGAAGACTGCTGCTCCCAGTGGCTTAAACTCTAGGGACAATGAGAAAATCTTAATAATTGGAGGAAAAGAAAAGTGGGGAGGTCACAGATTCTTAGAGGATATGAGTTCTCTTTCAGGGAAAAATAAAAGTGCTTTTACACACACACACACACACACACACACACACACACACGCACGCATGCACGCGAGCGCACAAATACTTATATACAATGTCATGGATTACAGATCCCAGTTAGGAAGTCTTGTTTTATGGACAAGATAACAAATAGAGAGAAGGGGCAGGGAACAGATACACAAACTTTTTAAAAAGCCAAATCATAAACATGTTCACAAACAGTTGTAATGGTTTGGAGGGGAAAGAATTTATAAAATAAGTAGAGATAACTGGTGTAGATAGGTAAAGGTTACAAAGGACTGGTTTCAAGATATTATATCAAGTTTTTAAAGAAAAAAGAGACTTGGTTGTTCTCTCAATCCAAGCTACCACTACTCAGAGTTTACCCATTCAATAGCTTGGCTAGATTTTTAAAACAGATTGTTTCATAACCATTAACCACCCTGTGGCAGAGGGAACAGGATGGATAGAGAAGAGGGTAAAAAGTGAGGTTTAGTGACATCTCCCAATAACCTACCTGGCTAAGGCCAAAATGAAAACTCCAGCTTCTGTGTGAAGGGTACAAGCAAAGGCCAGAGTCAGCGGACATTTCACCTCCATGAATACACTGTACTCTGAGCATCCTGCCACTTGAAAATTCATCTTGCCCTGACTGGTTTGGCTCAGTGGATAGAGTGTTGGACTGCGGACTGAAAGGTCCCGGGTTCGATTCTGGTCAAGGGCATGTACCTTGGTTGCGGGCACATACTCAGTAGGGAGTGTGCAGGAGGCAGCTGATCGATGTTTCTCTCCCATCGATGTTTCTAACTCTCTATCCCTCTCCCTTCCTCTCTGTAAAAAATCAATAAAATATATTTTAAAAAAAGAAAATTCATCTTAATGTATGTACAGTATCATAATTTCTACTCAGTTTCTACAAAATCCAACAAAAACAGCCAGGCACTTGGCGAAGATATACCTTTGCACATCTTGAAACATACAGACTTAAAAGATATTTAAAGCTTAATTTAAAGTCAAATACTCTCAGCTTTGAGAGTATTTGACTTTAAACCTCATAGTCAATGAGGTTTACCCGAGGCAAGATTATTATTAATTGAAAAAATAATAATAAAAATAAAGTCAAATACTCTGGAGCAATTTTAATTTGTGGTACTAAATTCAGGGTGTGGGAGTGGGGCTAAGAAATGCAGTATTAGCCTGGCCGGCATGGCTCAGTGGTTGAGCATCAAACTATGAAGTAGGAGGTGGCCATTTGCTTCCCGGTCAGGGCACGTGCCCAGGTTGCTGGCTCGATTCCCAGTGTGGGGCGTGCAGGAGGCAGCGATCAATGATTCTCTCTCATCATTGATGTTTCTATCTCTCTCTCCCTTTCCGTTCCCCTCTGACATTAATAAAAATATATTTTTTAAAAGAAAGAAATACAGTTGTTAGTTGGCTCAAGAGAAAGGACATGGCACCTCCCGTGCCTTGGGAGCACAGTGGCCTGGGCAACCACTGGATGAACTGATATGCACAATCATATAAAGTAGGAACCAGCTTTTGGCATCAAATTTCAACATTCTTAATCTTCAAATGCAAACATTATAATAAGCAAACATCACCACTGGAAATGTTTTCTCTTGTGGAGCCATAAGAGGACAGCAGAATCCAAGTTCAGCAAAGACAGCAAAGCTTGTTCTTGTCAATGAAAAGTATCATTGTCCCATTTATTTAGAAATAAAATCTTTATTATAGTAAGTCAGGGTTCCCAAAAAA
The DNA here is from genome assembly GCF_000412655.1 of Myotis brandtii. Taxonomy (NCBI): domain Eukaryota; kingdom Metazoa; phylum Chordata; class Mammalia; order Chiroptera; family Vespertilionidae; genus Myotis; species Myotis brandtii. The sequence continues at coordinate 451,741 of NW_005370660.1, forward strand.
TCCATAACATAACCCCTTCAGTGAGTTTCTCATCTCACAGTTTAAAGAAGTTGTATTGTCATGAAAAGCTGAGAGTCCATTTGCTGTTTTGCCCAGCGCCTCTAAAACTCTGAATCCCCAGTGGCTGAATTATATTGGAAAGAACACTGTGTAGCCTTATGTAATTTGAATAAAATCAAGCCACTGAGTTGTCCATGACATTCCAGTTCATTTTAATTATATATTAAATATACATTAATTAGACATTAAATTAAATACATATATTGACCTGCCTTTTAATGATGTTCAGTGATATATGACCATAGCATATAGTCAATATTCATCTTTGTTTCCTAGATGTCTTTGTATTAACAAAGTTTCTATACCTGAAAAGCCCCAAATTCATCAAGGAAAGCATATAAACTTACTGCTACAGTAAGTTTTAGACTTTACTGATAAAGTCTAAAACTTACTGCTACAAGCTCATTTTCCTAGACTGTTATTATACATAATAAGAGACTTGATTTGACAGCTCCTATAATAACACATTACAGATTTTACATTGGATGTGTTTTTTTACCTTAAACTCTTGTGGCAGCAAGACCATTTTCCTCAAAGCTGATTGGTTGTGCAGGTCTGCAGCAGTGCTTAAATGTGACCTTGCTATCCCAAGCTCTTCTGACAAGGAGCCTTTTGGTACAGAACATGACATCTTCATGAAGAATTTGTTTTATTATTAAGAAATAAATGTGTCTTGCTTCTTGAAATCTCTCTGGCTTCAGCAATTTGTAGTCATTTCCACTGCAGACCATTAAGAATATATTTCAAAGACAGACTAACAAAGTTCAAGTACAAGTTATTTTTTAAATATTGGAGCTTCTAATTGGGTGAGTATGTATTAGAGATTATCAACACAAATAATATAGAGCCAAAAAAGGAACTTAGGTCAGAGATATTGGTTGACTTCCTTATTGCATTCTTTGATATTCATTGTATAACCATGTTTTGCAGACGGATCTTCTGATAAAACTTGAAACTCGTTGGTTTATTGGGTGTATTTGTTTTTCTTATAAGTTTTCTTCCAACCTACTTAATCTCATTTAACACTGTGATTTTATAAATTTTTCCAATAAAGCAGTAAAGTTTTGTCAACACTGCACTAGAAGTATCCCAAGTACAATGCCTGGGTCATTTTCTCTCTGATTTGGTTTTCACATTCCCTTAGAACAACACACTAAGCTTGATTTTTGAAGACCCCTAATGAGGACATGATTAGGCAAAATAATTAACATTGCATCTGAGCCTTAGAACTGAACCTTTACTATTCATTTCATTTGCTTGTTTCATTTCTATATTGAGTTTTTCTCATGCCAAATGTATATTTTTCTTAAAGGCTTATGAAAATTTTGGTGAAAAAATGTTGCTGCTTCAGTGCAGACATGGAACCTCTTTTCCTAAGCTAGATAGCTTGGTGAGTATTATCATTTATTTTTCCTTATACACACAGGTTTCATATCAAACTAAATCTTGTCAGAAATATACTTGAGGGGATAAAACACTTTAAATATGTCAGAAGAAACAAAGGATTTTTGAGTTGACAGATGGGATGGAAGAAGTAAGAACTTATGCAGTCATTGTATTCCATAGCAATCATTATGAGTATTATTTTCAGCTCAAAAAATAACTAATCAGAGACTTTCACTTAATCATAAACTTTTTAGAGATAAAGGAATCTTAAAAGTCATCCAACATAATATATTAATTTTACAAAAGAAAAAATGAGTGGCATTTTATATTTATAAAATATAAGACTACATATTCCTACATGAGTGTATAACATCAAAAATCTAAGTGACAGCTACTATAGAAATTGAATGGATGACTAAGCAAGCAAGAAATTAAACATCCAAAAGTTCCCCAAATCTTAGGCCATAATCTTAGAAAGTATGTTTAGTGGGGGGAAAGCATTCACTAATATTCTCTTTATTAGCTTCCTATACTAAACTCACTAGTTTCAGTTGTAATTTTTAATTCTCCACAATGTTATGATTCTGAAAATCTTTAATTAGGAGGAAAGGTATTTGCATATTACTACTTCCTTTGTTTAATTACACTCTCCCAACTTCTCTGATATATAAAAGGTAATTGAGTACACTTAAAATTTAGGAAAATGTTAAAGTGTCCTTTAATTATATTTTTGGGAAGCAAAAAGAAGGCTGAGCATTGACTCAAATCACTACTAGATGCATTTCATGCCTAGAAAGAAGCAGGCACAAAAGGAATAAAAATGGTGTCTTTATGCTGGTAACTATGCTAGGAATTGTGTTATACCTGATATACCATGGAAATAAATCATTCTGACTAAATCCTTTATTTTCCTCTATTGTATATGCAAATAGAACAGTTGTTGTTTTTTTTAAGGAATTAGCTAAGGAAATACTTCAGAATAAATCTTGTTCAAATATGTAAAATACAAGTTCTAATTATGCAAGGCTTTCATAATTAACTAAAGTAGGATAAATGAAAACAATCTCCAAGCTTCATATATGTCTTCAGTTTCAATATTTCCCTCCATATGTTTAATCAAAGTATCTAACAAAGATACATTTAAGTTTTTGCCTATGTTTTTCTATTTTCCTGACCAGCCCTTGAGCAGAAATGATTTTTTAAGATAAAATAATAAAGAAAAAATAATAGAATAAAAGGATAGGATTCTGGGTATTCCAGCTTCTTTAATTAGCCTCTATATATTGGAATGTTGTCTATAGCACCTTAAAAAGTAGTTTAAAGTACTGATTTTGGAGTGTGCCCTCATTGAAACTGAGATATTCTGAACAATGAATATAGTCAGACATGACTATGCCTTTCTAAACCAGCCTAGCAACTAGACATTCAAAACCAGCAGTATTCATATTTTCAAGAAAACTCCTAATTTCTTATTTCCACATTCCAGTGCTATGAGCCATCTTCTCTATTCTCAAGCATCAAGCATCAATTCTCTCTCTCTCTCTCTCTCTCTCTCTCTCTCTCTCTCCCTCCCTCCCCTCCCACACTTCCTCCCTCTCATCTCTCCTTTATACTGTGACCCTTTGGGTAGCTTAGAACAGTACCAGGTAATAACGCCCTAATAGTTTCTTAATGTAAAATTAAAATAGCAGCAGAGGCCCCTCTCACTGTCTGTTTCTGCACTCTCCTTGACAGACAGGTGGGCTAGTGCCTAAATAAGTGCAGAGTACCCCAAGCACAATTATTTCATAGTCCAAAAATAAAATCCAGTTTTTTATTTCAGGTACCAAGTGGAAAAATGAGGATTCTCCTGGTCTTTCTAGGTCTGCTTGGTAATTCTATTGCTATGCCAGTGAGTATATTTTTAAAATTTAGGACTTTTTGTGTGCTCTATTGTTACATAGCTTGAAGAAAATTATTGGGCTTATTTCCACTGACATTCTGAATTTGTCATCGGTATCCTTTCCCTTTCAGATGCACATGCCCCGGATGCCTGGATTTAGCAGTAAAAGTGAGGAGGTATGTATGTTCAGTGTCTGGGGAGAAGTTTTCCAGAGCCCTGTCTTGAGAGTTCATTTAAAAAAGGAAAATGTTGGAAAACTTTCTGGTATAAGATGTCTTAAGAAAGAGATAGAAGGAGTGAGATTTGAAAGACTTAAACTCTCAAATTAAGGCAAAGTAATAATCTCCTCAGCACCATCCTACCTATGTATTTCAATATTCCTTCTCAAATTAAGTGTATTACATTAGATAGCTTTTTTGCTAAGTTTTCAAGCCAGCAAAGGTAGCCATTTTTACCAAGGGTTGTTAGACATTTAAGTATATAAATAACTTTTACATGACGTATACCCAGGATCATTAGCCAAACTCATTACTCATCAGAAAGGAGAATCATCTTTTTATAGAATTATCACACTTTCAGATCCTGAATTCCAAAAAAGCGGAATTGAACATTTAACAGCTTCAAAGTAGACAAGATTTTTATTCTCTATTATTCTTCTCAAAATAAAATTCTGAGTGAAAAATTAAAATGCCATAGAAGTTTTTACTGCATTTAACTTTATTAATAACCAGTAAAATATATTATGACTCTTGTACCTTAAAATCAGAAATTCAACTTGTTTGTTATGATTTGTGGATTGATTGAATGACAATGTTTCACTTGTGCCACATTAATGGGTTCCTTTGGTCACAGATGATGCGGTATGGTCAATTCAACTTCATGAACTCCCCACATGTAAGTTATTATGTCTAATGATCTATGCTTTCTGATGATTTCTTGTTTACATAAAGATAATTACATTGTAACTATACACACATTTTAATTATAAGAGTTTCAAGGGGGGGAATAATTTCACCTGTCCTCTTATAACAAATTTTCTTATTATTCATTATTATTGTTGTTTCAAGTAAATAAAACTCATTTTTAATTACAAGGGCTCTTTAAGTCCAAAAGAAATTTGTTCTGAGAAAAGATCACACAAGATATATTCACAAATAATGAGAACAAAAAAATAGCATAGTAAATATTCAGTGGTTGGGGGGGGCAGTGTAAATTTTATTTGGATTCTCTTGAAAAATAACACCAAAATTATGAAATAAATTATCATTTTATTTAAATAAATTTAATTATACTTATCACTGTGTGTTAATTCTTAGAACTGACTAATAATAAGTCAAGCATCTGTTGAATCTTTTGGCATAATTTTTCAGACAAAATAGTGTGTTAGTACAATAATATCATTTATCACTTTTGACTTGTGGCACGATCATAAAAACCATTTTGGAGGAAAATCAAGGACTTCATCTGCTTTCCCTTAATCCTTTCAACCAAAGAAGTTATATGCATACAAGAGGACGGGTGCACAAAATCTGTGCACTCGGGGTGGGGGTTGGGGGGGGTTCCCTCAGCCCAGATTGCAAGAGGGCGCAGGACAGGCCGAGGGACTCCACTGGTGCATGATCAGGGCCAGGGAGGGACATGGGAGGCTGGCCAGGGCATGTCTGGCCCATCTCGCTCAGTCCAGATCAGCCGGACGCCAGCAGCAAGGTAACCCACCGGTCGAAGCGTCTGCCCCCTGGTGGTCAGTGCATGTCATAGTGAGTGGTTGAGCAGCCTTAGCATATCATTAACATATTATGTTTTGATTGGTTGAATGGCCAATCAGCCAACCAGACATTTAGCATATTAGGCTTTTATTATATAGGATATGCATAACCCATGACACAGACAATAGTGTGAAGGTCTGGGGTGTGGGAGACGGGTGCAGGGTAGAGGGGGTCAATGGGGGGAAAAGGAGGGATATCTGTAATACTTTCAGCAATAAAGATACATTTTTTTAAAAACAAGTCATTCTCTTTTAAAGCCCCTCACCTAAAATTATCATCATTGTCAATTTTCTCACTTTTGACTATTGATTGACCTAATTCTTTTAAACTCTCATTCTCGGTTTTAGTGACTTTGCCTGTAATTTGATGTGTTCACCAACTTAATTGTCATAAAATACTACATCTTAATGCAAGAGTTGCAATTTTATCTTCCATCAGTTTACATGGCATTTGCACTATGTGTGTGTACATCATCCAATAGACAGCAAGAGACTACTTAATGAAGACTGGAGATAGAAACTGGTGTGAAAACAGAGAAGGAGCATTTGAATGGGAACTGATGTTGTAAGAGGTCAATCTCTAGATTAGCATTTTCAGATTATTGCTACTCTTGCTTCCCCGTCAACTTTGAAATTGTGGAGATTCTGATAATGAAAATGAAATTAATGAGGATTCACCTGCAATCAAGAAGCACAGGCACCATTAAGGGTGTTTACACAAACAGAATTTTTATTCTCTCTCTCTCTCTCTCTCTCTCTCTCTCTCTCTCTCTCTCTCATCGTTTGCTTTTTTAACACTCTCACTTTATTCCTTTTGCTTTTCCTCCTCCTATTCCAGCCTCTTAACACGTCACAGGGGTTTTGAATTTGACATCAACTCCTCTATAACCTGACTTGTACAGTTCCTAACTGTAAGGGCTTTATTCTCAAACTGAAATTTCTCACCCGATTTGTCCTTTGCTTTGTTTGTTTGGTTGGTTGGTTGGTTTTCTAGAAGACTGAATGAAATTCATTTCTGTAAGATAACATGTAAGGGAATGCTAGCTAAAGATCTTGATGCTTCCATTGTTAAGCTCCATGGAATTTTTAAGATTCCTGGCTGAGTATAGAGACTGACACAAGAGGGTGGGGAAAGCTAGAATCTCTGCCCTCGTGTGACCTTACTGCTATTTGCTACCCTTGCAGATGACACAATTGGGCCCCTCATATGGTTATGGTATGCAACCCCCTCAGCTCTTCCCACAGTACCAGATGCCTATGTGGCCCCAGCCACCACCCAACACGGGGCGCCCAAAGAAACCCTCATCTCCTCCAGCATCCAAACGCCAGGGCAAGACGGATCTAGCCCCAGAGACCCCGAAGCCCAACCAGCCTCAACCAAAAAAGTCACCACCGAAGCGACCTTTAAAGCAACCAACGCCTGCCCCAACTCCGCCCCAAGAGGAAGCCCAGCCACCTCAGGTGAGGCTTGCCCAGCAAAATTTCAAACCAAGTCACATGGCCTCAAAGTGATTCGGAGGGCCTTGCTGCCCACACATACACACTTCCTTCTGTGCTGCTGCTCAGCACAGGCACTGCTATGAGCAAAACAGAATCTTTAGTTTTGACATTTTCTTCCAAGGTGATGCTGTCACCTCCTATTCAAAACTGCCTAGTGAGTCCATTTCAGTTCTTGTTTGAGTTAAAATTACTCAAAAACTCTCACCTTAAAGAAGGTCCTTTTAAAATACAGAGGTAACATGGTATAGGAATCTGAGCACTAATGGAAGAGTCCGGACACAGAGATTCAAGTTCTACCTTCAGTAGTAGAACTGGCTGGCAGTAGTATGAGCTTGAGCAAGTCACTATACCTTTATAGACTCCAGGTTCCCCATAAGTAAACAAAATGATGTCTAAGCCCCTTCCAAGTTCTACCTTTTGATTATCTAAAATGTTGCCCTGAAAGGCAGTACTGCTCCAGTACTTCAGGATGGTCCTGACTTAAAGCACGAAAACTGATAAATGGTTTCTCAAAATCTCATCTCATGTGGAGCTTCTAAACAATTGTCTTTTAGTCAGTTCGCATTATTATTAGACACTCTTACAGATGTAGAGAAAATTAAATGAAAAGACTCTCCTGGCTTCAATCACTTTTCAGCTATGAGATTTGGGACAAGTGCATAACTTCTCTGAACCTCAGAATCTTAAGTGAAATGGGAATAATAATAGCACATATTTTCTTTGGTTATGTGAGGATTAAGTAAGCTTACCAATATAAAATACTCAGCACAATACCTAGGACATGTGTTCAATAATACTAATTGTTGTTATTATTGTCATCTCTGCCCTACAATTAAAAAGCACAGTTTAGTGCAAAGGGAGATGTAGACTCCCAAGTTTCAAATAATTGTATTTACCAGTTTCGTTTTGTTTTTCATATATTCTCACTTCCACATCATGATGATTCTTTCTTTCTCTCTAGGCATTCCCACCATTTGGCAATGGGATCTTTCCCTATCAACAGCCACCATGGCAAGTTCCACATGTGAGTTTTTCTTCTTAGTATTAGAAGTGAAAAATAATATTAGCATGTTATATCTCAAACTAACATAAGTTTATACACTCTAAAAGGAATGCTATGTGCCAATCCTAGAGAGTATGGAACAAAATCATTACATCAGTGATCATGTAGGAAAAAAGAATTTTTAAGTGAACTTTTTACTCAAATTGGTGGCATGAACACAGCCTAAATCATCAAACAACTGCTAGTAACTTAGTTAATGAGTTAATTTTAAAAGGTTGTACTACTTCATTACCATTTTCTGCTTCCTCAAGAGATTTGACAACACAAACATTATCCTCATTTAATGTAATGGGGAAATTTGAACAAAATGGAATTTGAAAATCACAAGATAAGCTATGATTAGACAAAGATTTTTCTATCATATCTGATTTCTAGCCACAGCTATTTTATTATAAAAAACATACAAAATAATATTTATAAGAATCCTTTAAAGTTTAAAGTCAATCAAATAAAATATAATATTGAAATTGCATCACAGGCATTAAAAAATATTAATTGCAAAATAAACTATTTAAACTAAAGAAATAGTAAAGACCAGTTGCTGTTAAAGTAACATAAATAAATATTTGATGACTTCATTCATTGTTTTTTCTTATTTATCACCCTTATAACCAAGAAAGTTTCTTGTTAACGTGGAACAATTCATTTCAATAAGAGTTCCTTACTTTTTTGCCTTAAGAAAATTACTTCCTTTTACTGGTCATACTGAAGTAAGGAAACGAAGGCAGTACCGGGTGAATAGTTAAAAAGCAGATGAGCATGAGTCTCATGCTGAAGTAGCTATTAACCATAAAATTCTGGAAGATCTGTGGAAGTTGAACTGCTTTTCTAACCCTCCTCTGAGTAGAAACCCAGCCTCCAAATTTGAGTAGAAAAATAAACTTTGGTCAAATAAAAACATTATAGTAATAATCCAGGAAGGATTGTCAATTTGTCACCCTAAATGTGAAGTAGATGATCTAAAAATAGCATCATTATTTAATCTTCATTATTACATGTTCTAATATGGATGTTTGGACCCTAATGGCACTCAACCCACTTTCTTCCTCCCCCTCACCCCTCCCATCTGTGTGTGTGTGTGTGTGTTGAGGTGACAGGGCCAGATGAATGCTAGGAGATGATATTTTCAGTAGGATGAGCTAGGACCCTTCTGAAGCAATTGTATTTACCAGTATTCACTGTCAGATTATAATTATAGTTGTAAGTATTAATAGCTGAATTGTGAGAACTAATGACTCAGATGCTAAAAGCTAACAGTGCTGACACCCAATCACTGATACGAACTATTTTAAGACACCTCAAGTCTAACAAACAAATAGCAGCATAGGAAGTGGTTTTCTCTTGTGTTCATTGTGTTTTTCACCTTTCAGAGGGTACCACCAGGTTATGGACGTCCACCAGTCAGCAATGAAGAAGGGGGGGTAAGTACAAGTAAAGCTACATTCCCCATTAGCAATTACAACCTTTCAGTCTCTACTTTTTTATCCCTGCCTAATAAGAAAACTAAAATCCAACACATGAACCTATGGCTCAAGTGCCCATGATATAAGGGAGAAAAAGTGGAATAAATCAAGCCAGTAAATATACAATAAATGTGATACATCATTTCTCTTCTACATGTATTGGAATCTTCCTCCCACCCTCCCTCCCTCTCTCTTACTCTCCCTCTCTGTCAAAGAAGGCTAACCTAATAACCTACGCTCCAGTGATGGAGCAACTAGTAAACAGGGAAAGAAGTAAAAGCATCTTAGAATGTTATCCCCACAAGAGAAGTAATCATCTAACTCCCTCGTTGTACAAATATATCAAATCCCAGAGAAGATAAATTACTAATTAATTTCACCTACTGATTTAGTGGATAAACTGGACCCAGAATCCATGTCTTCTGACACAAGTTCAATGAGTTTTTTATGACACCACACTAGGAGAAGAGCCAAATGCATGTCACAGAGGGATATGCTGTTAATGTATTCCAGCACTGTGTCATCAAAAAGTCCTTGCAGTGATGGTGGCACAGCATGCCACCTCTTTTTCCCTAGATATGTGCTATGTCCTCAGTGAAATGCAGAAACCTGATAGGTCTGGGAAGTGGGGAGTTTAAAAAGTGACATTAAAAATTCTATGTTAGCCCTGGTCGATGTGGCTCAGTTGATTGAGCGTCATCCCATGCACTGAAAGGTTGGTGGTTGGTTCAATTCCCGGTCAGGGCACATACTCAGGTTTTGGGCTCCATCCTCAGTAGGGGGTGCACAGGAGGCAGCTGACCGATGTTTCTCTCTCTCTCTCTCCCCTTCCTTTCTCTCTAAAATCAATAAAAACATTTTTTTAAAGCTACTATTAGTAATGGCATAGGGTGCTTTAAAAAAATCATTGTGAAATAATGCTAATAAAAATGAGTCAGATAATTGTATGCAGCCTAAAAACTAACACTTCAGATTTTCACAACTATAACATGAGAGAGTGAGACTGAATGACCCAGGCAGTTGGCGTAGGTATTAAGAAATCTGTATTCCAACTCCGGAGACCTTGTCTGATTTCCTACATGTCAGAGACATCGCCACAGCCACTTGTCTCATCATCTCCATCCACAAATAGAGATTAAAAATACTTTTCCCCTAGAGTGTGCTTGTTTTTAAAAGAAAAACTAAATAACCTAAATGCCACACAAATGTCTAACAAACACACTGACAGAGCTCATGATAATTGCATCACTCGTGAAAAGTTTATTAAGCACTTCCCCTGTGTTAGGTACCTAGAAAACAAAGGTTAAAAGAATGTTTTCACTCAAAACCTTCACATGGGAGAATCAAGTGGGAGAATCCCAGGAAAATGGGCAATTGCAGTTCAGTGGGGTAATTGTTATAGCAGAAGTCTATGCTACTGGGGACACCCCGAGTAGAGCTAATGCTGCCCATGGAAGTCAGGACAGAGAAGGGAGCATTCGGACTGAATCCTGAGAATGAGTCAAGTTTGCCAGGAGGTATAGATGTGTCAGTGAGAAGGTTTGCTATGACAAAGCTATGTGCAGAGGCACTGAAAGACAGAGAGAATAGAGCATTCAGAGAACTAGTTGTAATTTTCTTTTTATTTTATGTATTGTGATAAGAACACTTCACATTTGTTACCCTCTTAACAAATTTTGAAGTATAGACTACAGTATTGTTGACGATAGGTACAATGTTGGCAGATTTCTAGAGTTTATTCATCTTGCTTAACTGAAACTTTATGCCTATTAATTAGTAACTCCTCATTTCCCCCTCACCAAGCCCTGAGCAATCACCATTCCACTCTTTGGTTCTATGTATTTATTTCAATTACCTTATATAAATGGAATCATGCTGTATTTGTCTTTCTGTGACTGACTTATTTCACTTAATATATAATACCCTCAAAGTTAATTTATGTTGGCATATATTACAATTTTCTAAGGCTGAATAATATTCATATATATATATTATTCATCCATCAGTGGATGCTTAGGTTGTTTCTATGTCTTGGCTATTGTGAATAATGCTGCTAGTAGCAGCTGTGATTTACAACCACATAAAGTACAAGGAGGAGGAAATGAGGCTGAATGCAATAGGTATGGGCCAGGTGATTATTTAAAATTATTATTCATTATTATTCAATTATAACTCTTGTTAGGCCCTCACCAGTATCAGGCACTGAGCTTTGCATATATTATTTCATTTGACTCTCATGAAAACCTATGAGGTAGATTGTTTTTATTATCTCCATTTTTCAAATAAGTACATTGAGAGCCATACTACTAATTCTGGTGACCTGGGATTTTAATCCATATCTGTCTAGAGACCCACTCTTCAGCATGACACTGTACTGCTTTGTATGTTAGCCAAATGTTTAGAATTTATCCTGTAAGGCAAGGGCAACCTTAAATTATATTTAGCCCAGCCAGTATGCCTCTGTGGTTCGTGGGCCCATGAACCAGGAGTCAGGGTTCGATTTCCAGTCATTGCACATGCCCAGGTTGCAGGCTTGATCCCCAGTAGGGGGTGTGCAGGAGGCAGCCAATCAATGATTCTCTCTCATTGTTGATGTTCCTCTTTCTCCCTCTCCATTCTTCTCTCAGAAATCAATAAACATATTTTTAAATTAAAAAATAAACAGGAAAGTGACAGAACTTTCCCACACACCCAACCCCCAACCTCCACTACCCTGGTGGCAATGGAAAGGCAAGGTTAGAGGTAGGTAATATTACATCCAGAGTAACCAGTAAGAAAACTATTGCAATAGTCCAGGGGTTTGGGGGATAAAGGAAGAGGGAACAAAAGAAGGAGATTAAAAATTTAGTTTATAGGATGTGGTCATTAATCACTAGGGGAGATAAAGGAGACAAACAGAAACAACTTGGGAAACTGAGTAAATCATGGTGAATACTACTTAGAAATAGAATATTGGAGAAGGAGGTTTGGGGAAAGATGAGTCTAATCTGGGTACATTCTGTTGGAGGGACTCCTGAGATCTTCAGTGAAGCTGTCTTACTGTCTTAACCTCGGGAGAGAATGGGATGGGCCAGAGTTGTGGCTTTGGGAGTCACTGGCATGTATTTGTAGTAAAAGAATTCGGCTGCAATAGCTTGCTCAAGGCAAATGTGTAAAATGAGAACAGGAGAATGAGGATAAAGATGGAAACCTTTTAAAAAATAGGTTTAGAATACAGGCAAGAAAAAGAGAGCTGAGAAGTAATGGTCAGCAAGTAGAAGAACCAGAAGGGAAAGGGGTCATAGAACCCAAGGAGGAATCAAATGTCAAGAAAGAAAGCTTAAGTCATTAGTGTTAAAAGAAGCATGTGACTGATAAGATTTCCCTATCACATTAAAAAATTCTGAGCACCACCTGGTGGGAAGCAGAGAGTAATTATCCATGTCTATCTTCTTCCCTACAGAATCCTTACTTTGGGTATTTCGGATATCAGGGATTTGGGGGTCGTCCTCCCTATTATTCAGAAGAAATGTTTGAACAAGATTTTGAAAAACCCAAAGAAAAAGACCCTCCTAAAACAGAAAGTCCAGCCACCGAGCCCTCGTCAAATTCAACAGTTCCTGAGACTAATTCTACCCAACCAAATGCACCCAATCCTGGAGGGCGTCCAGGTGGAAATGACACCAGCCCAACAGGAAACAGTGGCCATGGGCCCAACACTGGGGGCAACCCTACAGCTCAAAATGGGGTCAATCCACACCCTGCAGTTAATGTTTCAGGCCAGGGGCCACCAAGAAGTCAAATCCCATGGGGCTCAGGTCAGCCAAATATTCGTGAAAATTACCCAAATCCTAACTTTCCAAGTTTTCCTGTGGGAAGACAATGGCGTCCCACTGGTACCACCGTGGGACACAGACAGAATGGGCCTTTTTACCGAAATCCAGTCCAAAGGGGTCCTCGGTGGAACTCCTATGCTTGGGAAGGCAAGCAAGCTGTTCGTCCAGGAAATCCAATTTATCGCAGACCGTATGCTTCCACTGCAAGAGGCAATTCTCCCAATCTTGCAGGAAATCCAGCAAATTTCAGAAGAAAACCTCAGGGGCCAAATAAACACCCTATGGGAACCAATGTTGCCCCTTTGGGTCCCAAACATGGTACTGTTGGTCGCAATGAAAAAATTCAAAATCCAAGAGAAAAGCCATTAGGTCAAAAAGAACGAGTAGTCATTCCTACAAGAGATCCAACTGGCCCCTGGAGAAACTCTCAAGATAATGGAGCTAATAAATCAAACTATAAACTGCCTCCTCCCGAGAGTAACAAGCAACTCCCAAATTTTAATTCTATTGATCAGCGTGAAAATTCTTATTACCCAAGAGGAGATTCCAGAAGAGCCCCAAATTCTGATGGACAAGCCCAGAGCCAGAATTTGCCCAAAGGGATTATTTTAGAGCCAAGAAGGATCCCATATGAATCAGAAACTAATCAACCAGAATTGAAGCACAGTACATATCAGCCTGCATACCCTGAGGACATCCCTTCCCCTGCAGGAGAACGTTTTCCTGCTGGAAGAAATACTTGGAACCACCAAGACATCTCTCCACCTTTTAAGGAAGATCCCAACAGGCAGGAAGAACACTTACCTCATCCTTCCCATGGCTCTAGGGCAGATGTGTACTACCCTGACTATAACCCCTATGATCCCAGGGAAAACTCACCATACATTAGAAGCAATACATGGGATGAAAGAGATGATTCTCCCAATAATGTGGGACTACCGGAAGATCCGCTATACCCCATGAATACTCCAGACCCAAAAGAGACAGTACCTTATAATGAAGAGGACCCAATTGACCCAACTGGAGACGAACCTTTTCCAGGACAAAGTAGATGGGGTGTGGAGGAGTCACGCTTTAAAGAAGGTGCCCCAGTTAGGCACTATAAAGATGAACAGTATACCTCAAATCGACCAAAGGAGTACCTTCCCTATTCCTTAGATAATCCATCGAAACCCAGGGAGGATTTTCCTTATGGTGAATTTTACCCCTGGAACGCAGATGAGAATTTCCCATCATATAATACAATTCCCACTGTACCACCACCTGTGGAGAACAGGGGCTATTATGCCAACAGACCTGTTGGACAAGAAGAAAACTCTCTGTTTCCTTCTTGGAACTCCTGGGACCAAAGGATAGAAACCCAAGGGCAGAAAGAAAGAAGACCATACTTTAACAGAAATTTCTGGGATCGGCCAACCAATTTACACAAAGCCCCTGCTAGCCCACCACACCAGAAAGAGAACCCGCACTATTCCAGTAACTCCCCAGCTGGGCTTCAGAAAAATCCAATATGGCGTGAAGGTGAGAATTTGAATTATGGAATGCAGAATACTAGGTTAAATTCACCAGACAATGAACACTTGGCTTTCCAGGACTTAATTCCTCCAAGTTATTCAGCAGATCAAAAAGAAGCACATTTATTTCACCAAAGCCAAAGAAGCCCTTGCTGTGCTGGTGGCTCTGTTGGACACAAGGACAATCCACTTGCTCTACAAGACTACACTCCATCCTTTGGTCTTGCACCAGGGGAGAACCAAGACACCAGTCCCCTGTATACAAAAGATAGCCACACTAAGCATGCAAGACATACCATCTCCCCGACGAGCAGCCTACCTAGCCAAAGAAACAGCTCAGAGAAAAGACAGCCTGGAGAAAGTCAAAACCCAAGTCCTTTTAGAGATGATGTGTCCACTTTGAGGAGGAACACACCGTGTTCTATAAAGAATCAACTGGGCCAAAGGGGAATTATGCCCTTTTCTGAAGCCAGTTCCCTTCAATCAAAGAATACACCTTGTCTCAAAAATGACCTTGGAGGAGATGGAAACAATGCTTTGGAACCAATATTTGAAGGCAACCAGCTTAATGAAAGGACTGTTGACCTTACTCCCGAGCAGCTTGTTATCAGCACACCTGATGAAGGCCCCAAGCCAGAAGAAATCCAAAGTGAAGTGCAAGGAAATGAGGGTGAAAGGCAGCAACAAAGACCATCTAGCATTCTACAGTTACCATGCTTTGGCTCCAAATTAGCAAAGTATCACTCCTCCAGCCCTGGAACTCCATCTAGCATTGGAAGGCAAAGCCCATTCAATGGCGATTCAATAATGCCTACTGAAATTCCTGACTCATTGGCTGGGTTAGCTACTGGGACCCAGTTTCAGAGTATAATTGTAGACCCATATAATGTAGATGAACACATTCCATTTGATTCCCTTCAAATAGGGACCAATCCACAAGACTGCTTACTACTTCAGGCTTAGGAATTACTGTATATCAACTGAGCATTCTTTGGAGAAGAAAAATACCTGATATTTTACAGTGGTTCTCAAAGTTTTCCCCTGAAGACTTGATTAAATATCTGTCTCGCTTGGTGATCCTTATGTTTTCCCCCATTCCAACAATAGGAGTAGTGACCCAGGTGGTGCTGATGAGGTTGGGTCTCTTGGAGTCACTACAACCAGTGCTACCACTATTAGTGCAGACTTTAAAAAACAAGCAAACAAAAAGGCAGGAAGACTATGACCACCACCACCTTGAAACTTGGAAGCCACTTGTCTGGGTTAGTTTCCCTTTGCTTGCTGATTCTTCTTTTTTCTCTCAAAGTTCCATACTTGCAAAATGCTCTGGTTTTGCAAAACAGAAAAGCAGATGAACTTTCCATTTTGTGTATGGAGATCTGTGTCAGTATAATCCTGATGATTGTACATTTTTTTCTTGTGTTGGTCTTGTCCGTTTTTGTTTTTGTTTTTCCCTAGGTAATGTTCTCTTTTGGCACTTTTTTCTTCCACTACCTCTTTTTTTCTCTACCTTTATTATTTACTTTCTTATTTTCTTTCTTTTAATTCTATCTCAACTATTCCATATTTAGCTTTCTATTTCTTTCCTTTCCATCTTTCTATCACTTCTTACATAGTAAGCTATCTTTAACCATCACTAGTCTTTACATCTACCTTTTTCATTTTTGTCTTCCTCTCTTCCCCCTTTGTTCTGTCTCCTAATATGTCACTTGTCAACCAATCCCTTTCTTCTCTCTTTTCTTCCCTTTAATTTATCTTTCTCCCTACTGTGCCATTTTCCTATCTTAAGACTGCATATCTCTCTCCCTTTATTATATCTACTCTCTAAACTCTATCCTACTTTTTTTTCTTGGCCTAGCCTAAACATTTTTGTAGAGTATATTTCAGAAATAGTAGACACTGGTACCTACTTTCATTTTTTATATTCTTAGGGTCTTACCAGGTAAACACAACTCAGTCAAAGGAACACATTCAAGGAGAAGTATGGGAGGAAACAGGCTTGTTACCCAGAACAAGCAGCAGGGGAATAAGGCTTAGGAAAGTAGATAGGGACAAACTGCCACTCTGTGACTGAGCACTTAGACAAAAAAAGACTAGGACTTGTTATATCCCATCACCAACTCATCATCTGAGAAACACTGTCCTAAATCAAATAAAGGAAACACTCAACAGTTAGTTTTCTTTAATAGTACAGTATAAATGGTTCTAGCAATGTGTGCTACTAGAAACATAAAGACTTTTGTTGTTGTTGTTAATCCTCACCTGAGGATATTTTTTCCAATGTTTTCAGAGAGTGGAAGGGGGCGGGGGTTGTTGTTGTTGTTATTCTTCACCCAAGGATATGTTTAGAAAGAGGGAGAGAGGAAGGGGAGAGAGGAGAGAGGAGAGAGAGAGAGAGAGAGAGAGAGAGAGAGAGAGAAACAGAGACAGAGAAGAAAGATCAATGTGAGAGAGGCCCTTGCTGTGCTGGTGGCTCTGTTGGACTATTGATGATTGACGCATCAATTCGTTGCTTCTCTCATGCACCCTGACTAGGGCCAGGGATCAAATCTGCAACCCAAATATGTGCCCTTGACCAGGATTCGAACCCATAACCTTTCAGTGTGTGGGCTGATGCTCTAACTGCTGAGAAGCATGGGCCAGGGCAACATAAAGATTTTCATTCTTCATGTCCTACTAGAATGATTTGCAGACACACTTTCTTCATACCTTGATTAAATAGTGTAAATTATTTTGTAAAGTAGACACTTTTACATCGCCTTGCTTAGAATATATCTAGGTATTTTGTTTTTATTAATGGCATTTGGCACACTATCTATATATTCTTTCCTAGAGAAAAAGAATTCTCAGAATTACCTAGAAAGTTACCTTCTAACTCTAAGGAATTCTTAGGAGAAATTTCCTGGGACAGATTTCTTTGTATTTTTTTCTTCTTCTTAGGTCATACTCCTTTTTCCTTTTAATTTTTTATTATTGAAAGTATTACATATGTTTCCTTTTTTCTCCATTGACCTCTCCCAGCCTGTTCCCCCACCCCCCGCCACCCCCAGCACAGGCCCTCACCCCACTGTCTGTGTCCATTGGTTACGCTTATATGCATGCATACAAGTCTTTTGGTTGATCTCATACTGCCCCTCTCTCACCCTCCCTTGCCCTCCTTCTGAGGTTTGACCATCAGGACAGATTTCATAAAACCTCTGAAATTTGAGAAAATAGAGTGTTGAAAACTTCCTGAGGAAACGAATCTTGTCCTTTGAGTCTTTTAATGTTCCTGGCTCTGTGTCTTTTGCACATAGTAGATATCTGATAAATATTTATTGGTTGACTGTTTTTTAAAACAGCTTTTAAAGCTCCCATGAAAATACCACAGTGTGCTTTTCCTGCCCGTTAAACCATTGGGGGTGCCGAATGAGCCACCACACTCTGTAGCTTAATGTACTCAGCAACATTTGCATTATAGAATCTCAGGGTAAGAAGGGATCTTAGAGGTAGACTGTCTAGGCCATTTATTAGTTCCTTAATAAATGCACCACCAGTTTTATATTTGAATCATTCATTGTGAAATCATTAACTTATTCTAAATAAACTGTCTCTTAAGAATTATCCTCATCAAAATAAAATTACATTTTATGTTTCACTACTTTTTTCAAATGACTTTTTAATCTAGATATGAATGCCTTTCACTGTAAAAATAATCTTTCACTTCACTATTTCATCAAAATGTATGGATCAAACACTGGTCTTGGCAGATATGCTGACAATCTTCATCTATGAGTCACTGGAACTTAATTTATCACCTGAGACCTCTGTAATGTAAAATATAAACAATGAGGACAAAAACATCTATTAAATTTGAGACTAAAGTGAGAAAATAAAAAGAGAAAATGTCCCTGTAGAAAATGACTCTTCATTAGCACAGGTATCCTTCTGCAAACCTGGATACCAGGCCTGAGTTCCTTGCAGTAAAGGAATTATTCTGTGTGCCCTTGTTAAGTTATTGATAAAGCTTTTAAAGTCAGCTCTAAAGTTAAGGTGCATGCAGTGGGATGGCAGGCCCCGAGGTGACCCCCTCTTGTCTCTAGCACTCCCAGCCCACTGCCATTTCTCCATTTCCATGGCAAGTTCCTACATCTTGTGGCTATCACTTGCTGATTTTTAAATGGCTGGATATATCCCAGCCATATATTTAGATGATAATGTAAATAAACGAGAAAGAAAATAACACCCGAGGATGGCAAATAGGAGATAATCCAGCAAGGCTAATACAACTGACTTATAAGTGTTTCTGCCTCACAGGCTGAAATAGACTTCTTTAAAGGGTAGTTGGCCATTGATCCAGCTGGCTGGGGAAAATCTTGAACTTTTCCACTTGAAGCAGAAAGTGAAGTAGGATAATGAATGTAGGGTCCAGCCACCTCTGAACACTTAGCCTAGCAGCCATCATCATGAAGATTCTTCCTCTGGCATTTTGAATGCCCTGAACATATTTCACTTTAATCATTCACATCAGAGTCTTAACTTAATACACCTTCAAAGGAAATTCACAAGACATGACCTTTGAGTTACTTTTATTGCTTGCTTTGACATATCCCAGGCTGCTTCAGTCATGACCCGAAGGACCCTAAAGAAGATTCATCTTGCCCTCAGGAAGCCAAACTTCATTTCTAAAAGCCAAAAAGGGAACTAGAAATGTTGGATTCAAATCAACAACTGTGACCCTCCTTCACAAAACCTCAGAGGTTTCACTGTGACTCAGACCAACTGCCCCATTAAAACTCAGAAAACTGCACTTTTGGGAAATAGGTAATCACCATTTCACAATGGAATCAAAGCTTTTGGTTTGGTCCACCCATTCTTCCTTGCCTCTCACCCTTAGCCCTGTAACATCAGCCACTAGACCTTTATCTCTCACTTTGAAATCATGGCCAATAAGATTTAGAAACAGGATTTATCGGGTAACAAACAAAATTCCATTTGGCAGAGCAGAATTCTTCAAATAAAGGAGAAAGCTGAGCTGTAATTGGGCACAGATATGATTGTGAAATAGATGAAGCGGCTCTCAAAGCCCATCACTTCCCCCATCACGGTCATCTGCACTCAGTGTCCATTTCATCTGCCTAAGGACCCAGCACCTTCTTTTCTGTGCTTCATCAGAAAATGGACAGTCTTGGATTCAATTACCACTTCTCCATACACTATCTGTGAAACCTATGAATATTACTTCATCTCTTTGCATCTCAGTTTCATCATTTGTAAAATGAAGATAGTACTTATTTCATAGGGCAGTTGAGGATTAAATGAAACATGTTAAAAATGAATATGCATTGTACTTTATGAATCAACCACCAGGAGGAGATGGAAGCTTATAATTCTAAAGCCGTGGTTCTCACATGATTCCAAGCAGCTGCTGGAAATTTTTTGAAAAATGTACTTGCTTCTGCTGTATCCCAGAACTACTTAGTCATCATGGGAGTTGGGAGGGAGGAATCTGTTTCAATGAGTCCTCGGGGTGAGTCTCGTGCATGCTAAAAACTGAGAATCAGTGATCCTATACTATCACATTATTTTCTGATTTGTTGCCTGGATAGAGAGAAGAGCCAGAAGTCAATTAACACACAATGACAACTGCAATTTACAGAGGGTTACTGAATGCTATAATAGCTGTAATAAGTGGTGTACATAAATTATGGCATGTATCCTTATTTTTACAAGCTATGAGAGATTTGTTTTTACTCATATTTTTAATCATATTGAATGAACTTGCCTTAGTGATGTCATTTAGTCACTAAGTATAGAATCTAGGCCATGAATTTACCCACTAAGCTACACAGCCAAGACCTGGAAAGATCATTAAAGATCATTCCTATCCATAGTCTTAAAATGAATATTTGACTTGTGTTTACTGGATTTCAAGGGCCTGGCACGAAGGAACATTACTCTTATTGTTAATTAATGTAATTTTCTCTGGCTGGTGCTGAGTATGCTCACTTATTAGTAAGTAATAGCTAAGCACTATGCAGAAGAAAAAACATTCTCACCACTAATACCCACTTATACCTGTCCTTTAAAAACAGCATCCATTTAATTCAAATTTTAAAAGGACAAAAAAATTCAGAAATAATTGACTTATAAAAGATCAATAAATTGGTCACGGCAACAGTAAAAAATGTTATAGTGGGCAAAATGATTATCAGAGGGCTTCTATTGATATTTGTTGAGGCTATGGCAGTGATTGAGTTTTCATTGCCATTTAAAGGACCAGTGAACCAGTCAGACTATTAATTATGCACTGAGTTCATTTTCTCAATAACAACATAAAGGTAAGCCCAAGAGTCATTCTGAGGATAAAATTAGATGACATAGGTGAATCACATGGATGTGAATAATGTTCAGTATCAACATCATCATCATTAAATCAGATCCCTCATAATTGGCTACTATGTTCATTCAGGCCCCACAGAAGCAGAATCCAAGATGAAATTAAAGGTACAAGATATTTATTAGGAAAAACACCTGTGAACGAAAATGGGGCAGGAGCCCAAGAAGGCTGGGAGAGCCATCAGACTCTGGCTCAGGTCTGACCTGTGTGGAGGAAAGAAGGTGCTAAGGAAGATTGCATAGGTAATATATAATGGAGGTGTGGTGCTAAGAAATTTTCAGTGAGGCTGAAGGGGAGTCCTCAAGTCAGTCACCCATCAGAGGAGTCCTGTGTCTCCCAGGCACTGGTCTGTATTAGAATCCTTACCCTCTCAGGCAGCCCATGTACCTCATACAAACACAATGGTGGGTACCAGAGTCATTGGTCAAATATGCTCCCTGCAAACAATCGAGAGGCTCCTTTCAGAGCTGCCTCCTCTGTGTTGCTTCCTTGGTGTTTCCTTGCTAAATTGTTGACTAACACAAGCAAACATATGAGTAAAACTAACAGGAACGCTTTCATCTTTCTTCAGTAACTCTCACTTAAGAGCCACCAGCTACTTTGGATTTGTATTGAATGAGTTAATACTTAAACCACTGATTGATGCCTAGCTAATGGTGAGTACTAAACTGTTATTAATATGAGGATCTTCGAGTTTAACTGAACTTCTGAAAGAAGGAATGCCCCAGGACTATAAGTCTGAGGTGCTCTTCTAGCTGGCATTTAATGAGGCAATGTGGTCACAAAACCTTTTCCTATTAGGTAGGCAAAAAAACCAAGGCAAAGATGAGGAGACAGAGAGGAGCCGCTCCAGAAACTACCTCCCCGCAAAAGTTCTTATCACAAGAAACAGAATTGCTTGTAATTGTATGAGGTGAGAGATGTTAACTAAACTTAGGAACACTATGTTTGTCGTGAGGGACCTTGCCTTTTTATTTAATTTTAGTTTTAAATCACAAAGCTATCTCAGATAAGTACATGTATGAATTCAGTGATTAATGCATAACCACATCATACTTACAAACAATTCATAAGTAATCAATTATATTTAACTTACATACAACAAAGTTAACACAAACTTTTTTCCAATAAATTATTTCACACAGGTATATGCTTAAAAATCTATTTAATTGTTCAAACTGTGCTAGAGAATACATATTGTGGAATACATATTTCATTAGATTCAGTTACAATAGTGATGATTTCCAATGGGAATTTCTTACATGACCCTGATTTTTTTTTAATTTTATCCAAAAAAAATGTATCATTTGCTACCAAATCTGTGTTATGTCAAAACAAATTTTTTAATTCTGCATTTAATTATGTAACTTTCAGCTCACTGGTTTCATAAGTATTACAGATCCAATTTTAATTATTTTTAAATATTTCTAAAACATGTTTTCTAATCACTTTTTTAATGAAGATCTATAATTGACTTGTGTTTGCATATCACTTTTCTCTACACATTTTACTTTTTGTCAAAGAGAATAGCATGGAATGTGCAAAAGCTCTGGCTCTCCAAGGCAAAGCAAAAAGAAAAAAGAAAAGAAAAGAAAAAAAGAAACTACTAAAAACACCCACAAAATTTAATTCTGTATCCTGATTTTTAAACTTAAGTTTTGTTTTCTCTCATTGTCCATTTTTTTAAATGTTAGAAATTATATTATTAACATAGACCCCTTCAGGCAAGGGCAATAAGAGATTCAACACTTTAAATGTGAACATACAATACTTAAGAATTGAGAAGTAATTACCTAATAAAAATAACAATGTTACTATTTTAATTACTTGGAGGATGGAGTTTTACATTATCAAAATATTGTGGCTTCAAATTCATTGGTAATAAAAATATTAACTTTCTGGATCAAAATGGAGAGCCTTTCAAGATAAGCTGTGCAGTCAACAATGACTTAATTAGTCAGGATAGCAGGACTCCGGGGTCAAGGCAGTTTCCACCATTACGGTCTTACCACCATATGAAAATGGGACCTTATTTGTATAGCACTTATTTCTGTCATAGGTGTAGCAGGTTTCATTGTCTTCATCACAGATATTGCTCTGGGTGGCAGTAACCACTTGGTTTTCCAGTTCCACTTGTGTAGTATCACATTTTTTACACCTGAAAAACAAATCTATGCATTAGACAATCCCCATCAAATGTTGTATCCAAAATAAATTCATTCTTTGCAGTGCTCTACAATATAGAATGGTTTATGGGATGTTTTTCAACCTTTAATATAAAAATTAATCGAAAGAAAGTAAGTAATATAAGTAGAAGTTGCTACTTATATTAATTGCCAATTGTGTATTGGAATTAAGTAAATTATATATAGTGACAAAGAAGGAAGAATATTTTTAAAGAAATTGTTTGATACTGAATTCTGTAGTTTCCAAAAAAAAACACCTACATGTTAATATGCCTGAAATCCAATTACTGAACTATTAAGACAAATCAGCCCTTCCTGTACTAATGGCAAGTATTTCTTTGTTAGAATAAACTTATAGCTAACTTTTATCTGTGATTACATTTTATGAATTTATGTTACCTAATAATTAACATGAGAATTAATGTATTCAAAAGTTAGAATTATATTGATAAATGTCTAGACCCCAACATATTTTCCAAAACATTCTTACTAACAAGTTAATT
>NW_005370660.1:475349-488914 GCF_000412655.1 Myotis brandtii
TAGTAGTAGTAGTTGAAAGAAAATCTCTTACATGTCAGACAAATGGTACACAAATTTGGTTCTCAATGGCGAGGTGGGATCAGAGATATTCTCCCTGTTGTTAACAGGAACACTAAAAAAGAGAAAAACAAGTCAAAATGATGAAATTAACAGATATTGCTATTTTTTGGTAATAGGTATATTGCTAGGGCAGTACTTTTTCATGAGGGCATTTAGTGAATTTAGCATTCTACTAGTAAAAGAATCTATGGTGATGCTCATACTCAGATTTCACAGTAATTTGCTATAATTTAAGCATTTCCCATTCAAAATAAACCTCACAATAGCTCCTCTGTCAGTGATGTTTGCTTACTTGGCAAATCCATTTTTCCCTTTAGCAATCAGCTCAAGTTTTACCCTCTCTATGGTCTCTATGATAACTTAGATCCCATCTCCACCCCTCTATAAACTCCTTCCTCTGTAGTCTTATTAAGCTCATCTATCTTTATTATAACAAACACCATATCATAGTTGCTTGAGGCATAACTTCCCTAGACTACATAGTTCCTTGAGGCAAAAACAGTTATGTATTCCCAGTGTCTCACTACTTGTGTAGTATGCGGAATATGTTCAATATTTGTGGAATGAATGGACAGTTATTAGTACCCACAATTTTGAAATGCATAAATTATAAATCAGAGAGGTTAGCAACCTATCCAAGATCACACAACTACTAAGTAGTAAAGCTTTAGCTGGAATCCAAATCTCTTGATTTGGTGATTTCCATGAAAAATTAGAAAAATTAGATAGTTCAGGTGATCTTATTAACTTGTACATTTTTTCATCTTATGTCATTTTTCTCCTCATATGCACTCATCCCTACCAAAAGATACAAAGAACAACCTGTGTTTCCTAACTCGGTGTTTAGCAATAATATTCATATAAATATCCAAGCAAAAACCTGGATACCATCCCTGGGTCCTCCCTTTCTATCATGGCCTATATTTAATCCCATGTCACAGTTCAATTGATTCTAACTCTTTGCATCTGTGAAATCCATCCACTTGGTTCAGGACACTGCCTCTTCTCTCCTAGCAATGCCTTCCTTCAGTCTTGACCCCTACAATGCATTGGCTACATTATTGCCAAAATGGCCTTTCTAAAATACGAGCCTAATTTCCTTCTCTGCTTAAAACCTACAGTGTCTCTCCAGAAATACCAGGGTATCTTTAATGACATGCCTGTCACTCTCCAGCCTCATCTCTCACCATGCCACCCTCTTTACACTACATGCCAGCTCTAAACAACAGCTGACAATTCCACAAACTTACCAGGCTTTTCTCATCTCCAAGTTTTAATAAAAAAACAGTTCTAACATTTACTAAGCACTTACAGTGTACCTGGTACTATGCTAAATATATTACATAATGATCTCATATAATCCTTATAGCAACGCTTATTCCTCACTTATCAACCCTGTCGTTCCCCACACATTTACCCAATTAATTCCCATTCAGCCAGCTAACAGCCATCATTGACTTCCACTACTTTCTCCAAACATTCTTCCTGCCTCCACTGCTACTCTGCACCAGCCCACAAGGATTGGCCTGGGTGCCCTCTAACATCCTATGCCTATTCCTGTCATCATAGCATCTACAATACTGTATTGTAATTGGCTTTTTAACTGTTTACAGTTCCCTACTCAACTGTAAATTCTCCAACAGTCCCCAACTCCAACCCTCAGTGGCATTCAGTAGCACTTAATAAATGTTTGTTGAATGAATGAATGGACCTATTCTTTATTAGCTTGAAAGGCTCTAGTAATATCAGAAAAGGCTTTAAATATTGATAGAGATAAGGGAATAAACATGTATGAATGTCTACTTTGGGTCAAACAGTGTTCTAGACACTTTTACACATTATCACATTTAATTCTCACAACCCTATAAAGTATATGTGTATATCTACATACATATATTGTATCCCTTTTTTATAGTTTAGGAAACAGGCTCAAATTAGTCGAGTAATTTACCCAAAGTCATATCGCTAGGAAGTGATGGAGTTGGGAATAATGCCATAATGACATGGCAATAATAATAGAACTTTTAGAAATGAAATCAGAGAACCATTAATGCACATCAGGCAAAGTGGATGAAGTAACTGAATTATCTGAATTCAGAAAAAAATATATCATAAAAAGAAGGTCATAGAAAAAAAAGATGAATTAGAGAATTATAGAGTGCCATTTAAAAATCTGAAGATTTAAACATAAGATGCTTAATGTCATGAATGCCATCTATCCCTTCCAGTCGCATACTTCTCCAACTGTTCTCTCTCTAACAGGGAGCTCAGTGGTATAGAGTCTGAATGGTCCGAGAAAACCTGCCAGAGGAAGTGATGTCTAACCTAAGACATGCAGGTTGAGAAGAAGTTAACCAGGCTAAGAGGAGTGGGAGAAAGGGTTCTTCAAGCAGAGGAACAACATGCAAAAATAGAAGAAGAAGAAAGCACTGTGAGTGGGGAAAAATAAGGGCACTACAATAGTTCTGGATTTTCAAACATGAGGTGAAAAAAAGTGTCAATGGAAGAGCTTGAGCGTTATGCTCAGTGTTGTAGGTTAGGCCGAGGCGTTTGTAATTCATCGCAGTAACAATGTTGGGTAAACCAAGGTATTTTAAGAAGTATAGTAACAATCGAGGGAAAAGGAGATATATGTAAATTTTAGACAATAAATAAATAAATAAATAAAGTAACATAAAGATAATTGGCATGTAGGTTAGGTGGATGAATAACAGCAAATACTTTTTTTAGTATTCTCTAAAAAGAATAGATCTCAATTTATCTTTATAGTAGCCCCATGAGATATATACTATTTCCCCCTATTTAAAGATGAGCAAGTTGCCCTGACCAGTTAGGCTCAATGGACAAAGCATTGGCCTGCAGGGTCCCAGGTTCGGTTCTTGGTCAGGGCACATGCCTGGGTTGTGGGCTTGATCCCCAGTTGGGGGTGTGCAGGAGGAAGCCGATCGATGACTCTCTCATCATTGATGTTTCTATCTCTCTCCCTCTCCCTTCCTATCTGAAATCAATAAAAATATACATTTTTTAAAAAGATAAGCAAGTTGAAGTTTATAGTTAAGTAACTTGCATACAAGAGCACAACTAGTGACCCAACCAGAACTTGAAACAAAATTTTAAAAACATTATACTTCTTCCATTGATTAGATGGAATTGAATGCTATGTTGTTTCACAAAGAGGTACCCAATTGTTAGGAAACTATTCAAGGCAGAAGTGTTCACAAGGAAGGCTTTACTGATTGGATCCAATAGGAATCTCATTTCTTAAATATTATTAGCATTTTGGCAATTAAACATCAAGACTCATAACTTATAACTTGGACTACATGTGAAATGAAATGAATATCTGGAGTCCAATGGACAAGTGAAAACTAAACCAAATTAGTCAATTAGATTAGTCTGCCTTAGCTCTTATGCCGCCACTTGAGTACTATGTAAAATACTCTGCAGTTCAGATGTGGTACAAAATAAAGCTTTTACTGTTATCTAAAGTTTCATTTTGAACTGATCAAGAGCAACTAAAAGTTCAGCTTCAAACGGAAATAACTCCATATAAACAGGGCATGTTGATGACTAGATCTGAACCTTCAGTTATCATCTGACCTAGCTGACTGGTTTTAGACTGTGTGGAAACCTTGTTCCTGCTCCCAGCTTGTGCATAATTGACTCAGGTCCATTAACTAGATTCAATCTCCTGTCAGGTGCTACAAATCACAAAGAGGAGCAAGACATAGGTATTACCTTCAAACAATGACTGATATGACAGAGTATCTCTGCTTACAACATGAAGAAATGAAATATAAAATACCACGTACATAATCCTGATGTTCCTCTCCACAATGTCTTGAGTAGGATCATCGGGAGAAGGGATGACCCTAGAAGTAACCCGGGCACACTTGCATTTGTTGTCTGCAAGAACAGTCCTTTCATCTTCGTCTTGGGCTGGAAAAATACAATGTATTAAGAAGAAATGGACTTTGGGTGGGGGGTGGGGTGGTAAGAGCTGGGAGGAGGAAGATAGAAGGGGGGGAAATGGGAGATATCTGTAATACTATCAACAATAAAATATATATATTTTAAAAGAAGAAGAAACAGGGATGAAAATCTACTTATCAACTTTGTATTGAGTTAATCTTATTTCCTGCAGAAAAAATCAGTTTTATGGTTGATCAATTTCAGCTTTCTCCATTTGTTCTCCTTCCTAATCTAAAATAGCTGAGTAGAATCTCACAGCGTAGTGAAGGACATCCAAATGTACTCCAAAAGGAATTTTCTTCTTCCCTTGGATCAGTCTAGGGGCACCTGAGCTGAAAGAATTCTGGTTTTAAGCCAATGTTTTTAATGGAGCACAGGTCTCTGAATGATGTAGCCTTGTAAACGTGAGTACCAGATGCCAAAATAAGAGAGAAAACAAAAATCTAGACTGGATTTCTCTCAGACCAAAGCATTCCATTCAAAAGTGAACAAAAACTAACATTAGCCTTTGTAAACCCAGTGTGAAATGCCACGTCCTTCACTGGACTCCCCTTTATATACATAGTTTGTTACATTGCATTAGAGCTGAGCACAGATACACTTCCCCCCCAAAATGACCTTCCTTCCTACGATTTTTAAATATTCTCCACTACAGTCTTCCTAAACTTAATTTATTCTTCTTTTTTGTAGTAACAATCAGGTTATTATGATATAATGATCCAATCAAAATAACAGGTGCTATATTAATATTTCTCATAAGAATTATTTTTAAAGTTTCAGTATATATAGATATAAAATGTTACAAATTTGCAAAAACAATTCAGAAAATACTGAGTAAATATATATTTAATTTAATATGCCCAAATGCAGAAAAAATTAATAAATGAATAAATTCACAGATGACCATTAAAGTCTTAATCTGAATATTAGACAAAGAGGTCTGGTAGCTGTTGCAAAGAATAAAGAAAATGTGTTAATATATGGACTTAGATCAGTTAACAGATGTTTGAAGAGTAAATAGCTTTATTTAATAGTGCAAATTAAGTAAAAATAATGTTAAATATATTTTGTTCCTATAATTTTAGCTAAGTAACCTTTAAAATTCCCTCACATCAAGCCTCAACTTAAAAAAAGCAACAACACAAAAATTTAGCACATAAAGTTATAAAGGTTAATGACTGGGATAGATATCACTGTTACTGAAAGCCTAATTGTTCCAGAAATGGTCTCAGAGCTGAGAGGACCTAATTGCATATTTCAGTCTTGGTGATAATTATTACAAAAACATTTTAAGATCATTGTTATTGTAGTTATAATTGTTTGAATTATTTTATAATGTTATTATTCATAACTTCTTAATAAACCTTCAGGTAAAAGTCTGTATGGCACTGGAGAAGAAACAGTATGAAGTCAATTCAAGATCATCATATAACTTTCTTAACATTTTGAAGAGTAAGAGGAATTAAATGGTGTCCTTTCCCTGCTGCTCTATTCATGACTCTTAAATGCTTTCTCAATAAAGTACAAATGATCCAGAAATACCTGACCAAAATAAAAATTGAATCAAATATGTGAGTTGACAATTAAGTATTAAATAGAAAATGTCTATATTTTATTTATGGCATATAGTTTATTTTCTTACCTGAAACCTAGGAAAAAACTAACATTACTGTTGTTATATAAAAATATTAGGCAGCCTACATACCTGCTAGAAAATGTACAAATACTTTCAATTCACCAAGACTTATAAGATTCAACATTCTCTCTCATTGACAGGAAGCATTTTCCCTAACAAATCTATTATTAAGGATTGTGCCTTACTTTATTCAAAGAGCAACTGAGATATAGTAGGTGCTCAATAAAATTTGTTAAATTTAATTTAATTCAGTTCAAACAAATAATAAAATAGACTTAACAACATATTCTACATATGAGCATAATTAATTTACTAAAAGGCGATTCTCTTTTACAGGAAAAATAGGATAGTAGGAA
Organism: Myotis brandtii; assembly: GCF_000412655.1. Lineage (NCBI taxonomy): Eukaryota > Metazoa > Chordata > Mammalia > Chiroptera > Vespertilionidae > Myotis > Myotis brandtii. The sequence goes on from NW_005370660.1 coordinate 481,374, forward strand.
TATGCGTCAGAGGGTCAGAAGGCCTGGGTTCTGTCTACTACATGCTTGCTGTGTGAGCTTAGTTAAGATATTTGGCCTCTCTAAATCTCAATGGGCTCAACTATATGTAGAAATTATAATAGCACCTATCCTCAAATGGTTGTGTGAGAATTAAATAGAATAGTATAACCCTGACAGGTTTGGCTCAGTGGATAGAGCGTCAGCCTGTGGACTGAAGGGTCCCAGGTTCGATTCTGGTCAAGGGCATGTACCTTGGTTGCAGGCACATCCCCAGTGGGGGTGTGCAGGAGGCAGCTGATCAATGTTTCTCTCTCATCGATGTTTCTAACTCTCTATCCCTCTCCCTTCCTCTCTGTAAAAAATCAATAAAATATATTTAAAAAAATAAATAAATAGAATACTATATGTAAAGTAGTTAGCATAATGCCTAGAACCTAATATGTGCTCAATAAATGACAGCTCATATGTGTATATGTATGTGTGTATTTATACATATGTATAGATACATGTACTGTACATGTTTTACTGCTATCTTTATATTGTAAATATAATTAGAAATTATTTTTAATGCTAAATTAGTATGAAATATATTTCAAAGGATTATTCTTAATTATATCATAGTCAGTCTTGAAATAAGAATAAACTCAGTTTTAGAAACAATCCAGCCAAGTTATATCACACTAATCATGTGCCCTTCTAGATGAAAATTATTAAAAACTGTACTTCTATATTTAGAATGTACTCCATTTTCTATAGTACTTTGAAGGGTTAATAAATAAAATAGCCAAAGTTCGGTCATCAAGTTATAGGCCCTGTAGAACACTGAACATTATTAATAAATCTGTAGGCCCAGATCCAGAAAAGTTCTTAGAACTAATACTAGTCTGTTTCGGAAAATAAAATTCCAAAGGAGTCTATGTTGTATTTAAAGTAATTATTAATTTCCCTGAATACTAATTTAAGACACTCAAGAAGAGGACTACTGATTTTTAAGAATCAATATGGATATTCATATAAGTACAGCTATCAATACTTATTCAGAAATACATATTTTCTTATTCTCTAGTTTATAGTACTCAAACAAATAAGAGAAAAAGAATTATAATGAGTCTTGTCTGCATAAAGATCACTGCCCATATAAAGATTAAGGCATATTAGAGAAAAGTAGCACAAACATTAATGTTTAGATCTGAAGAACAGATTTGTGCTATATTTTTCCTTTTATCTGGGTTTATTTTCAAAATATCACATACCTGTCACAAGAACAGCCTTAACAAAAATGGCCAGGACTCCCCAGAAAAGCAAATGCTTCTTCATCTTGCCTTCACTTCTTTTGAAAACTGGAGCTAAAACTGTCAGGGTTAAGGTGTGTATGCTATAAGGAGTGTGCAAATGATGTTGCTTCTGCTTTCTTAAAATAACGCTCCAGGCAGCTAACAAACTAAAACCAATCACAACTGTGGCTAAAGTCTGAAATTTTAATGCTGCACTGCGAAGAAATGTATGGCTTAGCTTTACCTGTTTTCTTCCAAAGCATCCCCCAAAAGCCATCTTGATGCAATCACTTTTTATTTTACATTTACTCTATCTAATTAATGCAGAAGATTAATAATAATTTCAAAGCAAGAGTCCATTAAGAATGTTAAGTAGGGATGTTTAATGTTATTCCCTAAACAATAAAGTTTTCAAATATAGATGATATTTGTTGGGCTTGGAACAATAAATAAAGGAGGATAAATGAGCATGTTGGTTACATTTACATGCAACATCAAATCTATGTTACTTTGGATTCTGAGTTCTCTCATTTTTTAAGAGTCTCCTAGAATTTTGAGAGGCACTAAAAAATACTTCAGGATCATAAGTAGGCAAGCAGATTTCATAGCTGGCAGTAGAAAACAGCAGAATGAAAGCTATAAAGTCTAGCACATAATTGTTCTCCTTCAGTCAATATGTATTGAAAGTCTAGCAAGAACAAAGTGTCATGCTCTAGAGCACACGATATTGCTATACTGTCAAACTTTACTTTCATTTCAATTTCCACTATCATAGCATTTAGAAACTATTTGGGGTTAAGAAAACATACTGGATTCACATGAACAATTATATCTAGTAGAAAAAGAAACATCTGAAAGCACATTTTAGCAATGTGGTCAGGGTGTCAAAACAAATATTAACCACTTAAGAGCTCCTCGTCTCTAACTGTTGTTTCTAAATAACTAATTTATTCCATCACTCTGAAAAAGAGTATTTAGAAGTTAGCTTGATATTTTTTACAAATTATTATTTCCTTGAAAATAAACTCAAGACTAGACTAGCTCCCCAAAACAATTGGATAAATTCGTGGGGATAAATTAAAGCTTCACAAAAGCTTTTTTTTTAAGCAAAGATTACTTGATTCATAAATATACTATATTTGGTGTTTATATTCTTTCAGTTTTATAGTTTTACTAGTGGCCCGGTGCAGGAAATTTGTGCACGGGGGGAGGAGGGTTCCCTCAGCCCAGCCTGCACCCTCTCCAATCAGGGACCCCTTGGGGGATGTTCGACAGTCAACATCCCTCTTACAATATGGGACCACTGGCTCCTAACCACTCACCTCTCTGCCTGCCTGATCACCCCTAACTGCCTCTGCCTGCCTGCCTGATTGCCCCTAATCCCTCTGCCTGCCTGTCTGATTGCCCCTGCCTCTGCCTGCCTACCTGATTGCCCCTAACTGCCCTCCCCTGCCAGCCTGATTGCCCCTAACTGCCTCTGCCTGCCTGATCACTCCTAACTTCCCTGCCCTGCCGGCCTGATCTCGCCCCCAACTGCCCTCCCCTGCAGGCCTGATCTCGCCCCCAACTGCCCTCCCCTGCCAGCCTGATTTTCCCTAACCCCCTACCGGCCTGATCTCACCCCCAACTGCCCTTCCCTGCTGGCCTGATTGCCCCTAACTGCCTCTGCCTCAGCCCCTACCACCATGGCTTTGTCCAGAAGAAAGTCGGACATCCAGAAGATGGCTGGTTGACCCAGTCTAATTAGCATATTACCTTTTATTAGTATAGATAGATTATATAGGATAGGATTGCTTAAATGGGGGGGAGGGCCTTTTTCAGCAGGAGAAGATGCTCTTGGCAGATAAAAATACATAATCCCTACATCTGGACTGATATCCAGCCATATGTACTATACTTCCAAACCAGTTATTAAAAAATTGAACTGCTTTCTTACACCTTACACCAAACAGTTGTTGCCCTTAAAACCCCTCCTCAGCCCCCACCTTAGGTTCTGCCTTTGCAGTTCACCCAGATTAGGTTCTGATTGGTCAGTTTCTATACCAGTCAACATCAAAAGCTCCGCCTCCTAGGCAGCCATTGGCTCCTCACAGTTCACCCAGATTTGGTTCTGATTGGTCGGTTTCTATCTTTGTGAGGGTGTGAGGGTCAATTTGCATACTACCTCTTTATTACATAGGATCTTTCTATTATGTAAACTATGCATCTAAAAAGTTATTTTAATAAAAATAAGGTGTGAGATCCAAGTGGCAAAAGTGCCACCAGAAGAGTTACCTAGACTTGCAATATAGTATCAGGACCAGTGTTTTGCCAAATGTGTTCCAGAGATCATTGTCTCTAGAATCACTTGTACTACTGGCCAAAATATGGATTTCCTAGCTACACCCAATCAGAATTTCTGGAAATGTAACCTTGAAATATGTATCATTAGAAAGCCTTCCAGTTGATTCTTACTTTATGTACACTAATATTTGAAAATTGGTAGACTAAAAGCCTGGGAAGGGGAGAATAACTGGCATCATTAGCTATAGAAGACCAAGAAGCTAATAAAGGCAATTTGTTAAACAAATTTATTTTTACAACTAGAGGCCTGGTGCACAAAAATTTGTGCACTGGGGGGGGGGGCAGCCCGGCCTGTGCCCCCTCGCAGTCTGGGACCCCTCAGGAGATAACGACCTGCTGGCTTAGGCCTGCTCCCGGGTGGCAGAGGGCAGACCCAATCCCTAGGTGCAGCCCCTGGTCAGGCTCAGAGCAGGGCCAATTGGGGAGTTGGGGCGCTGCCCAGTCATGCACAGAGCAGGGCGGATCGGGAGGTTGCGATGCCACCCTCAGTCACGCTCAGGGTAGGGCCGATTGGGGGGTTGGGGCACCGCCCCCTGTCACACTCAAGGCAGGGTCGATGGGGAGGCTGCGGCGCCACCCCGTCACGCACAGAGCAGGGCCGATGAGGGGGTTGGGGCGCTGCCCCCTGTCACTCACATTCAATATGCCATCATGTCCTGTTGATTTTATTTCCAAAATCTATCCCAAACATATCTGATTCTCTCCATTTTCACTGCCACCCTAGTCCATGTCCCATCCTCTTTTTCAAACTACTACAATAGCCTCAGCAATAAAAAGTGATCTCTCCTTTGCCCCAGCATTGGCAACTAGGACTCATAGCTGACTAACAATAAGGGCTAAATACCCCAAATTCTAGCTCAGTTTCCTCCAAGGCTTAACAAAAGGCAACAGAACTCAACTTAGTGCAATCGACCACCAAACCTCCTCTCCCTTCTCCAGTCTTTAGAGCAGGAGTGGGGAACCTTTTTTCTACTAAGGGCCATTTGGATATTTATGACATCATTCATGGGCCATACAAAAATTAACTTAAAAATTAGCTTGCTATATTTGGTCAAACATTTAATTAACTCACCCCTAATGCCTGGGCAGGGCCAGACCAAATGATTTCATGGGCCTTATATGGCTCTCAGACCAGATGTTCCCCACCCCTGGTTTAGACGATTTAGGAGAAAAAAGGAGAATGCCATCATAGGAGCTATTGAATTTTTGGGAATTGTAGTGCTTGTGGTAAGAGAAGTCCGCCTCTTTACTCTTGGGAGAGGGGAGGACAGGGTGCCCTTCTCTCCTCAAAGTCAAGTGAGGCAGAGATTCAAGAAAATAACTCAAAGAGATCAGGGACCCGGCAAAAATGGGAAATTGAAAAGCAATCCTATATAATAAAAGTCTAATATGCTGTGTCTGGTGGTCCATTCAACCAATCAAAGCGTAATATGCTAGTGATATGCTAAGGCCGCTCAACCACTTGCTATGATGTGCACTGACCACCCGGGAGCAGACAGTCGACCGGTCAACCAGTTGCTATGATGTGCACTGACCACCAGGGGGCAGATACTCCGACTGGTAGGTTAGCTTGCTGTTGGAGTCTGTCTGCTCGGGATTGAGCAAAACAGGCCAGACACTTCCTGGAGCCTTCCCGCAGTCCCTCCCCAGCTGGCCAACCTCCTGCATCCCAATCACCATAACAACAAAATGGTAATTATGTAAGGTGAAGGATATGGTAATTAACCTTATTGTAGTAACCATTTCACAATATAAGTATATGTGTATCAAATTATCACATTGCACAACTTAAATAATATTATATGTCAATTAATTTTCAATAAAGCTGGGGAAAAGCAAAGAAAAAGAACATATCCAGAGTTTTTGTGCCTTGGAGGGGAATCAGAGGACATTCATAAGAAGTGTTAGCTTTACTTGTAACTAGAGGCCCAGTGCATGAAATGTGTGTACTGGGTAGTGTGGGGGGGGGGCGGGCCTTCAGCCAAGCCTGCACCCTCTCACAGTCTGGAACCCCTTGACAGACATCCCTCTCACAATCTGAGACCCCTCACTCCTTACTGCCTGCCTGCTTGCTGCTCTTTACTGCTCGGCTCACTGCTCCTTAGCGCTGCTGCAGAGGTGGGAGAGGCTCCCGTCACCACCACTGTGCTCACTAGCCATGAGCCCAGATTCTGGCTGAGTAGCGCTCCCCCTGCAGCTACTGCATTGACTCTGCCCCCTGGTGGTCAGTGCACATCATAGTGACCGGTCGTTCTGGTTGTTTGGCCGTAACGGTCACTTAGGCTTTTATTATATAGACTAGAGGCCCGGTGCACAAAAATTTGTGCACTCGGGGTAAATGGGGGGTCCCTCAGCCCGGCCTGTGCCCTCTCGCAGTCTGGGACCCCTCAGGGGATGATCACCTGCTGGCTTAGGCCCGCTCCCCAGGGGACTGGGCTTAAGATGGCAATCAGACATCCCTCTGGCAGCCCGGGAGCCCTCGGGGGATGTCCACTTGCCAGCGGGGAGCAGGCCTAAACTGCAGTCGGACATCCTTAGCGCTGCTGAGGAGGCAGGAGAGGCTCCCACCACCACTGCTGTACTGGCAGCCATCAGCCTGGCTTGTGGCTGAGCAGAGCTCCCCCCTGTGAGAGCGCACTGACCACCAGAGGGCAGCTCCTGCATTGAGCATTTGCCCCCTGGTGGTCAGTGTGTGTCATAGTGACCAGTCATTCCCAGTCTTTCTGCTGTTAGGGTCAGTTTGCATATTACCCTTTTACTATATAGGATAGAGGCCTGGTGCATGGGTGGGGGCCGGCTGGTTTGCCCTGAAGGGTGTCCTGGATCACGGTGGGGGTCCCGCTTGGGTGCCTGGCCAGCCTGGATGAGGGGATGATGGCTGTTTGCAGCTGGTCACACACCCTTCAGGGTGGGGGTCCCCACTGGGGTGCCTGGCCAGTCTGGGTGAGGGGCTAAGGGCCGTTTTCAGGCTGGCGGGCGACTGAAGCTCCCAACCTCTCCTTTTTTTCTTTTTCTTTTTTTATTCTGGGATTTATTTACCTTCTATGGCTGTCACTGGAGCTGAGAGCCGGCTTTAGCTCGGAGGCCAGCTCCAGCTCTGAGACCTCGGCTGCTGAAAGCAGGTATCTGGTTTGTTTGGATTCTATAATTGAAACACTGTTGCAACTCCAGCTCTGAGGCCCAGGTGGCTGAAAGCAGGTTTCTGGGGTTTGTTCAGCTTCTATAATTGCAACATTGTTTCTTAGAGTGCAGCTCAGAGGCCGGCAGTGGCAGGCAGGGAACCTTGGCTTCCTCCATCACTGGAGCAAGGAAGCCTCCTGTTCGCTTCAGCTGCCTGGCTGCCAGCCGCCATCTTGGTTGGCAGTTAATTTGCATCGCCCTGATAAGCCAATGGGAAGCGTGTGAGAGGTACGGTTAATTACCATATTTGTCTATTATTAGATAGGATAGCCTAAAACTGGAAGCAACCTAATGTCCATAAATAAATTGGAAAAACATATTGTGGTATATCCCTTACTCAGCAATAAAAGTAAATGAACAACATGGATGAATCTCAAAATAATTATTCTGAGTAAAGGGAGCCAGACAAAATATTAAAAAGAGAATATATACTATTTGATTCCATATATTATATATAACTAGAGGCCCAGTGCACGAAATCCATGAACAGGTAGGATCTCTAGGCCTGGCTGGTGATCAGGGCCGATCGGGGCCTTCCAGCTGCTGGCCGGGGCCTCCCTTCCCTGGCTGCCAGTTGTCGGCCAGGGCCTTCCTTTGTTCCACGCTGCTGATGGTGGTCAGTGCACGTCATAGTGAGCAATCAAACTCCTGGTCTTCCAGTCAAACAACCAAGGGAACACTTTGCATTTTAGCCTTTTATATATAGACTAGAGGCCCGGTGCACAAAAATTTGTGCACTCGGGG
>NW_005370660.1:492364-497246 GCF_000412655.1 Myotis brandtii
GCCTGCTCGCCCTCAACTCCCCACCCCCATTGACCTGATCGCCCCCAACTGCCCTCCCCTGCTGGCCTCATGGCCCCCAACTGCCTTCCCCGGCTGGCTTCTATAGTGACAGAAATAGATCAGTCATGGCTTGAAAGGTAGGGAGAGGGAGAGGAGGAGGGGAGGGAATGATTACAAGGGTATATGAGGAAATTTTGGGTGAGAATGGATATGTTTATTACCTGGATGGTGCTTATAAATTCACAATTGTGCATATAAGTCAAAATTTATCATATTGTTTGGCTCAAATTACCTAGTTTATTGTATATCAGTTACATATCAATTAAGCTATTAAAAATTTCACATATTTAGACTTTAGTAGTTGAGAATTATGTTGGCTTTTCCTTTAATGTCCTTTATCAACTTGAGGGACTTCTGTTCCTACTTTGCTGAGAGTATTTTTTAATCAAAAATGGATATTGCACCCTGACCGGTTTGGCTCAGTGGATAAAGCGTTGGCCTGCGGACTGAGGAGTCCTAGGTTCGATTCCAGTCAAGGGCATGTACTTTGGTTGCAGGCACATCCCCCGTGGGGGGTGTGCAGGAGGCAGCTGATCAGTGTTTCTCTCTCATCGATGTTTCTAGCTCTCTATCCCTCTCCCTTCTTCTCTGTAAAAAATCAATAAAATATATTTTTTTAAAAAATGGATATTGCATTTTTTTCAATTGCTTTTTCTCTATTAAATGACCATATGATCTTACATATAATAATATTACATTCAATGAACATTAATATTTCAAGAATAAAAGGATTTTAAGTATAATAATATTACCAAAACTGTACTAACATAGTATGATCACAAAAGTTGTAGGAAATGCTGGCTTGGTGGTGATTTAGTTGGCTATATGGTGAATTACATTAATTTTAAATGTTAAACTAACCTTGCATTCCTGGAATAAACCCCACTTAGTCATGATGTAATGTCCTTTTTATAAATTGATGGATTCAATTTACTAAAATTTTTACTTAGAATATCTCCTTTTCGGTTCATAAAGGATACTGGTCTGCAATGTTCTTTCCTTGTAATATTTTTGCCTGGTTTTGTTATCAGGATAATGCTGGCCCAATAGAATGAGTTTAGAAGTATTTCCTCTGCTCCAATTTTCTGGAGGAGTTTGTGTAGAATTAGTATTTTTCTGTAAATGTTTGGCACATTTCACCAGTGAAGTCATACTAGTAGCCTGGAAACTCTCTCAAGGCAGCAAGCTGGGGCAATTGTAGAGGTCTTCTCGTTTGTTTTCTGTCTCTCAGAGATCACTAGCCTTCACTGCCTAATGTCCAATGTCTTAGAAATCTTTGTTTTATACATTTTGACATTTTTCTTTTTAGATGTTTCAAGGAGGGGGGTAAATGTTGTCTGTTAACCCATCTAATTTTAATTTCAATTCACCGCTGCAAACTCTTCCTTACATTCAGTCTTACCCCCATAAGCCACTGTCCACTCAACAGACAGCAATCTTTTTAAACAGAAAGTCAGACCATATTTGACTTAAAATCTGGCTTCTCATTGCACTTGGAATAAAATCAAATTCATTATCTTGCCTGACTTCCCACAACTCTCTCTTTCACTCTCCAGCTACCTCTGCTCCAGGCCTCTGTACTTTCTAGTCTCTCTGCATGAACACTTCCCATATCCCTGCATGGCTAGCCCCTCACCATCATTCAAGTCTCAAGTCAAATGTCACTGCCTCAGAGAGAATCATTCTCCCCAGCTGCTAATCATTCGAAGCAAACGCCAGTCACTGCAATATTGCCCTATTTTATTTTCTTCATAGTATTTATCATTGTTGGAAATTCTTATTTACTATTTGTCTCTTTGAGAATGGCATTGTCTTGTTGCTCACTTCTTTTTCCAAGAACCAAGCACAGAAATGCCTAAAATATATTGGTTGAATAAAAGATGGAGGACATTTTCACAAGGAGTTGAAAACTTCTCTAATTTTAAGTCCTCTAACAATATTAGTTTCTTTTTTTGGACAGGCTTCATATTGTCTATGTCATTGTTTTAAAATATAGTATCCAGATGTATATAATAATCCAAGTGTTATCTGACCAAGTACAAAACACAGCAGAACTATAACATTTTTTCAATAAATGCGGCTTAAAATGATAATATCTCTTTTGGGCTATATTACACTATTGGCTTTTATTAAGTCAACTAAAATCCCCTTTTGGAAAAATGTGTTTCTATAATGTAATAACTTCTCCGCATTTATTATTTAAATAGTTGAGATTTAGATTTGAGATTTAGCATTGTTCTCTAAGTTTTATCTTGCTAAACTCAAATCAACTTACAACCAATTAGATTCTTTTTAACTCCCGACTCTGAAACCTAGCAATTAGTTATTTCTCCCAATTTCACAGCATCTGCAAACTTGATATCATGCCATTAGAATCCTCATTTAAGTCATTAAGAAAAATGTTTAATGTGGAAGTGCTGAAGGGAGACTTCTCAGGCATACATCTAAAGCCCCACCTCTAAGCTAACACCAATCCATTAACAAGCACATTTTGGGTATAGCAGTTCATTTCAGGTTAATTCATATAATATCATACTATCACACAGACTGTAATTCTCCATTTTGTCCATAAAGATAGCATGAATAATTATAAGGAATCAATCTCTCCTTAGCCTCTATCTTTACCATCATACGATTTCCTCCATTAAAACTCTTACATAATATAAAAGGCTCCTTGATATCCTGGAATCTTGCCACTAAACACTTAAAAGAGATGATGATATTTTTAAAGAATTTCTTAGCTTTAAATCAAGCTGAACTCTTGATTTTTCTTTTAATTGATTAAATTTTGCATTTAGTGTAACAATTCACTGTTCCCACTTGTCCTTAAACTTTATATGAAAAACAGGATCATCAGGAACACAGCCTTTACATCTTCTCCATATACAACATATCTCTATCTTCTGTACCCTTGAGGCACTGAACAACTGAAAAATAACTTTTGAATTGAACCTTAAAAATAAAATGAGAGGAGGTACTATTAGCACTGGAGGAAAGATCTCTGCCAAGAAAAGCTAACAGCAAAAATGACCTCCAAGAGAAGTGAAGCAAGATTAAGCATTCAAAAGTGGAAAATACTTTATGTGTATATATACACAATGTAATGAATATGTAATTTTATCAGTTTAATTTTAAACATTCTAAAAGTCCCAAAACATCCTGTAGTCACTCAAAGTTCCACAAATTCATTGTACATAAAGTTACTCACAAAGATTAAAGAAGGGGTTTTCTGTGACAAAAGTGAGCTAAAGGTTGATCTGACTGGCAGTTTATTCCTCCCCACAGAGATCCTGGCTATGTTGCTCTGTACTTCCTCGGACTCTGAAAGAGCACTCTCTCTCCTACTCCAGAAAAGCAAAACTTATCAAGAATCATTACCAACAAAAATGTAATAATGTTAAGAAGGATACAAATGCTTATAACTGTATTTGCCATGCTTTATTTCTTAAACCAAGGTGTAGTATATGGGTGTTTGTTATATTATCCTTTACAACTTGTATATTCATAATAAATTTTTAAAAATTGAGTTATTATCCAAAAAAGACCAATTATCACTCCAAACAATGAATGCCGATCTCTTCCCTTTCAGAATCTTAACTCTGGATCTATTTGTTTGTTAAGAATTAAATAATGACCCACATTTTGAATATTATTATAGATTAAATGCTTAGTAGTAAATGTAGAATTAAGAATACTAAACTTTAGCCCTAACCGATTTGGCTCAGTGGATAGAGCGTCGGCCTGCAGACTCAAGAGTCCTAGGTTCGATTCCAGTCAAGTGCATGTACCTTGGTAGCGGGCACATTCCCAGTGGGGAGTCAGGAGGCAGCTGATCAATGTTTCTCTCTCATCGATGTTTCTAACTCTCTATCCCTCTCCCTTTCTCTCTGTAAAAAAAATCAATAAGATATATTAAAAATATATCTTAAAAAAAAGAATACTAAATTTTATTTCCAAAATTAACTTCTAATCTTTAAAAGCATATGTAAATACATTTTACATAATAGTACTTTTTCTGCAAACTATTTTGTGTTCCTTTCTGTCATATACATTTTACACACCAATTTCCAAAAACTGATATAGAAGCCCTGTTAACCATTGAAGTAGTTACATAATATTCCATTACATTGATACACCATAGTCACCATAAAGTCTCTATTACTCCATTTGGGGTTACCCCATTTGCTATTAAATCAAAAACTATCTTTCAACAAATGTATATTGTACTACTATGCATCTGATATGCTGAACTCTTGGTGCTAAGATATAAATGACCATGACTAACCAGGCTCTGCTCTCCCAGAGATTATACTCTGGTAGGAAAGACAGATAAGAAAAACAAATAAAATAATGAGTTTGTGATAAGTATAATGAAGGAAACAGACAAAGTACTGTGAGAGAGCATCAGGGTTAGGGTTAACATAGTCTACTTTAGAAGACATACTCAGGAAAGGCCTTTCAGAAAAGGTAATATCTAGGCAGAAACAGGAGCAAATGAAAAGGAGCCTGTACTAGCATAGGGAATATAGTCAATAGTATTAGAATAACTATGTGTGGTGCCAGGTGGGCATTGGAAATACCAGGGGAACACTTTATAAAGTATACTAGAGGCCCGGTGCACGAATTCGTGCACAGGTGGGGCCCCTCAGGGTGGCCTGCGGAGATCGGGCCCCAGCTTGCGCCCCCAGACTCCCAGCCCCGCAGTCCCACCTGGCACCCCGTCATGGCCTGGTGCCACCCCCTCACCTGCTCCACCATCCCACCTGCGGGGCTATCGATCAGGGCCAGGCCCCCTGCCCGGCTCCCTCAGTGCCTGGGAGCC
>NW_005370660.1:497518-519414 GCF_000412655.1 Myotis brandtii
GCATATAAACATTTGTATTGTGGGGGTGCCAGAAGGAGAGGAGAGAGAGAGAGAGAGAGAGAGAGAGAGAGAGAGAGAGGGAGATATTAAATAGAGGTAAAAGGAAAGGATCCTGCATTAGTTACTATGCTCCCCTAAGAAATTACAGACTGAGTGACTTAAAACAACACAAATGTATTATTGCACAATTCTGTAAGTCAGAAGCCTGGGTAGGCTAAGCTAATTCCTCTTCTCCAACCACAATGTAGAAACCAAGGTGCCAACCAGCTTCACTCTTATCCTGAGGCTCTGGGAGACAATCTACTTCCAAGCTCATTCAGGTTGTTGGCAGAATTCAGTCCGTTGTGATTCTAGGGCCAAGATCCCCATTCCCTTGCCCACTACCAGATGGAAGTCATCCTGGCTTCTAGATGCTGACAGCATTCCCTGACTCATAGCCTCCTTGATCTTCAACGCTAGAAGAGTAGACTAAGTCCTTCTCATGCTTCATACCTCTCTGACCTCTGCTTTTGCCTCATCTCTCCTGCTTCCAGCTAGAGAAAGTTCTCTGTGTGTAGGGGTTCATGTGATTACATTGGGCCCCTTCAGATAACCAAGGATAATCTTCCCATTTTAAGGCCCATACCCTTGATCACAACTCCAAAGTCTCTTTTGCTATGTAACAGGTAACATATTGACAAGTTCCAGGAATTAGGGCATGCACATATTTTGGAGGGATATTATTCTGCCTACTACAGAGTCAAACTTGTTTTCCAAGAAGAAAGAAAGCAGCAAGTAAAAGGCCCAAGACAGGAGAGAGCTTGGTCTGCACAGGACAGGTAGCAGCAAGGAAGGCCCTGAGCTGCCGCAGAGTGAAGCGGAGAGCTGTAGTAGATGATGCCATGCACTTCTTTATAAAGTGTGAATTATACAAGATTAGAGTCTATTTTGAACTTTGGAATCAGTCTTAGTCATTCAAGCTAAAGGTGGAGCACAGGCCTCCTAACTTCCAGTCCATTTCACCTCCCACAAAATCAAAAGCCCATTATTATGTCTTTCACTTCTATATGGAGACATTTCTTCTAATTGGCATTTTTAACCCTAAACATTTTGGTTCCTGAATGCAGAATTTCTTCAAATATGTGTCTGTATCCAATCAGTGTATGTAAAATTTATATTAAGACATCAGGAGGCAACAGCTAAATTCACAAAAAAACTTAAAACATGAGGAAGACACTGCATCCCCAGTTCTTTGAAAAATTAAAAAATTAAGACAAAAAACTGAATTCTCTTTTTTTCCAACGGCTTTCCACATAGACTTTTAAGGTAGTGTTTTGTGGTTAATTGTTTATAAGGAGAACGGCACCTGTGTTGTGGTCTGTTTTTAAATAAACTTGCACCTGCAGGGACTTTTCATAGAACAGCTGTTTGGGATATTACATGTCAGCCATTTGAGCATTTTGCAGAGCCCTTTCCACTTACCACACTACCTTCTTGGCAGGTCTTAATTTACAGATGGGCTATTTCCAAACATTCATTTGAAAAACAACAGTTTAGATTTCATGATAATTTCTCTAGAGACACAATAGTAAACAAGGTTCCCAGGAAACCTCTCAAACAGTATCTCTTCTGATTCATTAACCCCAGTGGTGTGGTCCCTCACTGCTCTAAGGAAATTCTCGTCTATTTTCAGGGGAGGCCGCTACTCTAGTCAAATATATCGGCTTTCCTTTTCCTGTATGTGATTAGCTAATTCCTGTTTCAGAATCTTTTTTTACTTGTCATTATCCTCACCACAAATATTTTTTCCTTCCTGCCAATCCTTGTCAAAATCGTTAAAACTAATTCTATTAAGGTTTTCCTGCTTACTATCCAACTCTGTTTACCACATTACTCTCTGTTTCATCATTGCTAATAAATTAATCATATACGTTTTTATATAATTTTATACCAGTTGGCATATTACTTTACGTTTTTATTCCTTTTCCTCATATGTGAATAAAATTATCTCTTATTCTAATGTTTCCTAGAGGCAAAGAGGGGTTCATAAAAAGCATTAGCAACTGGCACCAAAAAATAAAGTACATGGGGAAACACCAAAAGAGAACTATAAAGACTCAGGAAAATGGGAGATAAAATATAATTTTTCTTATTCTAACTCTTCTATTCCGATTTTTACATCATATGAAGTGTCATACTATCTGTTTTCCCTAATAATAAGGAAAAAGCATAAATCCATAGTGGGGAATACCCAGTCAAATATTTTTTAAATGTTTGATGCCTTCTTTCAAGAGAATCATAATAAGTATTTCGTATCTTCCTCAAATTCCAAATAACTTGCTTTAGCCCAAAATATGTGCAATTATGTCCCAACTAATTTTGCAACATTATAAACATATTGTATATTCTAATAATTAACAATACCTAAAACATAGTACTTTACATATAAACACTGTAAAGATATGTCTTAAGAGATGCATCTACTCCATCTACCATCCTGAACAAAGGGCAAAAGCCCTGAAATCGGACTATTTGGGTTCAAATGGAACCTTAGTAAGCTGTTTAACCTCTCTTTCCCTAAATTTCATCTATAAAATGAGCATAGAACACACTTCATAGGATTGATGAGAATAAATGTAAAGCACCTAAAACATAGCTATAACATATAATAAAAGGCTAATATGATGCAAATCGACTGAATGGCGGAACGACTGGTCGCTATGACGCACACTGACCACCAGGGGGCATATGCTCAACGCAGGAGCTGCCCCCTTGTGGTAAGTGCACTCCCACAGGGGGAGTGAGGCTCAGCCAGAAGCCTGGCTCATGGCTGGCAAGCGCAGTGGCAGTGGCGGGAGCCTTTCCCACCTCCGAAGCAGCACTAATGCTGTCTAACAGTCAGACATCCCCCAAGGGCTCCTGGGCTGCGAGAGGGCACAGGCCAGGCTGAGGGACCCCCCAAGTGCACCAATTTCGTGCACCAGGTCTCTGGTAACATATAAACACCCAATTATTTTATCATCTATTATTATTATTATTTCGCGTTGAGAAAAGATGGCACCTTCTTTCAGACTAATGTAAATGCTAAGCTATTATGGTAGGCAGGAAAGTGGCCCATCAAAGATGTCCTTGTCTAATTCTCAGAACGGGTGAATATGTTACTTTACATGGCAAGAAGCATGTAGATGGAATTAGATTGCTAATGAGCTGACCTTCAAATAAAGAGATTATCCTGAATTATCCAAGTGGATTCAATGTAATCCTAAGGGTCCTTATAAGAGAAAGAGGGAAGCAGAAGAGTCAGTGCAAGAGTGAGAGAGAGCTTTGAAGATTCTGCACTCTGGCTTTGAAGTTGAAGGAAAAAGCCATAGCCATGGAATGCAAGCAGCATCAAGAAGCTTGAAAAGTCAAGGAAACAGAATCTCCCCACAGCCTCCAGAAAGAAAACAGCCATGCTGACACTTTGATGTTAGCCCATGTCAGACTTCTTACCTACAGAACTGTAAGAATAATACCTTTGTTTTGTTATAAGCCACTACTGAGTTGGTGGTAATTTATTATAGCACCAATAGGAAATTAATGTAGCTATCTTTTGGCTCATAATTTCCTTGTATATAAGTGGGGCAAGGAAATATTTTTATTTAAAAGAATTTGGGGGGGAGGGGACTTGTGGGTGGACAGGGTGCCAGAGGAATGGGGCCTGGAACTCCAGGAGGATATGGCAGAGGGAGAGAAGTGTATAAAGGACCAAACAAAAAAAACCCTGATTTTAGATATCTTGGCTTTCATTCCAGTTTGTTTTAATCTTTTCTTGTTTAGATATCAATCTTTTAAATTCTTGCATTTTAGTAAGAAAGCTACATTTTTATGGATGTCAGCAGTTTATTGACCTAATATTTGTAAATGGTCTGTTTGGGCAGGTAAAATTATGTAATCCAGTGTTTTGAAATGGGAATATTTTTCCTTTTTAGTTCCCTTTTTAAAAAATTGTATCATGTCCCTCCAGTTATGGCAGTGTACCTTGTGCCAGTGAATTTCCAAAGTGTACCATTATTTTTACTGTGAGCCATATAAATAGATAAAATAGTTATTTTAAAAAAGGAATTTTTCTTTAAGACACTGAAATAAAGTTTCCATTACAGGAAATATGGTTTTGTGGCCTGTAAGGCTACTGGGCCCTTAATTCAAATGGTCATTCATTCATTTATTCTTTCTTTCAACAATTATCTATTGGCATCTACTCTATGTGACAGGTATACAAGTGAATGAATAGGTATGACCTTTGATCAGATGGGTTTAAAGTCTATTGGGAAATGCTAACATACATTTACATGATGATAAATGTGCCATAGGAGCACAGTCGTTGCGGGGTAGGAGTATAGGCAGGGTCAAAGAAACTTCCCAGAGGAACTAATGTCTATGATAAGCCTGAAAGATGAGTAGAAGTCAGGCAAAAAAAGTGACAAATATGGTGTAGAAGAGAATATAAAATTGACAACTTAGAATTGAGAGGAAACATGACTATTCAAGGAAATGAATGTTCAATATCACAATATGAGTCCAGAGACCATATATTTTATATGTTTTAACATATCTACTCTTAATTAAGCACCTACTATGGTCCTGTGTACTGTGCAAAATTAAAATATTTTACATGAATGTAAATTTGCCATTATTATATGATATGGTTGTAGAGTAGTGATTTTATATAGACAACTATAATTTTATACTTATTTATCATATATTTCAGTAAAATTCTATATTTTACTTCCAAATCACTTCTAGGATTTTTGTGTCTTTAAATAAATACAGACCTTAGTTGCAAAAATAATCTACAACTTACTGGTTTCAGAGTAAGTGGTTTCTAACAGAAATGTGAGCAGATGGCAACAATACTTCATCTCTTCCATTTTCTTTCTTACACCTAAAAATAATCCTTCTTTCTTTTTTTGCACCCAAAAATAGTTCAAGGAATTTCTGTGATTACATTAAATTATCTAATAAGTTAATAAATATTACCACCAAGAATACATTTTCCAATGATTACTACTTCTCTGAGCTTAAAAAAAAAAAAAAGCTAGTGCTTCAATAACTTCAGTCATCAAAACATAGTGTGTGACACTGGGATAAAAAGTAAATACATGAGTAACTATTAGCTTAAGTTCACAGAAGTCATATTAAATATTTCATCTTTTAAATTAAAAAAAACTGTGCTGATTACTAGAGAAACACAAAAGACACTGCAATTCATTGTTAAAAGCTACTATTTTGATATGCCGACACTGACCTAGATTCTAGGATTTTTAAAAATGACTCCTTGGGTCCAGACTAATGGGGCTCATACACTTAGTGGAAGGAAAGCAGTACGTATAAATAAAGATAAGTATGAAACATGGAATTGCAAAAGAGGAAGTTCTTCACCCTGAGGAAGTCAGGAAAGGCTCTTAAGGTGACATTTAAAATTAGTCTTAACGGATGAATAAGAATTCTCTAAAAAGTATAAAGGAAACATGTGCAAAGGTAAGGAGGCAAGAAAGAGCACAGTCTGCATAAGATTCATGAGGAATCTTACAGATTTAATTATTTATATATTAACTATTGATTCAATGATAATTATAGCTTTGATAGTGAAGGTCTTCTGAAACACAGCTCACATAAAACTTTTTTCTTTAGTCAGCCCTCATTCTCTAGAATAAAGGCTTTAGCTCTTAGCCTAATGTATTATATATACAGAGTGGGGCAAAAGTAGGTTTACAGTTGTTCCTATGGAAAATAATAAAAATAACTAATAATGATTCAAGAATAAACTCTGTGCTTCATGCACTCACACCTATAAACCTACTTTTGCCCCACCTTGTAAATATAACATATATGCATATGAAAAAATATATGCAATGCTATGCCCCACATGGTGGCAGTGAGAATGCAGCAAGATGTAACATTAATGATGTATGCAGGAGTCAGGTCATAAGGAATGTGAACTTGATCCTATAGATGTTGGGAAGCTTTTAAAGAACTTTAAGTTAGGGAGCTATATGGTCATTTTTTGTGTGCTTATTTGTTTTAGTTGAACAGTTATTCTCAGTTCCTGATACTTTCTCATTATTGGTCCATAGAAAGTTTGTTTCCTATTCCTTCTAACCTCCAAGCCTCATTCCAGTCTTTGCCCCTCCATAAGCAACTGTCCTTTCTTATTTAAATATTTTTTATTTATTTTAGAGAGAGAGGAAGGGAGAGGGAGAAATAGAAACATCAATTGGCTACCTCCTGTACTCCCCCTACTGGGGATTGAACCCACAACCTGGGCATGTGCCCTGACCTAGAGACCTCTTGGTACATGGGACTACTCTCAACCAACTGAGTAACACGGGCCAGGGATGTCTTTTCATATTTAATGTACATTATAAAAAAAAAAAATTGTTTAGTGTTGTACTGTGCAAGCATTTCTAATGTATGTGAATGGTATTGTATTACAATCCAGTATCTAATTTTTTACTCTTTTCCTTAAGCACATTGTTTTTAAGAACGATTCATGTTGCTATATGGATATGTAATCTACTATTTCCAATTACTGTGTACTTAAAATGGCCGTATAATTTACCATCAAAATCATGCGAGTAAAGGGAGGTGCTATTAATAATTACACTGGAATAACAGGTTAAACAGGGCTATACTAGGCAAGCCAAGATATATAGTCACTCTATGCTCCTAAATTCCATGCTATTCATCCATGACATTTTATTGATCTGCTCTTCCAAGGATGGGCATCCAGGTTATCTCCAACTCCCTGCTACTAATAAGAGCTTTTCAAATAGCCTCATACGGGTCCCATATGGACCCGTGTGAGAATTTGTTTCTTAGCCAAAAATATGTCTGTAATATTTATAAACTTCTGATAAGTAATATTGAGAAGATGAGCACAGAGACAGAAAAGGAAATTGCAAAGTAATGTTTGAGGAATAAAAAGTGGTAGGCACTTCAGTTAGGATAAAGGGTATAGTTGGGGAGTAATAAAAGACATGGCTGGCTTCCCTCATTTCTGGAGTTGGGGCTGAGACCCT
Organism: Myotis brandtii; assembly: GCF_000412655.1. Classification (NCBI taxonomy): domain Eukaryota; kingdom Metazoa; phylum Chordata; class Mammalia; order Chiroptera; family Vespertilionidae; genus Myotis; species Myotis brandtii. The sequence continues at coordinate 504,559 of NW_005370660.1, forward strand.
GCCACATCTCTTATGCTCTGCATCCATGGCTCTTTTGGACATTAAAGGTTGATTGATTTAAAAAAAAAAAAAAAGATATGGCTGGCTTGAAAGTTTGCTTTGAGGCAAAACTGTGGGAGGGCCATGCATGTTGTGAACTTTATCTTGATAGTAACTGAGAGTCATTGAAAGATTTTGAACAAGGGTGTGGGAAGATGGAAATGGTATTCCAGAAATATATATCTGATGATACTGAATCAAATGTAAAACAGAGACTAGAAATGAGAAGACATTGAGTAAATATTTGAAAGTCAGTATAATACAATAGTTAGCTAAGTACAGTATGGATTCTGAAGCCAGCTATCTGGATTGAAATTGAATTCTACCAGTTCCTAGACTTATGACCTCATTTAAGTTCCATATTCAGTTTCCTAGGTTAGAGATCATTATAGTACCTTCTCATAAAGTTGAATATGAAGAGCTTATAATAGTACTTAGCACGTAATAACTGCTCTCATTATTAGCAATTATTATTATTGCTGCATTATGCCAGAAAGAAAATGAGATTTAGCTAATCTGGTGGTAGAATACCTTCAACAACCCAAACTCATGGGTGGAAGAAAGTATGCTAATATCACCTAGTGTGTCATTCACAAGCCCCTACCTTCCCCTAAAGGGCTTAGAAAAGGCAAAAGCATTTTCATTAAAAAACTATTGGACTCTCATTATGTATAGCTTGCTAACTCCTGAGCCAGGCATTATAATATAATAAAGATTTAGGTTGATGATAAATTATAGTTGCCACAAATATTAATGTCAAATGTTATTTAATAACTGTTCTTTTTCTTAGGGGGCCCAGTGGTTTTCTTTTTAATTGGCATAAGTATATGATAAAATAAAGCTATTAATGTCTTTTCAGCAATAAAAATTTTTAAGAAAAAAAATTCCTCACCAAAGTGGAATCTATATATATAAAAGCCTAAGCGACTGTTTGACAGCTTGACCGCTCAACTGGTTGACCGGTAGCTATGATGCACACTGACCACCAGGGGGCAGACGCTCAACACAGGAGCGCTCCCCCCCACCCCCAGCGGTCAGTGCGCTCCCACAGCAAGAGCACCACTCAGCTGACCAACGGGGCCAGACACCAGGCTCATGGCTGGCGAGCGCAGCTGTCGTTCGGCCTGAGCCTCTCCCACGGACACTCCCCCTGTTTGCCCCTCCCCCATCTGGACCAGGACTGGATGGGGACTGACTGGGCACAAGCCCCACGGCTGCTTCTCAATCATGGGCACGCTGGTATCGCCCTAGGATGGGTGCACGCAGAGACCACAGCAGTGCAGCAGCGAGCCTACTGAGCAGTGGTGGCAGCAGGCGCAGCCAGCCGGGATAAGTGGGAGTGGCCCGGCGCCTAGCCTGGGCTCCAGCTCCTCCCCAGCCACCTGCCACTTCTCACACTACTACATCCCTCAGGAGATATAGGACTGCCGGTTTTGGCTGGTTTCGGCTGATCCCCACAGGCCAGGCCAAGGGACCCCACCAGTGCACAAATCTGTGCACCAGGCCTCTAGTATAATTATAAGATTAAGCTATGAAAGACCACTGTATAAGAGCCACTGGAATTAAAGAATTGACTTTAACTGTTCTTTTCTTTTCTTTTTTTTCCATTGATTTTTTACAGAGAGGAAGGGAGAGGGACAGAGAGTTAGAAACATCGATGAGAGAGAAACATCGATCAGCTGCCTCCTGCACACCCCCCACTGGGGATGTGCCCGAAACCAAGGTGCATGCCCCTGACTGGAATCGAACCTGGGACCCTTCAGTCCGCAGGCCGACGCTCCATCCACTGAGCCAAACCGGTCAGGGCTTTAACTGTTCTTTATAAAAAAGATTTGAGAATGTTATACAAAACACTCTCTGAATATGCATTGGTTTTTGCAACTCTATTCTAAAAAGGAAGTGGAATATGTAGTATAAACTAAATAATATTAGGGCAATGTGATCATTCCCATTAAAAATATCCAAAATAGCCCTGGCCAGATGGGTCAGTTGGTTGGAGTGGTATCCTGTGCACCAAAAGGTTGTGGATTCGATTCCTGGTCAGGGCACATACGCAGGATTTGGGGCACATATGGGAGGCAACCAAACCATGTTTTTCACATCAATGTTTCTCTCTCTCCCACTTCCTCTCTCTCTCAAATCAATCTTTAAAAAAGATTAGATATAGATATAAATATAGATATACCCAAAACATTTTTCTAACTTCTTTATAATAATATATGCACATTGGTCCAGAAGTATAACTATAAATTTTCAAATAATCTGCAAAAAAATAAATGGAAAAATTGGGATTTGTTTTATCTCCCTAAATAAAACTTAATGTTTAGGTATAATGAATATTCAGTACTGCATTTAAACCAAGGACATAATTACAGTTCCAGTTTAGATGAAACATTTTGTAAGGAATATTTCTAGAATGACAATCCAAAAGCTATCTCTCACAGCACAGTGTTTACAACACACACTGCCTTGCATTTTAGTAATCTGAATGCATGTCTTCTTTTCTACCTGGTTATAAGCTACTTGAGGAAGGAGACTGTAACTAATTCAGCTTTGAATCTACTACAGCATGTAGCATTCTGCTAGTTAGTAAACAGTTAATATCTGTTGAATGACAAAAATCTATTCTGCTCTTGCCATCAAAACATAAGATTTTTAATTCACATCTTTTTTTCATAAAATTGTATTTTCTAAAATCTTGTAAAGGTTTTCAAATGCATAAGTTACTTCAAAATATCACTTTTCTAAAAATGTGTATTACTTTTAACCTAATAACATACTTTCTGCAAAAAAACTGTGTCACTATTAATTTTAGCAACATATCAAAAATTCAGCTTCCAACGATTTCCTTTGAAAGTATCAAAATACTAACTCTGAACCTAGCATATGTAATGTCTGAAAACTTAAAACCTGAATTATTCTAAGATTATCGGGTTGCCCTTTCAGACTTCTAGCCCTAGTAATACTTCTAAAGACAAGGTTGACTAATTCTTCCCTTATTACCACCCTTTTCCTCAAATACTTTAATCTGTCCTTAGTTTTTTTCATCCACTCAGCAAAATATACCCGCTGGGGGAGGTCTGAAACTTATGCACATTGAAGAGGCAAAGGACTGGTAACAGCTGAGTGTGGAAGCCTGGTGGGGAGCCCTGTCCCTGGTTTCTGTGCCAGATTTGCTAATGTAATCTCCCTAAGTCTCTGTGCCACGTGTATAAAATAAAAGTACACAGTTGGAATTAATGATTCCTAAAATCCATTCCAGCTCAGGTTATCTCCCTTAGGGCTGTTTGCAGCCTTATGCTTTATTCATTCACTCCATTTTATGTAGCACCTGAGACAGACAGCTAATCAAATACTGTAATTTCGCACTAGTTGATTTGCCTCAGTGGATAGAGCATCGGTGGGCAGACTGGAGGGTCCTGGGTTTGATTCCCGATTGCAGGCTGGATCCCTATCCTGGTTGGGGTGCATGCGGGAGGCAACCAATTGATGTGACATTGATGTTTCTGTGTGTCCCTCCCTCTCCCTTCCACTCTCTCTAAAAAAACTCAATGAGAAAATGTCCTCGGGTGAGGGTTAGTAACAACAAAATACTGTAATTTCGATATTTATTCATTAAACAACCCTTGATTGGACACTACTCTGTGCCAGACACTGCACGGGGTGCTTGCAATCGTGTTTGTAGAGATCTACTGGGTGATGTAGCAGAACCGAGGAAAATAAAACTGAGGGAGTGAGCTCAAAGAGGTGATGCTTAAGCATCTTCAATACAGCAGACATTTCCCAAGGTTGAGGGGTACTGAACCCTGTTTAAGGAGGGAGGGTGGCATCTATAAAAAGGGCGACATAAAAGGCACGGTGAGTGCTCCCAGCAGCCGAAGGCGGGGGGACAGGACGAGTGCTCGCGGCACTCACTTCAGCTGTGATTTGGCATCCCTCGCATGATTGACAAACGCCTGTCCCCCACGAGACCACAGGTTCCACGAGTGTGGGGTCAGCGAGACTTTGCCCACCGTTGTCCTCCCAGGGCCTAAGTGCTGAAGAAATAATAAATAAAGGGGACGCCACTGAGTCAAAATATCTCGTTTCCAAAGTACTGTACCCTGAAGAGGAGAAATCGCAGTGCCTTCTGCGGCCAACTCGAATTTCCCGCAAAGAGTCAAACCCTAGGGCGGGGCCCTGCCGTCCCGTCGTCGCCCCTCCGGAGCACAAATCCCCGCGGAGTCACCGAGCGGGGGAGGCGGCTAATGTGCGCCGGAAGCCCGGCCTGCGCCCTCACCGGGAACCCACGCCACGACTATCCAGTCCAGCGGCGCCGGCGGGCCTCGGGCTACGGTGCCCGGAAATGTACTTGCACATTTCGGAGAGAAAAACAACCTGATTAACTCCAGACTAATACACGCAGAAGATAAACAATTTCGGTAAGCCAGGGAACCCTGTACACCCGCACTCGGCTCCCGGTGGGAGACACCGGTACTTAAAAGGCAGTACAACTCACTATTCTAGGCGTAGAGTCCCAGCGCCCTCTACTGGTCCGGGCGGCCTCGCCTCGCGGTCCCGTCAACTAAACCCGCCCCTCCGCCCCGTCCCGTCCGGCCCCGCCCAAGCTCGCGAGAGTAAGAACAGAAGTCTCTTTAAGGAGCTTTACGGAACTAAAGTTCCTACACCTATTGTTCCTACACGGAAAGATTTTAACACTCCTGTGGCATGAAAGAGCAGAGCGGAAAGGGAGGTGCTCTTAACGTGACGGGACCGAGCGGAAGTCCTGGTTCACACGCCACAGGAGAGCATCCTGGGAGCCGGAAGTAGGGAGGAGCTCCTACAGTCGACCTGGGCGCCGGCAAACTCGCGTGGTAGGAGAGCGCGTGGCAGTTTCCAGAGGAGTGTTGCCGGAGCGCCTGACTCGTGCGCGGAGGTCAGAGGTGGCGGTAGTTCGACCTCGGTGTACAACCTGAGACCGCGAGCTATGGTGGGGAGATCCCGGCGGCGCGGAGCGGCCAAGTGGGCAGCGGTGAGAGCCATGGCAGGTCGCGGCGCGGAGGACGAAAAGGAAGACGATTTAGAATTGCCACCCTCGCCAGGGGACTCCAGCTACTACCAAGATAAGGTAGATGATTTTCATGAGGCCCGGTCTCGAGCCGCCTTGGCTAAGGGTTGGAGCGAAGTAGAGAGTGGGGACGAGGAGGAGGATGGCGATGAGGAGGAGGAGGTACTAGCCCTCGATATTGCCGATGAGGACGATGAAGATGCAGACAGCGCGGAGGATGAGGAGGATGACGATGATGATGGTGGGAGCTCAGTGCAGAGTGAAGCTGAGGCCTCTGCGGATCCCAGTTTGTCGTGGGGTCAGAGGAAAAAACTTTACTACGATACGGACTATGGTTCCAAGTCCCGAGGCCGGCGGAGTCAGCAAGAAGTAGAGGAGGAGGAAAGAGAGGAGGAGGAGGAGGCACAGCTCATCCAGAGGCGCCTAGCCCAAGCCTTGCAAGAGGATGATTTTGGGGTTACCTGGGTGGAGGCCTTTGCAAAACCTCAGGTCCCTCAGGTAGATGAGTCTGAGACACGGGTCGTGAAGGATTTGGCCAAAGTTTCAGTGAAAGAGAAGCTGAAGATGCTGAAGAAGGAATCACCAGAGCTCTTGGAGCTGATAGAAGACCTGAAAGTTAAGTTGACGGAGGTGAAAGATGAGCTGGAGCCATTGTTGCAGTTGGTGGAGCAAGGGATCATTCCACGTGGAAAAGGAAGCCAATACCTGAGGACCAAGTACAACCTCTATTTGAACTACTGCTCCAACATCAGTTTTTATTTGATCCTGAAAGCTAGGAGAGTCCCTGCACACGGACATCCTGTTATAGAAAGGCTTGTGACCTACCGAACTTTAATCAACAAGCTGTCAGTTGTGGATCAGAAGCTGTCCTCAGAGATTCGTCATCTACTCACACTTAAGGATGGTGCTGGAAAGAAAAAACTAACTCCAAAAGCAAAGCCCACCAAGGCCAAACCAAAATCTGTTTCAGAGACTGCTGCTGCTGCCGCCGCTGCTGTTACAGATCTTTCTGATGATTCCAATTTTGATGAAGCTGCCCTGAAATACTATAAAGAAATGGAAGACAGGCAGAAGTTGAAGAGAAAGAAAGAAGAAAATAGTACCGAAGAACAGGATCTTGAAGATAAAAATGCAAAGAGAGCCATTACCTATCAGATTGCTAAAAACAGGGGACTTACACCAAGGAGAAAGAAGATTGATCGCAATCCCAGAGTGAAACACAGAGAGAAGTTCAGGAGAGCCAAAATTCGCAGAAGAGGCCAGGTTCGTGAAGTTCGCAGGGAAGAGCAACGTTATAGTGGCGAACTATCTGGAATTCGTGCAGGAGTTAAAAAGAGCATTAAGCTTAAGTAAAGTTTCGTTTTGTTTTTGCAAGTTTTACATCAATAAATTTAATTTTAACTAGTGAAGTGATTGTTTTAATATATAATTCCTAACCTTAACTTTTAAAATTCTTGTCAACAGGGAAATTCATTTGGGTTATTGCTCAATTTATTTGTCCTTTAATTTATGTTAAGGTCATACAAGAACTGTGGGAGCTATATGCAGATGCTTGGGAAAAGAGATGGTTTTGAAAAAAAGTTCTTCAGTATCCTGTCAAGAATTATCTAGGAAAATTTCACAGCTAGTTAGGGAGCAACAGTCAAACTATAATTTTTCACAATAAATTGAAGAGAATGCACCTTGGCAATCATTTGTAAAATAACCTATGAAATAGTTCTGACATTGTTTCATTTACCTAAATATAATTCTTGAGCAGGATACTTGTTAATAGGTTTATAATGTGAAGGGTTTTGTACATTTTGTGTGGTAAAAACAGGAGTGAAGAGGAACTTTGGTTAAAAGTAGAAAGAGATATTCCTTAATTACATTAATTGTGATATTTTCTAATAGTCCTTAATGTGGTAAATAAGGTAAAAATTCCATTTCCCCTTCTGTGCTGCTGACTTGCAGTGGTTGCTGTTTGTATATCCATTTGCTGAAAATTTGGTCTGATTACCACTAGGTAAGTGCCAACTTCAATTGGTAACAAAGTTACAGTTTTCTTTAGTTACTCTGGTGTTTACAGTAAGAGAGAGATTGAGATTGTGAACTTTTAGGATGATGCCAGGGAAGAAAAGGAGAGACTAGTAAAGAAAAGCACAAAAGATGCCTTAACTGTCGCTCTTTTCATTAAACATTGGGCTAGCTGCTAAAGATGCATAGTAAATATTTACTAAATACTTGCCATGTACCAGATGTGTATCACCTCATTTAATCTTTGCAATAACTTTGTGAGGTAATACTGTTATATCAGAGATGAGGATCCTGAAATTCGTAAAGGTTAAGCTTCTAAAGGGCACATGCTTGGGATTTCGGCCCAAGCCAGCTTATTTTGAGCCTTCATTCTCTTAACCTCTGGCTTACATCTGCTTCCTTAGAGTAGCACAGATGTCAAATTAGTTTATCTTTTGTTTTATAAATAAAAGAGGTAGGTTGAAAGTAAAATTAACACTTACTGGGTGCTAAGGTGCACTTTGTATCTATTTCCCTTTTCCTCACAACTACTCTTGTGTGGCAAATTCTATTATCCATATTATAAAAGTGAGGAAACTGACGAAGTAACTTTATCAAGGTCATATAGCTATTAAGTGGCAGAGCCCTATCCTGTTCTGATACCATATAAAAACTGCAGGGCCCTGGCTGGTTTGGCTTAGTGGATGGAGCATTGGCCTGTGGACTGAAGGGTTCTCGGTTCAATTCCTGTCAGGGGTGCATGCCTGGGTTGCGGGCTCAATCCCCAGTGGGGGGTGTGGTGTGCAGGAGGCAGCCAATTGATGGTTCTCTCTCACCATTGATGTTTCTATCTCTCCCTCTCCCTTCTCTGAAAACAAACAAACAAAAAACCTGCAGGTTTTGGAGTTAACTTACTAGGGTGGTTTTGAGTTAATTACTTGATCTCTGACTTATTTTCTTTATCTGTATAGTACAATTATTATATCTAACTTGATAAAGAGGTATAATAGTATTTAAGAGCTGTAAGATCATAGAAAATATATATTGGTTTCTGCCCCCGGATTTACCCTTGTAAATTCCTAAGTGATAAGAACATTCAAAAGCATCTTTTATTCTAATGAGGTGACTCTGGAGGGCTCCTGGGTGGTGGGGGACTGGTCCCAGAAACACCAAGCCATGATTAGAAGCTTGGAATTTTGAGCCCCACTCTCCATTCTCCATAAAGGGGAGAGGAGCTGGAAATGGAGTTAATTTTTTATTATACCTATGTGAAAAAGTCTTAAAAGCCCTTACTGGGAGGGTGATGCACCCCAGTTCCACCCTGGACAGAAGCTCCTGTGCTCAGGACCCTCCAGACCTCATCCTGTCTATCTCTTTATCTCACTGTTCATCTGTATCTCATATCCTTTTAATAAGTTGGTAGATGTAAATAAGTGATTCCATAAGTTCTGTGAGCAAACTAATTGAACCCTAGGAGGGAGTCCTGGGGACCTCTGATTTATAGCTGACTTGCCAGAAGCACAGGTGACAACCTGGCTGTCTTCAGGTAGATAGCTTCAGGATTAAGTTGTAAGACACCCAGCTATTGTCGCAGAGAATTGTTTAGTGGGGGGAAACCTCAATACACCTGGTGTCAGAAAGTGTGAGTCTAGCAGAAGTGTGAGAGTAAAGGAGACACACACAGGTGAAAAACAGTTTCCCAATTTTAGGGCAGACTGTAGACTACCCAGGTTCCTAACCCAGCTCCATCACTTATTTCTTATAACTTGCTCAAGTTTCTTGCTCTCTCCGTTCTTCAGTTGTTTTTTTCATCAAATTAGGGATATTAGTAGTAGTACCTATTTTGTAGAGCTATTATGAGGATTAAGTCAATCTATGTAAAGCACTTAGAACGATGTCTGTTATATGGTAATCACCTACTAAGCATTGGCTCTTACTACAGGGTTGTGAGAATTCTAGCACAGAGGTGCTCAATGAATTGTAACTAATAGTATAATGGTTCCTATTCATTACAGGAATGTAGAGAATAAAATGTAGTCATATATAAAAATGCTTGAGAAATTAATATAAGTTTGGAAGAAAAGGGGAGTTTTGGGTGAGCACATGAAGGGATATAGAAAACTCTTGAACAGGGCAAAAAAACAAGGAAATGAAGTTAAAGGTTGAAAGTATTTGATATTCTATGTCAAATCCCTGACATGTATAAGTTGCAGTGAGGAAAAAAAAAGTTTTAAAAGAAGAAAAACCTTCCATTTAGGAAAGTGGAAAAATTAAGCTTTGTTATATATTGCTCTGAATATATCAAGTATTCCTTTAGAGACCTCTCAACACTAATTTACTAATTAACATTAATAAATATTAACACATTCTGGAATAGCTAGGATGTTGATGGTGCTATCCTATTTTATAAACATAAAAGTGGCCTTGTCTGATGTGAATTAATAGCAAAAGATGTAACAAATTGCTGGATTTAATATTTACATCATCCAAATTTTGAATTTACTTAGACATTTAAAGAGCACTGAGGGGGGTGGGTGGAGGTGGAAGAGGGCATAGAGGGGATAAATGGTGATGGAAAATAAAATGAATTTAAAAAATAATAAAGAGCACTGATGGGTACTGTCCTAACACATGAAAAATAAATTATTAACTACTCAGTGTTACAATTTTTCATAGACACTCACTTAATTCTGGAGAGTCTCATGGATAAGAGTTCCAATAAAGTAGATTACTAGTATCAGGCATCAATACAAAGTAACAGCCTATTTTATGTCAGCATATTAGGCTATGGATAGCTATTGAAAATATAAAATATTCAAAATTAAGTAGAAGAAAATTCCAAATTTCTTCTGACTAGCTTTAGGCTAGTCAGTTTCTCTAGGCCATAGTTTCTTGCCTCTCTTCTTAACTGTAAGGAGTTAAGTGAGCATCTCTTTAATTTTTGTGTAGAAATAAATTTAATTGCTTATCAGACCCATATAACTTCCTTAATGGTCAAAGCTTTTGGTAAACTAGAATTTTTTGTGTGTGATCTTAAAGATAAAAGCTAGCTTAGATAACTTGTTTAACTGTGTTCACTTATCTGACAAAATACTATCTCTGAGGAATGGCTTGAGTTGCTTTTGTATGAAGTAAAAGAATTTTAAGTTAAAATATTAAAGTAATTACTTTAAAGTTAACATTATCAAATTAATTCATGAAAGGAAATTCAATATAATTTACATTTCAGGGATCACAGTGATGAACATGTACCACTGTCTAAATAGATGATCCAAAAAAAATCATGTAGGATTCAACTGCAGTTCCAAATCATTCAAACTGAATATTGCTTCAGGTAATAAATCAGAGTTTTTAAATGCTTTTAGTTATTGATTCTTTTATAAAATTTGTATTTTGAGATAGAAAAAATTTAAACACAGAAACAGTATAGAAAATTTAACATCACATGTGCTTTAAATTTCACCTAGTGCAGTGGTCGGCAAACTGCGGCTCGCGAGCCACATGTGGCTCGCGAGCCACATGTGGCTCGCGAGCCACATGTGGCTCGCGAGCCACATGTGGCTCGCGAGCCACATGTGGCTCGCGAGCCACAGTTTGCTGGCCACTGACCTTGTGTATTTTATCATTTGAAACTTTTTTTTTAATCTATTGATTTGAGAGAGAGATAGACATTAATTTGTTGTTTCACTTATATATACATTCATTGGTTGATTCTTGTATGTGCCCTAGCTAGGGATCAAACCCAAAACCTTGGTGTATCCAGACAACGCTATAACCCAACTGAGGTACCCAGCCAGGGCTTGGACATATATTTCTAATATCACATCACGAGAATCGAGTAGTAGAAATACAGCTGTAACAGGACAATAAAATAGAACCCAACCCAGCCAGGGCTTGGACATATATTTCTAATATCACATCACGCTTGAACATACACAAAAACAGAAGTATGCCCTGGCTGGTGTGCCTAAGCTTTCAGAGTGTCCCTTCATACACCAAAGGGTTGGTTTGATTCCCAGTCAAAGGCTCATACCTGGGTTGCAGGTTGAATCCCTGGCCTGGACTCTCTCACATTGATGTTTCTCTCCCCCTCCCCCTCCCCTTCCCTCTCCTTTCCTCTTGGAACTCTCCTGCATACCAGCTAGGAAAAAACACAGGCAAGAAAAGATGAAGATTTCAATTAGAGCAAAGAGAACAAATTGAGAGGCAGATTTGAGAGAAATGTAGAAAATTTGAAAAAGAGCACATGAAAATTGGAACAAACTGTAGATAAACTTATAGAAAGTCAGCAAAAGCAACCAACCAGTTTCAGCAACACTATTAAGATATTAAAACTAGCTCAGCCAGTGTTGCTCAGGAGGTCACAGTTCAATTCCTGGTCAGGGATTGATCCCCAGTGTGGAGAGTGCAGGAGGCAGCCGATCAATGATTCTCATCATTGATGTTTCTATCTCTCCCTCTCCCTTCCTCTTGGAACTCAACAAAAAAATACATATTTAAAAAATGAAAAGGTATTAAAACTCTAAATAGACACAAAGTATGGTAAGTTCCTATAGGGTAGGAATTCTACTCCACAGTATACACAAGGAACACAAACTCTGCTATTAGTAGATCATAAAAAAGATAATTATCAAACTATTAATCAAAATAGTCTCTCCAGATGTTTTATTATTTTCTACTATAAAGTTAACACTTTCATTATAGACTTGCAAATAGAGTAGAAAAATGGAAAAATACATCCATATTTCTACCACCCAGAGAAAACTGCCAGTGTTTGACCTAGACTAAACACATTGCTTAGGATAAAGGTATTTATTGAGAGTGCGTTGTTGTATTAAGAATAGTGTATTTCTTAAGAGTATTATAGATACAATAAACATGGAAAGAAGGTATATATTGACTAAGTATTTTTGAAATTAATACTGGAAATAACCAAATAGTAATCAAAATAGCAATAATGGTAATCAAAACCTAGTAATTCAAAAGCAAAGAGGGATGGACTCTTAAGAGAGTTTTTCACAGAGGCTTTATATTAACTAAATAGAAGCCCAATGCACAAGAAATTCATGCAAGAGTAGGCCTTCCTTCGGCCGCCTGCAGGCACCCGGACCTGGGCTTCCCTCACAGGCTAGGCTTTGTCCAGAAGGACATCCAGTCTAATTAGCATATTGTGCTTTTATTATTATAGATTAGTACAAATAAACTCCTGCATTTATTAAAATGAGAAGTTTAATATCAAGTCTTAAATTGCCTTGTTTTCAAATAAGACTTTTCCTAAGTACCACACAATGAAAAATAAATGGCTCAAGAAAACCATTATTTTAGAATCATAATACATCTATGTACTAAACTGAAGAATATCAACCCTTCTCAAGTGTTATACTTTCTCTGATCACAGCTCTAAGAAGCTTATGCTAAATGTACATCCATGACATTGATCTCTAAAATGTTTTGTAATATATTCTAAGTGTCCATCCTTAAGATCACCACAGGGTTTCAAAAAACCAAATGTGGACAAATAAAAATAAAATGTAGATAAGTTGAAAAACATCCCTTGCTTTATATGACAAGAAAATAGAGCTTGATTTTTGCCATGGCTTGGATTTTGTCACTTTAAAACTATAGGAAGATGCTCTGTGCATTTTCAAGAGGGAGCAACATGTTCAGGCTTATTTTTATAATCTTGGCTTCTCTAAATGTGTGTAGCAGCTGAATCATCCCTTTATGTCACCAGAGGTTATGCAGGGCTGTGATTACATCATTGATCCAAAAGCTAAAAGCATAAGAAACTAGGAACTTGGAGTATCATCCGCCTTTAAAGAAAGTGCTCATAAATAGCGTTCCCTATAAAATTTAGAGGACTCATATTTCAGCATTTTTCTATATTCATTACACTGCCAATTAATGACATAAGGTGTAAGTAGAATGCCATTTAAAAAAATAACTGCAAGATTCCACAGCATGTCAAATTTTCTAATACCTATAGGTATCTTAGCTAACTAGAAAGGAGAAAGTTAGCAATTTAGACTAGATAGCATTTCGTTCTTTAAATTGATGACTCCCTTGGCTGCTTATTGGCCTTTCTCAAGAGTGGTCTGTGAGGGCTCTGTTCTCTTTCCTTCCACCTACAATGGCATAAGTGTATATTCTTGTCACATTCTTTACTGAAACAATGCAGAACATCTCTGAAGGAACCTGACAAGAATATAATGATACTTCAAAATTTCTGCATAAAAAAAAAAAGGTAAAATATCCACTTAAAGATGGGTGTTAAAACCATATAATACAGGGTTGGGGGGCTGGGTGACAAAAGTGAAGGAATTAAGTACAAATTAGTAGTTACAAAATAGGGAATGTAAAGTACAGCATAGAGAATATAGTTGGCACTATTATAATAACTGTGGTGTCAGGTGGGCTCTAGACTTATGGGGAATCACCTTGCGAGTTATATAAACATCTAATCACTATGCTGTATGCCTGAAACTAATACATTGAATATCAACTATAATTGGAAAAAAATTTTTTAAGTTTTTTTAAAGAGAAAATTGGTGCAGACAACACACTTTTAGAACAAATTGTGGATTTTGTGTCAGGTTGTAATAACTGAAACCTGCCTTTACCTGGGATCTTTTCATTTTTCTCTTCAGGGTATTATACAATTTGCATTTCTTAAAAGGCAAATGTGTGTTTTTTGTCTTGTTTTGTTTTTTATCAATACTCTCATCATCACCACAACTAAAATGAAAAGGTCCAACAAATTTCCAAAATTTTAAAGATACAATGAAAAGGCTTTTCTCAATCGAGTTTTTCTTATTTATATGTTGTTTTGCCAAAATAAAACGTAGCTAATCTTTATTATTTTACCCTATGCCAGACCCTGTCTAAAAGCTTATATTTCTTATTTAGCCCCCACAACATACCTATAAGTAATCTGATCATTTTTACAGAAGAGGAATGTAGGCTCAGATGGCAGCTTACTCAAGAAGGCGGTAGCGCTGGGACCTTCAGGTCAGGGAAATGCCAGAAAGTGAAAAGTTATTTAGAAACTTTCTGACTGCTTGAAGTTTTGGCGTCTTGTAAACATTTCCTTTCAAATAGTTCTTGCTTAAAAGATTTGGTGAAAGCCACATGGCAATCTCTTGTGGTGATTTCCAGAGTGGTTTTCAGAGAATAACAATAAAAAGATGTGCTTTTCCTTTTAGAGAAGTAACTTCCTCTTCGGAGGTAAAAACAGACCCGAGTAAAGAGCAGGTGGGCACATGTTACACAACAACGACTTTAATTAAGAGTCAACATGGGTTCCACGGCAGCGTTTTACAACCCGAACACAAAGCCCGTCCGCTAGGAACCCCCGGGGGGCGCCCGCGGAATCCAGCGTGAGAACCGGATCGGCGCCGGGAACTGTCTCCATCGGAGGAGGTTCACTCGCGGGGATGACCGGGTCGGTAATCACCGGTTCAGATGCTCAAAGGAAACAGCAGGGGAGTGGCAACTGCCGACCTGGGACGGGCGCCTGTCCGACAAATGCTCAGCGGTTCGGCCTGAAATGCACTCGCGCCCGGGAAAGCCGGGGACCAGGGAGTTAACGCCAAACCCAACCCAGGTCTCCACGCCGCGCACCTGCCAGGGAACAAAAGAGCTGGAGAGAGGCGGCCACCCCCCTCCGTTCTCACCCGAAAAGCTCCCGATTCAACCCTCTTCTGTAAAAATGATCAGATTACTTATAGAACCACCGTTTAAAGTTCTAGTCTGTGAAAGGCAATGACACAGTCTAA
>NW_005370660.1:520547-530990 GCF_000412655.1 Myotis brandtii
CGCAGACCCGGCCCCCGGGTGGGAGTGGGAAAAGCAGCCCGGGACGGGGCGCGAGGCGACGGGGAGGGGCTGGCGGCTTCGGGGGGCACCTCCCGGGTCTGTCTTTCGGCTGCAAGAGGCCTCCACCCCTAAGACCCCTGTCACCGGAGCCCCTGGACCAGCTGACCCCACGCTGTGCTCTTTCAGCCAACACATGTTTACTGCTGCTTGGGATAAGCGGGCCTGGGGTAGGATATTATGTGTGCAAGACTCTTGGAGGAGGGTTAAATCTAATTTAAAAGACGAGATCTTACACGTGGAAATGTAGATACTGAAGATACAATGCGTGACATGTATATAAATGCGAAGTACTTTGCTGTATGAGCTCTGAAAAGGGAAGGAAACTTGCCTAGGGTAATAAGGGTCTCTTTCTCTCTCAAATAGAAATTTTATTTTATTTTATTTTAGCACCAAGGCAAACCTTTTAATTGCTCTGCACTGCCAACAAATCCTGACTGCCTTTTCTGCCGCCTGAGCCATCAGCTGGGGAAAGATCAACATTAGTTGACTATTTCCTGTGTGCATGCATTGATTATCGTAGTTAATTCTCACATCTCTGTGAGCCAAATACCATGCCACTTTTTCAGAGGAAGCTGAGGATCAGTATGAAGTGATTTGTCCTAAGAAACAGTAAGAGAAGGAATGAAGTTGACCCAGATTCCTTGCCTACCAGTCTCATGCTCTTTGAGCAAATACCACACGTCCAAAACTGTGGTGGGAGATCCCTCCTAGGTTATGGCCGATTAGAAGTAGTCCAGTGTCACCTTTATTATTTTCTTTATGACTTACTCCTTATTTCTTTATTTCTTACCTATAAAATCTTCAGATGGGAATATCTAATCAAGGAAGAAATGAGTCCTCTTATAAGCAGAGTTCAATAAGAGTATTCTCAACACCGCTTTTCAGTTTCTAAGGACTCTGCTTTCTACTTTGTTCTTTCAGCACAGCCTCTATTTTTCTCCTTAAAATTTTTTTATTTCTTGCCCTAACCAGTTTGGCTCAGTGGATAGAGCGTTGGCCTGCAGACTGAAGGATCCCAGGTTCCATTCCAGTCAAGGGCATGTATCTTGGTTGGGCACATCCCCAGTAGGGGGTGTGCAGGAGGCAGCTGATCGATGTTTCTCTCTCATCGATGTTTCTAACTCTCTATCCCTCTCCCTTCCTCTCTGTAAAAAATCAATAAAATATATTTCTCTCCCTTCCTCTCTGTAAAAAATCAATAAAAATATATTTTAAAATAAATAAATAAATAATAATAAAAATTTTATTTCTGTACTAGAGGCCCCGTGCACGAATTTGTGCACATTGAAAGGAAATGAATTAGAAGGTGGCTGGCGGGGCCAACACGCCCTGGAGTCAACCTCCCGTGGTCCCTCCCTGGCCAGGTGTGGCTCAGCACCAGGGCTCCAAGGGCCTTTGTGCAATGAGCGGGGTCCCTCCAGCAGGTGGGGTCCCTCTGCCTGGCCTGCAGGGATGGGCAGAAACCGGCAGTCTGACATCCCTCGATGGGTCTCAGAGTGTGAGAGGGCACTCTGCAAAGTTGCTCTTTTGGCAACTCCTGCGTTAGGTGTCTGCCCCTTGGTGGTCGTTGCGCATCATAGCTACTGGTCGGCTGGTCGGTTAGGCTTTTATATATTTATAGAATATATTTATAGTTAGATAGATAGATAATTGTTTATTTTTTAAATATGTTTTTATTGATTTCAGAGAGGAAGGGAGAGAGATGTAGAAACATCAGTGATGAGAGAGAATCATTGGTCAGCTGCCTCGTATATGCCCCCCCACACACAAGGAATCAAGCTCACAACCCTGGGCATGTGCCTGGCCAGGAATCAAACCCTGATCTCCTGGTTCATGGGTCGAGGCTCAACCACTGAGCAACACCAGCTGGGCCTATCAGTTCTTTATAACTCTGTATAACGGTTGTGGTACAGCATTTGAAGTAGAAGAATTTTTCAACTGTTGGCCAGTATAACTAATGGATATTAATTTCAACTTCAGTTGATTTTATTTGATTCTTCCCTACAATAACAGTAAGTGTATGGCACAGTTTGTTAGCATTAAAATTCTAATAGCTGTTCATGATCATTACTTCTGAAATAATTTATTGGTGTGTGTGTGTAAGTGCTCAGAAAAATTACTGGGAAAATGCCAGAGTCCCACTTCCACTGTGTTTATTTATTTATTCTTTTTAATCCTCACCCGAAGCTATGCTTTTTCATTGATTTTAGAGAGAGGAAGGGAGAGAGAAAGAAACATGAATTGGTTGCCTCCCTCGTGCGCCCTGACCTCGGGATCAAACCTGCATCCTGGGTGTGTGAACTGATCAGAATCGAACCCACCACCTTTCAATGTACGGGACAACACTTCAACCAACTGAGCCACACCAGCCAGGGCCCACTTCCACTGTGTTTAAAGACCAGTCACTCACTAAGGACATTTCAAATAAGTAAAAGATAACTGTTGTATATTTTATTCAAATATAAAATTGACTTAAAGTAGTTCTTGTTTTACACTGAGTCTTTATTTTTACCTTTTATTTTTATGTGTACTTTAGAACTCACGCATACTTGGAAAAAGGGATACTCTGTTTATTAATAAAAACACTTTCTTGTCGCTGCCCTGCAGAGTCAGTGCAATATTGCTTTCTGTGATGTACCTGTATACCAGAACCCTAGCTCTCCTGACTGTCCATTTGAGCAACTAAGACCAAACAGTTTTTAAAAGACTTCTCATTTCCATTACCAGGACAATACTTGCACTCAACCTAAACATCCAATGAATATTTGCCTATTCAACACTCAGTTTTTAACTCTGGCTAATGTATTTGTCAAAGGTGTATAATCCTATATAATAAAAGCCTAATATGCTAAGTGTCCAATCATCTGGTAGGCCATTCACCAATCAAAGTGTAATATACTAATGATATGCTAAGGCCACTCAACTGCTCGCTATGACATGCACTGACCACCAGGGGGCAGATGCTCAACACAGGAGGAGCACCGCTCAGCCAGAAGCCCGGCTCACAGCTGGCGAGCACAGTGGCAGTGGCAGGAGCCTCCCCGCCTCCGCGGCAGCACTAGGGATGTGCGACTGACGGCTTAGGCCCAGACTGCGAGAGGGTGCAGGCCGTGCTGAGGGACCACCCCCCCCTGAGTGCACGAATTTTGTTCCCCAGGCCTCTAGTAATGTTCATAAAGTATTCAGCATGCTTATAAGCAGTATGAAAGAAGGCTTCTGATGTGGCTTGTTGGGTTATGTCCCTTTCTGAGTTTTTGAGGGCTGGTAATCTCAATTTTTGAACTTATAGCTTTAAAGTCTCATCAAAGTTTCCACCATACCATTTTTTTGTTGATTTATAAAAATTGCAAGTAACAAACACATGGATCTATTCTCATTTTTAGATGTTTTATAATATACTAGAGGCCCAGCGTGCGATTGAAATCGCGCGAAGGAGGCACCCCGCTGGGGGGCCAGGACCCGTGGGTGGGGGTGTGTCCAAGCCTCGCAGCAGCTGCTCGGAGCACTCCCCGGCCGCCGCGTTGTGTCCACTGGGGTGGGGGCAGGTGCTCCTGTGTTGTGTCTCCTCTCTGGCCCGCCCCCAGCCCCAGCCTCCCCGCAGCCGCTGGGGTGGAGGCGGCATGCAGTCCCCTCCCGCCCATCTGCGCCGGGAGGTCCTCCTGAGTGGTCGTGAAGCTCGGCTAATTAGCATATTCCCTGTTTATATAGATAGATGAGTACATTGAGTGCAAAGTGAACTTCTTTTCTGTGGGTCCCTAGTCCCCCTTCTCCACCTCCTTTAAGTTTGGTGTTTTTCTGCATACATTCACAAACATGTAGATGTTCATATTTAATCGGTGTTTTTCTCCTTATATATGACCTCCCACACTAATTTCTCATCAACTATATAAGAAGGAGCTATTTGCATGCCATGGTCCAATATTTTTAGTGCCTTTCTTTTTCATTCTAACTTTAGAAGTCATCTTGGGGATGGATGGGATGGGCAAGATTTAGCTTCTCCTTGGTGTTGGAGGGAAGAGGCACTCCTACCATCTGCACCATTACCAGCCTGTATTGACAGTTACTCTTCTTCCAACTCTGAGAGCTGCAGCAAACATTTATGTTTAAATGTGGGCAGTGCCATGCAAATTGCCCACGTCTCTGCCCTTGTGTTTTATCTCCCAATTACAGCAGTTTACAAAAAAATTGTCCCACTCAGAAAACAGCCTTCTTTGTATTTATGCTGTTTTGAGACGGCAGGAGGGCTTAGAGAAGAATAGAAAGAAGGGAAGAAAACCTTGGAAAGGACCGGCATTGTTACTGTAACTACCCACTTCAACATCAGTATACCTAATAGTGAGTGTCTTGCTTGAGCCCTGGAAAGTGCAGAGAGTGAGGCTCCTAGGAGCATTGGACTGTTTTTCACAGATGCGCTTTAAGAAGCTCTGATTTGGGGAAGGATCTTTCTTATATATAAACCCAGGATGAATATTTAAGGTGAGAAAATTACTTTTATGTTCACAGTTTCATACACAAACACATAAAATATAAAGATATGTACCTATTATGTATGTATGCATATATATTATATTATATATATATTCATTGATTTGGGGTTATCCTCCATAGACATTTCTATTAGTGTGTGTGTATCTGTCTGTCTTTTTTTGTTTAGTAGTATTCTAGAAAACATTACACCTGGTCAAGAGTTGAATACACATTAATCAGTTCATCTGTTATGCTTTTTAAATTTTGATAAGACAGGCATAATTTATTCTGTTTTGTAAATATCGAGGCAGCTTCCCAAAACTGGGATATATGCGGGGGAAGGGTTGAAACATCAGAACACAAAAGTTTTGAACATTCACCGTCATGATAGTAGCTTTTATAACAGCTTCATTTGTGACTTTTTTTAAGACAACATTTTGATATAATTAATGTAGAGAAGTGCTGCATTTACAATACTGTGTTTCACAAATCTGTTAGCCTTAATCTCTTTTCCAACTATGTTAAGAATGCCAAGTGTCACTTTGTGATCCATTAACTTCTGTTTTGTCAAATGGCAGATATTATCAAGCACCCATAAAAAAAAAGGCCCTGGCCAGTGTGGGTCAGTTGGTTGGACATCGTCCTGTGAACCAAAGGGTGACAAGTTTGATTCGAAGTCAAGGCACATACCCAGGTTGCAGGTTCAATCCCCAGTCAGGGCAAGTTCAGGAGGTGGCTGATTGATCTCTCTCTCTCTGTCTCTCTCTCTCTCATACCAATAAAAACATATCCTCCGGTGAGGATTAAAAATAAAAACATCCCTCAGAAATGTAACGTCTTCAGATAGTGTGTAATTGTAAATTAGTGACTATCAGAGAACGAAGTGAGCTTTTCAGAATATTGACATGCAGATGGGTCACTTTCTACACACAGCTAAAATAACCAGTGTCATCCTGAGCTTCTGAGGTACAGGGAGCTGGGTTATGCCCACATTTCCTGCCTCATGACTAAACAGCCTGTCTGCTGCTAGCCTTCCTGACTTGGCTTTTATCACCACTGGTGCCTAAACTATCAAAATTTGTCTTCCAGCCAATTTCTCCCTCCTCTTCTGCCTCCTTTCTTTTGTTTTATCTACCCTTCAAGCTTGGCGTTATCAAAAAGTCCTATCACACTCCTGATTGACAAAGCAACAGTTTCAAAATGTCAGGTGTAATCTCTGAGTCTTTGACTTTGTTTTGGCTGCTACCCTCTTAGTAACTATGCATTCATTTTTTTTTAAATATATTTTTACTGATTTCAGAGAGGAAGGGAGAGGATTGGAGAGAGAAACATCAATGATGAGAGAGAACCATCAATCAGCCACCCATATGTTCATTCTTTATAGACAAGAGTTTTCTTATTTCTGATCTTGACTTCATTCTGGATACTAAAGGATCCTAAAAGGCTCTTCATTAGATAACAAAAGTGTTACTGTAGTTAGGCAACCCGAACAATTACAAATAAAGGATGTGACAAGTAAGATAATAATAGTACTTAATGGCTACCATTTATAGAATATTTTTATGCGCTGGGCAGGGAGTTAAAAACTTTACATGTAACAATTTTTTTTGTTATATTTATAAGAGGTAGTTCTTTAAATTCCCAATAGATAAAAGAGCCAGTACATAAAAATACTTAGTTAACAATGAAAGCTGAAAAGAAAAAATGGGGAGGAGTCCATATAGACTTCATATAAGTAGATGGATGTAACATGTTTTTCATAAGAATATTTGATTCAGTGTCTCTAGAGGGACTTATCTAAATTATTACAGAAATTCTGACAGAGTAACCTTGAATTTAAAAGATTATGTTCTGGAGATTCAGATTCTGTGGTTTTAGGGAAGGTCTTATCTCAAACTTTAGTGTACATCAGAGTCACCTGGAGGTCTTATTAACACAGATTTCTGGCCCTATCCACAGAGGTGTGGATTTTTGTTTTGTATGGCAAATTTCTGACTCCAAAACTCATATTCTTAGTCACTGTGTGCTCCCTCACCAAGGCCTTAAAGAAATGAGTGCGGGTAGAGGGCAGTCAGTGTTGCTGGATAGGAGAGAGAGCAGAGGAAAGATGGCAAAAAAGACAACTTTTTAGACTAAAAAACTAGTATTGGCCTCAAAACATACTCACCCGACTGTATTCTTTCCGTCTTGCATCTTTTCCCTTTTTGTTTGACTTTTAACAGAAAACTGTGTTAAAGAGATCCAGTTTTATCTAGAAGCTAAGAGAACATATTTTTCTAGTGTAGGTCATTGGTAGTAAAGAGTCTAGGTCAGTGATGGCGAACCTATGACACGTGTGTCAGAGGTGACACGCGAACTCATTTTTTTGGTTGATTTTTCTCTGTTAAATGGCATTTAAATATATAAAATAAATATCAAAAATATAAGTCTTTGTTTTACTATGGTTGCAAATATCAAAAAATTTCTATATGTGGCACGGCACCAAAGTTCGGGTTTTTCAAAATGCTGACTCGCCGAGCTCAAAAGGTTCGCCATCACTGGTCTAGGTAGATGATGATGAGAATATGGCAGAATGAACTGGATAATTTTGCAGGACATCTTAACTGTTATATTTCTACCCAAACCTTATTAACATAGAAACTTCTTTCTGTAGTGCAAAGTGGCTCATGTGTGAACTTTAAAATCCACTTTGGGAAGTCAGTTGTGCACCATAAGCATTAAAGAATCAGCTTGAAATTATGTGAAAAGAAATGCTTTTAGAGTTGCAAAGCAGTAGGTATTTGAGAGGGTCAGTATCAATATGGCTAGGCCCTGTACTGTAACCTTGTTTGAATAATTATGAAAAGTTCATAGTCTTCCCAAAATGTATCAAGAGTTGAGGATTGCTGGGCAATGAGGTGTTCTTCTTCACAGAGCCCATCTTAGTGATTATCTGGTTCTATATTTGTTTCATATCAATGAACATGACACTCAGCATGTGTCAGAGAGAGTGGAGTGAAGGGTGGATCAGAGGCGGAAAAGTTTGAAACCTTATAATCATAGGAAAGGAGAGATTGGCAGGCTGTGACAGCAAGAGGCATGCAGAAAGCAAGAGAAATTATTTCAGCATGCTGGCCTTTAGATATGGTTCTTCCTCTAGAATCTGTTTAGGGACTTCCCACAGACTTTCATCTCCTTCCCTTGCCTTTTTATGAACTTAAGAAATCTGGTCACCTGATGTGAATGCTGGTAAAATTCTGACCCATCTCCTCTTCCTTCCTCAAAGCCCCAAAGAGGCCCCAGTGTACCCTTTGCTCAGATCTCCTTTTTACTTTCCTCTGTCACAGTCCCATGAACATTCATCCTTACTGATTTTTATTTCATGTGATATTAGGGTTTTTGCCCCCCCCCCCCAACTCTTGAAAATAAAAGCATTAATAATGATGATAATGCTGACATTTACTGACTACTTACTTACTTTGTGCCAAGCACCAGGCTAAGCATTTTACTTACATAGCTTCAGTTAACTCTGAAGTTGTTAAGTTATTATCCCTATTTCATCAGTGAAGAAACAGGCCCAGAAACAAGTAAGTTGCCAAGGTTACTCAACTTCTCAGTGGTGGGTCTAGGACTCACTGTGGGCATTCTGACTCCAGAATCCACATGCTCTCTCAGCCTGCCTCCCCATAACTGGAATCGTGTCCTAAATTAGAGGCTCCTTTTCAGGCAGCAGCAACCCTCCAGTTCAGTGGTTCTCCACCTTGGCTGCACATTAGAATCACCTGGGAATCTTTTTAAAATCCTGATTTCTGGGCCTCATCCTCCGGAAATTCTGTTTCTTTGTTACTAATGTGGGCCACAACATTAGTAACAAAGAAACAGAATTTCCGGAGGATGAGGCCCAGAAATCAGGATTTTAAAAAGATTCCCAGGTGATTCTAATGTGCAGCCAAGGTGGAGAACCACTGCTCTAGTTCCTTGTTCTGTTTAGTAAAGCCCTATTTGCTAAAAATGAATGAATGAATGAATGAATGAATGAATGTGAAGTTCACAAGTCACCAGTTTGATAGAGAAAATAGTTACATATGTAAATAACACTGAATAGCCGTCTGTGTGATAAGGACTTAGGAATTCCTAAAACACCTGTAATTGCCTTGTTCTACCCAAAAAGTCGCCTTGTTCTTTTTTCATATTCCTAGTGGCTAGTATATAGTAGGTGCCCTATTCATGTTACATGAATGATTCTGTCAGGTACAAACGAATAAAGCCTGTGTTAGAATGACCTGGCATAAATATAGCTTACTTTTATAAAACTTGGTTTTCATGGTTGAAGTGAAACAGGAGGGTGGAAATACACCCCTGCAAGAATATGGAGTACTTTAGAGTTACATACCAGTATCTATACCAACCAGTATCTATTGAGACTCTGGTATTTGGTGCGTCTATTTTAAGCTGATGTGTAATGGTGTGCAAAGCGGACAAAGTTCTCGTGGAGCCTGGGGTCTTTGTGCAGTTAGTTTTTTAGTTTCATTTTATAGCTGAGTAAATTGAGACAAGAGGATAACTTTTCCAAGATTATCTACTAAGTTGTTGGTAGCTCGACATCTCTAAATCATTGCCTGCTGCCATTTAGCCATGAAATCAGGTTTAGTTATTAAGGTAGGAGTTATTTCTGGTGTTATTCTGGTTAAATGTTTTACATTAAAGGTTTTTTAATGATTTTTTAGAGAGATAGGTAGAGAGAGAGAAACATTGATGTGAGAACAACACATTGATCAGCTGCCTCCTACACACCCCCCACTGGGGATTGAGTCTGTAACCCAGGCATGTGTCCTGACTGGGAATTGAATCAGTAACCTTTTGGTGCACAGGATGAAGCCCAACCAACTGAGACACACCAGCCAGGGCTTATTCTGGTTAATTTTAACTAGTAACAAAATTATGCATTATAACACTTCTGGTGGTGTTTGTTTCTAACAAAATAGTTACTCAGCTTCTCATTTGTAATTATTTTAAAGTACTTATTACCATCCTTGGTTAATATCCACTAAGTAGTACTGAGCCCTCAAAATGTATAAACCTAAAATTGTAGAAATATTAGCAGCATCAGAGGTAAGCATGATAGATTTTTGTCTGAAAGAGGGAGGGAGGATTAGAGCATGTGAATAAATCATGATCATTCCATTGAATAATCTTATAATTTAGCAAAACATCTGGGCTTTCCATCAATGTCGTTATCACAATAATTTATCAAAGAAACCCTTTTGTGCTAATAGCAACTAGTAAAGGCAGGGGGGAGGTAGGGAAGATGAGGTTTTTCTTCTTAAGTTTTAAAATCATGATCCAAGAAGCCTTGGGCAGCATAACTTGTGATATTTACAGACTGATTTAGTTCCAAAGGGCAACAAATTTTAAGAAGCACCATTATGTACAGAATAGGAACTAGGTAATAGGAGATAACTAACCATAAAAGAAACCCTCAAACCTGTTTGGAAGAATTGGCATACCTGCAAGAAATCTATTTCTGAAAAGTATCTACATAATATTTAAAATGAAAAAAATCATAAATAACCCAAATGCTCACTAGCATGAAAATGAATCAGAAAATTGTTTATGCATACAATGGAATATTACCTTATAATACAGTAGCCAAAAGTATAAACTACAGCCACCACACTACAGCATGGATAAATTTTAGAAAACACAATGTTGAGTGAAAGGCTTAGAAGGTTGTAAAGAACATGAAACCCTTTCTTAAAGTTAAAAAAAGACAACTGAAGCTAAATTTATTGTTGAGGCATCTATCTACACTAATAAAAGACAAAGATGCTAATTGACCATACCTTCACTACACCCATCAGCCAATCAGAGAAGTATGCAAATTAACCCAACAAAGGTGTCCATTAAATTTGCATACTGCAGGCGGGGCGGGACAGC
>NW_005370660.1:531009-540150 GCF_000412655.1 Myotis brandtii
GGCACCCCAACCCCCCAATTGGCCCTGCTCTGAGCCCGACCAGGGGCTGCACCTAGGGATTGGGCCTGCCATCTGCCACCCGGGAGCGGGCCTAAGCCAGCAGGTGGTTATCTCCCGAGGGGTCTCAGACTGTGAGAGGGCACAGGTCGGGCTGAGGGACACCCTTCCCACCCCCGCCAGTGCACAAATTTTTGTGCACCAGGCCTCTAGTAAATTATATTTGTAGTAATATTTTAAAAATAAGATGATCTACACCATATTTAGAAATGATTGTACACAGCAGGAAAGGCCCATGCTGAGTTCTCAGTTTTTCAGAAAATGCCACTTATTAAAAACCTGAGCTAAATGTATAAGGGTGACTAAATGGAATATATGGTTTGTGAAGCATTAAGGTGTAAAGTGTGAAAGCTGATAGAAATGTCCTCTTTTTCAAATCTTAAATTTGTTGAAATTCATGTCTAGGAAATTTCATGAGGACCTTGCTTATGGTTTGTTTTTTGTTTGGTTTTGTTTTTTGTTTGTTTGGTTGGTTGGTTTTTGCTTTGTTTCTTCTTATTTTCCCTACGTGAAAATGTAATCTTTGGGATGGAGTGCTGAAGTTGCAAAGCATAGGAGGTCACATGGACTTTGAGGCATCAACACAGAAGCAGTTTGAAATCCCAGATCTGCCCCTCACTAATTGTGTGATCTTGGGCCAGTCACTGGCTTACCTTGGGTTTCCTTGTATGTAAAAAGGGCTTATCAATATCTACTTTGCAGGATTCTTGTGAGGATTTTTTAAAAAATATATTTTATTGGTTTTTTACAGAGAGGAAGGGAGAGAGATAGAGAGTTAGAAACATCGATGAGAGAGAAACATCGATCAGCCGCCTCCTGCACATCTCCCACTGGGGATGTGCCCGCAACCCAGGTACATGCCCTTGACCGGAATCGAACCCGGGACCTTTCAGTCCACAGTCCGACGATCTATCCACTGAGCCAAACCGGTTTCGGCGTGTGAGGATTTTTTTACGGTATCTATAAAACCTCTTTCAGAAAGTAAAAATTCAATAAATGATGGTTACCTTAAGCAATAATTTTTCCACATTGTATAACAGGGACATTGGGCATAACAAATCAGTCTTTATAATAGTAACTGAGTAAATATACTTTAAAAGGAATGTAACTTCCAGGTTTGAAATGTGAATCTTGTTTGCTTTGAATCAGTCATAATGTGGAAAAGATGAGCTATGTGAACAGCTAGAACATAGTATTAGTCAGATCATCATCTTGGGTTTGAACTTCACATAGGCCTATTAATTCTGTTTAGGGCCACAGGCTACCCCAGCCCTCCTCATAACTAGTTTACAAATATGTGCCTTTATTCACAAGTGGGATTAAATGAGAAAATAGTTCACTACATCTTGTAATTAATATGTTTATGAGGAAAAATTAGAATATGAGAAAAAAATCAAGGTTTATATGTCTTACTGATGACTTAATATTACCTTTATATTCAAGGCTAATATGTGTACTTGTAAAGACTCACATGTAAAAACTGACCAATATTTAGAATTATTTTATTAGTCTTCTACAAATAGTGCTTGTTTTGTAGTAAATTCATTGCTTACGGACAATGAGTATCTGTTCATGCTGAAGACTCAAAGGTGTTTACCTGCAAACAGGTATAGCTAGATAGTGGAAGTATAGGTTTTCCTGCCCATCCACAGTTCTTCTGAAATGGCTGCTAATACCTCCTCAGACTCATCGGTCTGGGAAACTCAAGGAAAACCAGTGTGGGCAGGTTTTTGTCTCCTTGGCAAAATTTTAGTTGCTTTGGACTTCCCTCCGTGTGTCCTCTAGCTGACTCTCGAGAAGGACCTTTGGAAGGAAAGTTAACCAAGTTTCTCTGATTATTAACCTGGATGTTCTATTCCTGGTGCTGTAATCAACCTGAATCTCCTATTCAGGGGTTAGTAGATTGGTTGGTTGGTAAAAGGATTGTTTGTCGTGGTTTGTGATAGGCTAATTGGGGTGTGGGTGGACCACAGGGAACCCCAAAGCATTCAGATTTACTTATGTATTCACTGTTCTATATTTTAAGACTGTATCAGTGACCTAGAATCTTGATGTCATGTATACAAATAGCCAGGCTTGTTTGGCATTGTGGTTCCAGGAACTGTTCAGTATAAGACTTTACATGAGTGTTTACTATGTTTTGAAGTACAGAGGGGCCTTGACTTACGAGTGTCCCGACTAACGAGTTTTTTGAGATACCAGCTGTCTCTCGGCCGATTTTTTGCATTGAGTTGACAGAGTAATTTGAGTTAATGAGCTCGGTCTCAGAATGAATTAAACTCGTAAGTCAAGGCCCCACTGTATTGCATGGCTTAAAGTGAAACTATATCTATCCCCTTTCAGCTTTAATATGTAAATGTATATAGCTAGAAAGAAATCAAACTGTAATTAAATGTGAATGTGTTAAGTGAAGGTTTGTGTTCAGTATTTGGATATGCAAATTCTGTCTCCTCAAAAAGTGGTCTTGTCTTATTACTGCATGCCCAGTGTCTGGATTGCTGCCTGGCAACCTAGAGTACTCTCATTGAATATTGAATGAATGAATGAGTGAATGAATGAATGGATGCATAGCCCTGGGTCCAGATGTAGGATAATGTTGAAAGAGATTTAAATAGAAATGAATAAACCTGGAATATTTTATTTTCCTTAATAACTTAAGGATTTTCTTCCTAATTTTAAATATGTATATACTTATATACATTTTTTACATTATACCAGTTTGCCTTCCTCTAACAATATAATGTTTGTTTACCTACAGAATCTGGTTCTTAGCATTTTTTCATTGAGCTTAATTTTATTCATAAAGCATTTATGAAATTTTGATAATCTTCTAGGAGAATTTTTTTCTTTTAGTTTTCAAAAATTATTAAATCAAGATATCCCTCTGATAAATCTCTAAAATGGAATAAATCATATTGGGATATATTTCTTGAAGTTGTATGTTCCTCTTTACAACCAGATCCTTAAATAGAAAGAAGAAAAAAAAAACTTGTTTTCAATCATCCAGAACACTGTCAAAGAAAATCTTTATCATTCCTTATCTCCTTGTTATTTAAGTAGCCCAGAAAGCAACGTATAAACGTCTCCTTGGTTAATACAGATATGCATGTGAGTCGGTGGGTGAGTTGGTCGGCTGGTTTAAGAGAATATGAAAATGTGTCCTTAGGGTGTTTCCAGGATGGGAGAATTTTAAAAATATAACATAGTTTTATCTTCTGATTAGAAACACAGTACATGCTTAGTACAGAAACTTGGTAAATACAGCAGTATTAATAGGAGGTGAAATTGGCATTAATCAGGAAGGATTTTACTTTTTAAATTCAAGGGTTTTTTTCTTGCATTTCTGTCAAATCTAAAATGTCAGGTTTTTGTGCTTTGGAGGAGGGAATTACAAATGCCTGAGAGTATAATATTTAAATTGAAAATCTGCTTTAGCTTTTCTTAAAACAGCACCTTTAGCAGAGTAAAGAATTTTAATATCTAGCCCTAGCTGGTTTGACTCAGTGGATAGAGCATCAGCCTGCAGACTCAAGGATCCCGGGTTTGATTCTGGTCAAGGGCACGTGCCCGGGTTGCGGGCTCCATCTCCAGTGGGGAGCATGCAGGAGGCAGCCAATCAATGATTCTCTCTCATCATTGATGTTTCTATCTCTCCCTCTTCTTTCCTCTCTGAAATTAATAAAAATATATTAAAAATAAAAAAACAGATTATAAAAAAAGGATTTTAATATCTAGGTATATAAGGATAAAAGAGACGTGGACTATGTGCTTGTTAAATTAATCTAACTGCCTCTTATGTTAATTGTCCTCCTGTTAGGCAGCCTTTATCCCAAAGTAAGGGGAATTGATGAGGATCTGTGTGCATTGTGTTATGTCTGATCACAGTTTGACTAGCACAGTCTGGAAGTGGGTTGTGCAGGATGAGAGCAAGCAGCCTAATTGCTCTCTCCGCATCAGCAGCATCTATAAAGCATCCTGGGAATTGCTCGCCCTGCGTTCAGAGCAGCTGGTCACATGAGCCTGGATTTTCAGTTCAGTTCATTAGTCAGCCATTTTGGTCAACACCCTGCTTACTGCGCACAACCAATCCTGTCAGAACTCAGCATCCCGGCTCATCTAAGCAGATCCTGGAAGTGATTCTGCAGTTCAGGATTTTGTTAAAGCTAAATTGAAAATTTTGTTCATTTTTTTTCCTTTTGTATTTTTTTTTTTCTGCACAAAGGAGGAGGATTTTTCACTTACACATGCAGAGGCCAGTTTTTTAAAACCAGCTAAAGCGGCATCAGCTGTGCAGGATTTAAAGCCTATAGCTCAGCTGAAGAAGAAGGGGTAGGGGAGGGAAGATAAAAGGAGTGAAGCTGAGAGAAGACAGCATCATTTTATTTTGTTATGTGGTAGAAACTGTCTATGGGAAAAGATAGTGTAGAATTGTTTATCTTGAACAGTTGGTTCTTAAACCATAAGATATTTTTCCTTGTGTGTGTTCTTTTTTAACCTCCTGCACCCCTTGAGAGCTTTGTTCCAGAGCTTTGGATTTGGGGGGTTTGGGCGAGGAGGTTTTATTTTTGTCGGGTGTGTGTGTGTGTGTGTGTGTGTGTGTGTGTTTGTGTGTGTGTTGTGGTCCCAGCTGAGTCATCATGTCTGCTTTGACGCCTCCAACTGATATGCCAACCCCCACCACTGACAAGATCACACAGGCTGCCATGGAGACCATCTACCTTTGCAAATTCCGAGTGTCTATGGATGGAGAATGGCTCTGCCTGCGAGAGCTGGATGACATCTCACTTACGCCTGACCCAGAGCCTACCCATGAAGGTATGGTCAGACCCTGTCCATAGTATCTCACCAGCACCCTCATTGTTACAGCAGGCTGGGCGGGCCAGGGGCAGGTAGGAAGAAACCATACTCTAACCGTTAACCACCTTCTCTACTTTACTGGGAAATAAATATTTTCCCTGCCCCCTCAGGTATCCTTTCAAAAGATGCTGGTGCTTGTTTAGAGTTCTTTGTCTTTAAGCCTCTAAAGAGAACATTCGAGGTCATTTATCACATCTGACCCTAATCGATAATGAAAAATCTATTAACTTTGATTATATACTGAACTATTACAGAAATCACAGTGACTCTTAATAGAATAAGTTAGGACAGCCTGATTATAATTGTACATGATACAGTTGAAATACTCAAAGAATATCGTATCATCAGGTATAATGTTAAACAGGCTATGATATCTAGAAAAATATTTGGTCAAACATTATTGTTTTTTAAATAATATGGATTATTAGGTTAGATGAGAAAGCAGTTTTACATTCAGTGCTTATTTAATGAATATGGACTCTTAAAAAAGCATAATGCCTGAAAAGGTTAACATGATTGATAAGGTAATCCCTACCTATGGAGTCTTTTGGCCATTGCTTTTTGCAGGTTATTTGTGGTCACTATGATGACCCATTTGAAATTTCCATTGTCACTGCCTTTGAGACTTTTGTGTAGTCTTGACTTGTCACTTTCTAAATTGTGAGAGATTTTTAGCTTCTACCCCTTAATTCTCTTAATACCATAAGGAAGAGAATTAATTTGAGTCATCGCTCTAAGTTATTTTGTTTATTTTTAAGCAGTAATGGCCTCCTAGCTAGTGTTTATTCTGTGCCCTTAAAATAATAAAGAGAAACATGCTCACAAATGAGAGAAATTCTTCATAAACCTTTTCCTGATGTTTAGGCATATCATCTGCAAGACAGAGGGTAGAGGGGAAGTGCACATAGCAGATTGCATTAGGGAAAAGTGATTCCCTGCCCTTGACCTGGCCTTGCAATCTTTCCATGACTCAGATTTCACCCATTGTGTCTGCTAAGAATTTTATTTTCTCGGTTAGACTTAGCCTTGAGCAAGTATTAGAGAGGGTTAACCTCACAGAACACAAAGCAGTCATTTGGGGTGTGTCTTTAAGGTCAGTATTTAAGTCGTTTTTAAGACCCTCTGCATCTTGGAACAATTGGTTTGTCAGTTGGCTGCTTCCTTTAGCTCTAAGTTACAGAATGCACTAGGTAGAAGACATCAGCTGGAATTCCACACAATGACAGTACTATTTAAAACAGCCTTTGGGGATGAAAAATACATTTTTAGCAGGCTACCAAGAAATCTTTTACCAAATGTCTCAATTGGCATATTTTGTTTTAAAAAATATTCCCATGCATTTTGAAGTTGTGCAATGTGAAATATTCCCTTAATTGTAAAATCCAGTGTATCACTGTCTCAAAAATAGTTCTGAACAATTTTAGTACTTTAAGTATGTATTTGTTTTGTGAGCAAGATTCCTATGACTGAGCAAAAGTGAGCTATTTGGTTTATGTTAGCATTTGTAAAGAAGAAATCTGTTACAGAAGAGAGCTGTAACCTAAACTATAAGTGGCACATCCTTTCATTAAGGAAACAGACAAATGAGAAGTTCCCAACCCCTTAGAATCAACAATAGAGGATGTGAAGGAAATAGAAAATGCTGACAATGAACTTTGGAATTTTGCCTTAAATTTGGCAAGAAAAGCAAGAATTTCAAATGGTTGAAAATAGAAATAATAAAAGAAAGCCCAGGTACAGGAAAGCATCTGTAGGCGTGGTGATCTAGGCTAGGGAACCAGGTGGTACTTTTATTTCCTTGCTCCACTGGCTAATTCTGGATGTATAAACAGTCATTTAGTCCCGAGAAATGTCTGCTTTAACATTAATACCAGTGACAATTGTTAGGTTTAATTCAGCTATCAGCATTTAAGTGGTGGTCACCGGGCCAGTGATAATGTCAATCTCACCTTGTTGACAAAATGGAGCACCTGGCGCCTGGACACACAGGAGTATTCATAGAATGCTTCAGTGACCCACAGAGGGGAAGACATCTGACCACGCAGGTCCTACAGTGGGGCCCCCTGACTCCCACAAGAGAAAGTGGGCAAAAAGCATAATGTACCCTCTTAAAATGATAATATAGGCGGTGTAGCCTCAGCAATAGAAGCTTTGTGGTTTCCAACTTCTGTTCTCTGAAAACAGTTCCTGCTCTTCACTGCAGCCCACAGTGTAGGCCGGAACCTAGTTTCTGCCTAGCTTAACCCTTAAAAACATGGAATAAAAATATTCACTCCATTATTTTCATGCTATTAGTGGTCAAGGAGGATATCTCTGTCTATTTTTAAATACACTTTTTTAAAAACCAGGAGCAGGTCTACAAATCTTTATTATGAGTACATTTCCCCTAAAGACAAAAGCCTAGGATTGTTTTAACGGGGGAGGAGAGGGCTCAGGAAAGGCTTCATCCAGGAAATGAGACTTGGGCTGGACCTTGAGTGATAACTAGGTGATCACCAACCAGTGCATTTCAAATAGTGCCCAGTGAGCTAGCTCAGCTAGGGAATAGCAAGTAGTTGGGAGTGGTTCCTCCCTGATAATAAATTAAGAGGATTAAATGAGAGAGTTAATGTTTTTACAATGTTAATCCTGTATACATTAGTTTTTTGTGTAATAGTTATTCATTGACCAGAGGTTTGAATTGCAGCATTTGAAGCCAGATTGCCAAATATATTGCCATTTTAATGTTTTTGTTTTTATATCTAACATTCTGGAACAGTATTAAGGTGAACATTAGTAGTTTAAATTCATGTTTTAGCATTGTCCTTTCTCGGAGCTCTATAAACAAGAAAATACTTGGTTAAAAATAAAACTCAGTAAGAAATACTTGTTTTCCTATTAACCTTCTTTTAAAGATGGGAAATCCGATATTGATGTGATGCAGGATGATCAGTTTAATAAAGTAAAGCATACCATTTGGTTACAAAGACAGCTATAAGCTTTGAAATTACTTTTTTGACTTAGAAAAGTTCCTTCTCAAATACAGATAATGAGAGAAGGACTATGAAGAAGTGATCTATTGGACAAACACATTGAGAACCTTAGCTCATGACTTTGGCTTTAGGTTTACTGTAGAGCACTGTACATGATGGCAGACTTCATATATGTTGTTATTTCATAACTCTGCAGTTTCTCCCTGGTAGTTGTATTTTGTTTTAATGTTCATTTAAGAAAGCTGGCATTTATACTGTAATGTATAAAGAGAGAACTTATATGAAACATCTGTGAGTATAGTAATAAGACTGCACTACACACAAGGAATGTGTTTTGGTCTGTGAGTTGGTCAGAAATATGTGTTGAGCAACCCTTGATGAGTCCAGGTCTAGGGACTAAGAAAGACAGCCCTTGCCCTCTGAGTTCACCCTCAAGGTAAAGAGATGAAACAAAGATGTCAGAAGCTGCTATAAAAGAAGTATGAACTACTTAGTTGCCAAAGGACAACCCTGTTTCTTAGGAACCAGGATGTGGAATTCAAAGCTATACAGCACCTAGTGATCACCTTTCCCAAAGGAGTATGTGTGCAAGTTTGGCATCAGGCTTTTTCCATTCAATAGGGAATACTCTGCCAATAGGACATACTAGTAAGCAAGGAGAAGTACCCTGAAGGTGAAATGGAAAGTGTTTCTTAATCAACCACTGGCACGTGTCTGGTGCTGAGGTAACTCCAATGACATTTACTAAGGTACTTTCACTCCTTGATGTCACTGCATGCTAGTATAACCCCTTCCGGCCTGGGAACTGCATGTGTTTCAATGAAAAAAAAGTGTACATCCCAATAGGCATTTTGGTAGGTGAAGCCAGATGGCTGTTTACCAAAAAACTTCATAGTGTAACATGGGGTTCCACGAGCAGACTCTCCTTGTGGGTTCTTGTCTCACGAAGTTTAAAGAATAAAATTCGAGGACTAAAAGGACTTGTTAGTAAAAGTGTGGGAATCAATTGGAAGCAAATACAAACTCCCACATAGGGAGGGGTTCCCCAGGGGGTAACCAACCAAGCCTCTTTGTCTAAGACAGTGGTTCTCAACCTTCCTAACGCCGCGACCCTTTAATACAGTTCCTCATGTTGTGGTGACCCCCAATTTCATTGTTACAAATTGAACATAATTAAAGCATAGTGATTAATCACAAAAACAATATGTAATTATATATGTGTTTTCCGATGGTCTTAGGCGACCCCTGTGAAAGG
>NW_005370660.1:540864-544345 GCF_000412655.1 Myotis brandtii
GCCCGCCCCTTTCCGCGCGCGCCGGAGCCTCCGTACCTCTGCACTTTACTTTCGTAGCTCCTCTGAGTCTGTGTGCTCTTCTCTTTCCTTCTAGTTGTAGAATTTCCACTCAGCCAGCCTTCCTGTGGTTCTGGATGATGACCGTTCTGTCTTTTAGTTGTATTTTTGAAGTTGTTGTCGGAGGCAGCAATTTCCGGTGTTTTCCTATGCCGCCATCTTAGTCTCTCTATTAACCTTCTTTTAAAGATGGGAAATCCAATATTGATGTGATGCAGGATGATCAGTTTAATGAAGTAAAGCATACCATTTGGTTACAAAAACAACTATAAGCTTTGAAATTACTTTTTTGACTTAGAAAAGTTCCTTCTCAAATACAGATAATGAGAGAAGGACTATGAAGAAGTGATCTATTGGACAAACACATTGAGAACCTTAGCTCATGACTTTGGCTTTAGGTTTACTGTAGAGCACTGTACATGATGGCAGACTTCATATATGTTGTTATTTCATAACTCTGCAGTTTCTCCCTGGTAGTTGTATTTTGTTTTAATGTTCATTTAAGAAAGCTGGCATTTATACTGTAATGTATAAAGAGAGAACTTATATGAAACATCTGTGAGTATAGTAATGAGACTGTACTACACACAAGGAATGTGTTTTGGTCTGTGAGTTGGTCAGAAATATGTGTTGGGCAACCCTTGATGAGTCCAGGTCTAGGGACTAAGAAAGACAGCCCTTGCCCTCTGAGTTCACCCTCAAGGTAAAGAGATGAAACAAAGATGTCAGAAGCTGCTATAAAAGAAGTATGAACTACTTAGTTGCCAAAGGACAACCCTGTTTCTTAGGAACCAGGATGTGGAATTCAAAGCTATACAGCACCTAGTGATCACCTTTCCCAAAGGAGTATGTGTGCAAGTTTGGCATCAGGCTTTTTCCATTCAATAGGGAATACTCTGCCAATAGGACATACTAGTAAGCAAGGAGAAGTACCCTGAAGGTGAAATGGAAAGTGTTTCTTAATCAACCACTGGCACGTGTCTGGTGCTGAGGTAACTCCAATGACATTTACTAAGGTACTTTCACTCCTTGATGTCACTGCATGCTAGTATAACCCCTTCCGGCCTGGGAACTGCATGTGTTTCAATGAAAAAAAAGTGTACATCCCAATAGGCATTTTGGTAGGTGAAGCCAGATGGCTGTTTACCAAAAAACTTCATAGTGTAACATGGGGTTCCACGAGCAGACTCTCCTTGTGGGTTCTTGTCTCACGAAGTTTAAAGAATAAAATTCGAGGACTAAAAGGACTTGTTAGTAAAAGTGTGGGAATCAATTGGAAGCAAATACAAACTCCCACATAGGGAGGGGTTCCCCAGGGGGTAACCAACCAAGCCCCTTTGTCTAAGACAGTGGTTCTCAACCTTCCTAACGCCGCGACCCTTTAATACAGTTCCTCATGTTGTGGTGACCCCCAATTTCATTGTTACAAATTGAACATAATTAAAGCATAGTGATTAATCACAAAAACAATATGTAATTATATATGTGTTTTCCAATGGTCTTAGGCAACCCCTGTGAAAGGGTCATTCGAACCCCAAAGGGGTCTCGACCCACAGGTTGACAACCGCTGGTCTAAGGTTTTTAAAGGCTGAGAGTTCTTTGTCAATGTAGCTTCCTTCTAATTGGACCCCTTCCCCATTTTATGATCCCGTGCTTTCCTAATTGGTGACTCTTTTGCAGGGTATCAGTTCCAAAGTCAAAGCCCATCTGGTGTTCCCCTTTTCCTCTTTCCCTTGTAACATTTCTCTATCCCCTGTGAAAGTATGTTTCCCTCTTCCCTTATCTTGTGACATTTCCCTATCCCCTGTGAATGTATGCCTTCCCCTTCCCCTTATCGTCACATTTCTCTATACTCTGTATAAGTGAGATAAGCATTTTGTCAGCACCAAGCCCTCACCTATGCATTCCTCTCCCATGGACCCCTCTTATTCCCTAACTGCCTGTCCTGTCTTTAAAATTCCTTTCAATAGCATGAATTCACTACAGTCTGGTGCAGGGTTTTTAATCCTGGGATCCATGATCCTAAAATTATATGTAAAATCTTACATTTGTGCATTTTTTTCTGGGAGAAAAATCCTTAATGTTTATTAGAACCCCCAAAGAAAAAAGTAATGCTTGAAAAACATGCAATTTTTATCATAAGATCAGCCCTTCATTCCACATATTCATAATTTGTGCCCCACACTGTGCTAGGTCCTAAGGTGCAGCATAGTGAGCAAGCTAGGTCCTCTGTGTGCCACTTATCGTTTATGTTGCAGCCCTCATATATTTTCTGTCCCCTATTTCTCCAGGAACTCAAACAGCACCATTACAGATGCTTACATGAACCAAACACCTCACTCTTGCTCCAAAAACAAATATATACTCAAAGTACTAAAATTGTTCAGAATTATTTTTGAGACAGTGATACACTGGATTTTATAATTAAGGGAATATTGCATGACTTTAGGATGTGAATACTTCTTAAAGTAAGATATGCAAATTGAGATATTTGCTAAGAGACTTCTTGGTAGGCTTCTAAAAATGTATTTTTTATCCCTTAAGGCTGTTTTAAACAGTACTGTCATTGTATGGAATTGATGTCTTCCAACTGATGTCTTCCAACACTTGTACACATTCTGAAACTTAGAGCCAAAGGAAGAGTCCAACTGACAAATCAATTGTTCAAAGATGCAGAGGGTCTTAACTGATGAGTGAGGGGTGGGGTACTTCAAACAAGTACAGTTGTGATCCTTGCAGGGCAGTGCTATCAAACCAAAAATCTTAGGGAGTTCCCGGGGAGATTTCCAGTTGAAGTAATATTTGAGCTCTGACCTAAAAGATATGCAGGAGTTATCTGGGCACTAACTGGAGGAAGTGGAGTGGGGAGGTGGGGAGACAGCACTTGCAGAGACACCCCAATGTTACAACTGACAGATTTTCAGTATATATTTTCTGCCTCTTTCCAAATTTCCTTTCCATTAAATTTTCACCTTTTTATCAGAAATATTAATAAAGCCACATTCTCTACTAGGCTCAAAATGTTAGGGGTAGTAGATTTTTTTTTTCTTCTGGGTATACACAGTGTTAAGTTTTTAACATTAAAATCTGAAGTGTTTTAACAATGAAGTAGAAAAATAAAACAACTAATAGCCTTAATGAATATCAGTAACATACAATTTTGTGATTTGACTTCCTATTTTCACTTCAAAGAAAACAATAAGCATGTAATGGTCAAATTGACATTCGAGGATATATAGTAAGTGGTAGAGTCAGGATTCAAACACAGGTAGCTTTGGATCAACCTGTGAGACAGCACTCCTGTGCCAGAATCCAGTGACCATAAGTCCCCAGTAGACTTGATGTACTGTATCTTGTTTAGAAAATAGCAGTTTAGTATAATATAATTTGTTGTTTACAATATGGGGGCTCTGCTAGTAGAGTG
>NW_005370660.1:544377-586689 GCF_000412655.1 Myotis brandtii
ATACACACACATATATATATACACACACACACACATACATACATACATACATACATACATACAGTGGTAAAGCCTTTTTGGAAATAACTTCATCAATGTGAATCAAGAACCTTAAAAAATTAATTCCCAGTGATTATACCAGACATTGATCCTAAGGAAGTAATCAGAGAGATAGGGGGAAAGTTTATGTATGTATATTTATCATAGCATTATGATGTATTGTAGCAAAATCTTAAAAGCAACTTAAATAGCCTAACAGGGAAATTGTTTAATAAGTTGTAGAACATCTATACAGTAATCACTAAATATGGTATTGAGGAAGAATATTTAATGGCACAGGATGTTGGTTAGAATATAATAAGTTTTAAAAGCTGTCTCCCAAGCCACATGTACACTGGGATCATAATTTGTCGTAAATGTAGTACATACACACAAGTGAAGGGAAATGTACCAAAAATGTAAAAAGTGATTATTTCTGGACAGGAACTACAGGTGATTTTTATTATGTGTTTATACTTTCGTATGTCTTACAAATACTCTACAAGAGCATATATTAATATAATCAGGAAAATGCAATTTTTAAAAGAAAAAAGCTTATGGAAACTAGGTGTGCAATCATCCCTCCATCTGACTCACTAAGCACCTTCTGTGACAGAGTTTCACGCACCCGTGAACAGGAGCAGTCGCTTTGGATTTGATTTCCAACATAATTTTTATATGCTCTTACAGGACAGTGGGTTTTTCTAGGCCCTGGGCCCGTGTTTACTTACTGCCGTGCTTTGTTTTTGAAACTGTCCGAACGCTACATGCAGTGTCTATACTTAGATGCAGCTGGCGCAGCCTTTTATTTATTCCTTTCCTGAGAGTTCAGAGTCATTAGGAATTTTTTATTTTATTCTTTGCTTTAAATAATGACACATCTCCTTTTGTCCTCTGCCCTTGGGGAAATAACTGGAACATTTGTTGCCACCGGCCCAGTTAGCCTCAGATTTACATTGTCAGGTTCTCCGAGTTAAGATTACCAGTACACAAGGCAGTCTTTGTGAATTTCCCAAAGCAAGAAGATTGTAGCTTTTAATCCCATCTCAGATGCCTACGGGGCAAAGTTCTTTGGACAAGGTTCATCCCTTCTTTTCACTGTGCTCTGGGAATAGCCTAGCGAGACACCCTTTCAAGGTAAGTTTTTACCCACCTGCCTCCAAGATTTTATAAAATCCTAAAATTGGGGGTGGCATTTGATCTGTAGTTAATCTTTAAACCACAGGAGAGCTGCATGATGCCTCTGAACTGACCTCTGATAACGTGCTGTCCCTAATAGCAACTTTCTCCTTCCCATTTCAGGTCTGCTTTCTGTTTCTCTCCAACTCTATATACTTCTGCATTGGCGTCGCTTTAGTGCACTGTCATTCATCACAGTGACTTACTGTCTATTGGCGAGCCTTTTCTGGGCCTTCTTAGAATGGAGCTTTTACTTTAATCTTTAATTTGTGGCTTTTTTCATGGAGTTCACTTTAACTCTTCTTGGGTTATCAGCTTGCAACACTAGAAGGTCATTTGTCCTAAGCTAACTACGGACATATTTATCATTTTCCAGAGGTAAACGCTATACCAGTTTAGATAACTTCTACTCAGTGATGGAACTCAGATTGGGATGGAAGTTGTCTGATTCCCAGGCGCAGGTGCCTGAGAGACCTAGCAGGAGAGAGTAAATGATGTCATTTGAGAGCACCCACAGTATTCTCTGCTCTTCAGTTGTGGTTCTGAATAGTTTTGGGTTTTTTGGTAGTGGCTCTTGTTTTAGGGGGAGTTGGAGAGTGTAATGGGCACAGTTTTCCGTTGTGGTTCCTCCAACCCCTACCTATCCACTGTGACTGCTAGGAAGTTGCATTTGAGTGCAGGGGAGTAAATACTAAAATCTGTCCTCTTGGAATTTTTGGTGTTTGAACTTTTCCAGGGAACACATAGAGGATTTGATGAGCTAGAAGCAACAGTAAGGAGAAACAGTGAAGCAAACTTATTACCAAATGGTCCCTTGTAATCATTTATTTTTCATCATAATTAAATATTCCCAAAATAAAATGTATATGTCAGTGTGTTGACAATAATTGGGTTCTTTTAGAAAATATGTTTAGTATTGTTATGTGTGTATTTTAATTGAAAACAACTTTATTTTTCTAGCTATAGGAAAAATTGTGTTCCAGAATACAGAAAGTATAAAATAGTATAACTCATCTAAATTCTATCACCTATCTATAACCACAGTAAGATTTAATAACCAGATT
Source organism: Myotis brandtii (assembly GCF_000412655.1). Taxonomy (NCBI): domain Eukaryota; kingdom Metazoa; phylum Chordata; class Mammalia; order Chiroptera; family Vespertilionidae; genus Myotis; species Myotis brandtii. The sequence goes on from NW_005370660.1 coordinate 546,660, forward strand.
CTAACTTTTTAATATATACACACGGAGTTTCCTCACAAGCTCATATAATTTTATGCATGTTAAGTCATACCATACCTGTATTGTGTGACCTGCCTTTTTTCCTCTGCAGTATCTTTCCACATCAGTAAAAGGAAATCTGTGTCACCTTGCTTAATTTCAGTTATTTGGATGTGACATGATGTCTTTGGCTCCTTATTACAGACATTTAGGTGGTTTCTAAATTTGGGTACCATCGGTAGTTTGGGTTCATCCTTATGTTTATAGTTTGAACACTTTACCAGTTTTTATTTTTAGAAGTAGAATTTCTGGGTCAAATAATAATGTATTTTAATTTTTTAAACAATTTTCAAGCTGCCATAAACATTTTTTAAAAATTTAATAGCATGGTATGAACTTTCACATAGGTGGCTACTTTGCAACTCATTTTTGTCTTTTGCTGCTGTAGTTGGTTGTGGTTTCTCACACTGTATGAAAATCCGAACTTTCCAAAGGAAACAGTTGTGGTTTCTAGGACAGTTGATTCAGCAACTGTAAACTGCATGATACTGTTACATCTGGGGTGTGTGGTTTTTTTCCTTTAAGCTAGTGACAATGTCAAAAGCAGAAGAGAATGAATTTTACTGTTAATATACAATGAGAAATTTCACACTTTTCTAAGATTGCTATAATTTGCTTCCTGGGATGAAAAGACTGCTGAGATTTCGTTTTCCTTTCTCCTAGAGCAGTGGTCGGCAAACTGCGGCTCGCGAGCCACATGCAGCTCTTTGGCCCCTTGAGTGTGGCCACGAAGTTTCAATCGCACTGTACGTGCACCCGCACGTGGTATTTTGTGGAAGAGCCACACTCAAGGGGCCGCAGTTTGCCGACCACTGTCCTAGAGCATTAAAACCTAGGGTGTGTATTTGAAACACTTCGTTTCATCTGAGAATCCCGTAAGGCCTAGTCCTCTGGGCAGCAGCTTCCCCGTCGAGGTGTATCGGAGATGTTACCTCTGCCGCTGCAGCCATGCAGGCAAGAGGGCAAGGGTCTGCCGTCGGGAGGAGGCCCCTCTCCTTTCCCCTTACTCCCCATCAGGCCCTGTCCTCCCGGGCCTCCCAGTGTCACCGCCTTGCTCGCCTGACTTAGGAATCTATTTTATCTTCTCTCCTCTCTGTAATATTACTCCTGTCTGACCTTGTGTAATAGTTACTTAGTTCTCCTAAGAACAGTGTCTATGGACATTTCATCTTGGTAACTTCTGTACAAACTAACTACTAACTGCCCTACTAAAGTCCTTTGCTCACCATACGTATTCAGTAAATATGAAATGGCTCAAGTGTTGATAACTGCATTGAAAAGATCTACAGTTCTCTTGTGTCTTTCTCCTTTACTTTCACACAGAACACTTCATTTCTGACACTCTAGTCACCAAATGTGTGTGTGTGGCAGGGGAAGCAATTCTGCAGCACCAGCTAGGTGTCCTACAATTTAACTCAATTCTGACTCTACCCAGAGATAGCATCAGATCCCTCTGATTAAGGGTTCAGTCCCATGAAACTGCCGCCCCACTTCAAAGGCCAATCAAAAGTAGTAGGTCCCCAGGGTACTCACAACTTTTGTCCTACTTGGTTACAAGTCAGAGCTTCCCATGACATCTTCCCCCTTGAATTTGATTGTTTGCTAGAACAGCTCACAGGACTGAGGGAAACGTTAACATTTGCCAGTTTATTAAAGGATAGGCTAAAGAATGCAGATGAACAGCCGGGTGAAGAGACACACAGGATGAGGTCTGGGAGGGTCTCAAGTGCCTGCTTCTGCTCCTGTGGAATTGGGATAGGTTTGGAACTCTGCACTGTTGAGATTTTATGGGGGCTTCCTCATGCAGGCATGATCAATTATACATTCATTTCCAGCTTCCCTTTCTAGCGAAGTGGGGAGAGCGGGGGGCAGGGATGAAAATTCTAACCTTCTAAATACAGCCCCATCCCAGGAAACATTTAGGAGCTCACCCAGATTTGAGTCATTCTAGCAAAAGGTGCTCCTTGTGCTCTTATCACATAGGAATTTACAAGAGTTTCAGGAGCCCTTTCGTCAGGGACTGGGGACGAAAACCAAATACATATTTCTTACTATAAATCGTAAGTTCAGAATAACTTGCTGTTACTTTTTCCAGAACCATTTGTATTTCCTTGCTGATATTTTTGTTTTTACTGTGCTATGGGGAGAAGATAGACCTTGGACTATGTTACTGATTTATTAGAACAGGACCTCTAGGCATTTTTAAAAATTAGCTTGACAGTTCCTTTGTTAATCTTTATCATGTTACCAAGAGAATTACATTATTGTTAGTTTAACAGCACCTCAGCTGTTACATTTGTCATTTGGTCTACTTACATTGATTTATTTTTTCCCTGTGTTCAATACTTAGTTTAGTGTGTGTTTTTTTAATCCTATTCCCTCTGTTTTTTAAAAGTTATGGCAAATAAAGGAATCCAGTTTGTAGCCAAATCCGAATATCGGGCACACGTTGGTGTCTTGTAAACGGTAAACTTGACATTGAGTATCTATGATGTGCTAAGTACTTTAAATTTGTTAGCTTTTATTTTCCCAAAGTCCTTGAAAGAGTTTTGTCATCAGTAGTTGGGACTTCCGGAAGACTCCCTCAAGAAACTGTAATAAACTTTTAAAAAGTAGCACTCTAAATAAAAGACACCTAGCTTCAAAGCAAGAATGTAACTTGGTTACATTTGTCTCTAAACTTAACTGTAACTGTCTTCTGTAGTAATATTACTGTGGAAAGAATTTATCAAGAAAGAGCGGTCTCACAATCATGTGTACATGAACAATGGAGAGGCGCCTGGAGCCCATTCAAGTGCTACCTCTCAGGAGGGAAGGTGCTTCAGCCAGTTCCCTCATCCATAGGAAAGAAGTGACGAGGCAGGGCCGGAGGCCTTGTTAGAGCAGTGGCCCCACCAACCAAGGTCTGTCTCGGTGTAAAAGCCAGGGCCCCTTCTACCAGAACACACTGCCGTCATTGCGTCACCATGTACTTACTGTAAGAACAATATTTGGCAATACAACCCAATTAAATATTTCCAGAGCTACATGAATTAGTCTGCTGATTTATTCACTCTTAGATCTGAAACAATGATAGTCAAGAAAATAGTAGAGTGAACCTCAGATAAGCTATGCTTCCTAATTCAGGGTCCTTATACAGATCCAGTATTGTCTCATATCTTTTTTTTTAATTTATCTTTATTGATGTAGGTATTACAGATGTCCCCTTTTTTCCCTTTATGACCCCCTCCACCCCATTTCTACCCCACCCTACTTCTCCCCCACCCCCCAGAACTTCACTGCAATAAAAAATGTCTTTGTTCTTATGCATCTTAAAAATAAGATTATAGTCTGTTAGGTACAGCGCTTTTGACCATTTAATCCAAGTGTGTGGAGAGGAGTGGTGGTGCTAATGTTTCATTACCAGTCTCATGGCACACACACAGTGACTCCTTTTCTTGTGAGTAGGTGTGTTCAGTGAGCACTGAGGCACATTGGGCACAATTCTGATCAGTACAATTCTGAATTATACATTATCTATAGCAAAATTTTAATCCAGTCCTTCTTTCTGTATCAGCTAGCAAACCTTTAGATTACTCCTCTCTGCAATTTGTGAATATGTATTATAATGATACCAATTAAAGTTAATATAGTTTTTTTAGACTAGGCAAAACATGTTCAAGGCAATAAAGTATCATCCCTAGAAAAATGAAATGTTCTGGGAAAGAGACGAATTGTTGATGCTACCCATCCACCTTTTTGATTCATGATACTGTTGTAGTTATTGTTTTAATAATTTGAAGATACTCTAGAAGACAATTTTTTTTTATTTTTTATAAATCCTTCAGCATGGTGTCCATTCTTTATTACAATAAAATCCTAAGCATGACAAGGTAAAGTGGAGAACAACATCAAAAGGAGAAAACACACCTTTTACTAGTACCTTTTAGGGGAAGAGGGCTCTTTTAAATTGATTCCATTGCTCTGACACTTATAACTTTACGTTTTGTTTTCAAAACGAAAACATCCAGTTGAGCAGAAAAGTACTGTAGATGGGACATGCCAAGGGGAAAGTGGGGGAGACCCCTTGTACATATCACCCAGTCCTGCGCAGAAATTCACTTTCCTGATCTCTGCACAGATCTTGGAGGATTTTTGTATTTTACTTTAATAACGTAGACTTTTATTTTCTTTACTAGTGGCCTGGTGCACAGATTCGTGCACATTGAAAGGAAATCAGGAGTTTGTGCCCATGTGCCCGGGGAGTTTCCACATCCCCATGAGCCACCAGGAATTCACATGGGGAATCTGTCCTCTTCCCCACAGCTTCCTGAAAATATATTTCCAAATATCCCTTCTGCGGCCACGGTCCCACCTTGCCAAGCTGGAGGTCCCTAGTGGACGCCTTGGGCCGTGCTGGACACTTTCCACTGCTCAGAGCCAGATTAGAGACACTCCAAGGTGAACAATACAAAATTGGGGATCTTGGGGGACGGGGGTGCTCTGTTGCCCATGCTCCCACCCTTCAGATCCATCTCTCTTTGACTTTTACCCCAGTTGTCAGTCGCCACCTTTGTGGACACTGTTAGATTGCTGCCTTCCTCTGTAGCTCCGGGGCAATCATTAAAGGATGAGATTTGGTCTCAATGCCTAAGGCAGAGTTCCAGGAGCTGGTGGTGATATCAGGCTCATCCTGGTTACTCTGAGTGTCCACGCTTCAACCGTTCTCTGGAGATTGTAACTGCAGGCTTATGGGGTACAAGGGATGTAACAGTGCGCTAAGTGGCAGGCGGCTGGGGAGGAGCCCGGCCAGGGCCAGGTGCCACACTGCTCCCACTCATCCCGGCCCCACTATGCCTGCCACTGCTTCCACTGCTTGGTAGCCTGCTGCGGAGGCGAGAGAGGCTCGCGAAGCCACAGCTGCACTTGCCAGGCGTGAGCCTGGCTTCTGGCTGAGTGGCGCTTCTGCTGTGGGAGTGCACTAACCACCAGGGGGTAGCTCCTGCCTTGAGCATCTGTCCCCTGGTGGTCACGTGTGCATCATAGCAACTGGTCAACCAGTCATTCCAGTCGTTCCAGTTGTTCGGTTGTAAGAGTCGCTTAGGCTTTTATATAGATAGATGTGACAAATATAGTTTCTAGTTCAAGAAAATAAAGAATAAGATAGGAATATTTACCTTACTGACTTTCACAAGGTCACCTAACAAGTCTGTAAAGTAAACTGATGTGATAGTTGATAGAGTACATTCTTGTGAATTTATAACCCTACATATAAACTTAAATCTGTAGCATATTGTCCAAGGAATATACCTGAAAATTACAAATACAAATATATCTATATATAATGTATTTTAATACTAACTTACTATAAATAATAGTAGCTAACATATTGTGCTTTCTCTGTATGAGACACTTTCTAAGTGCTTTACACATACAGATCCACATTGCAGAATCCAAAAAAGTTCTGAAAACCAAAAGTGGTTTTCATAAATTTGCCATAACTCATTTAGTACTAAAACATGACCTGAATTTACTTGAAGCTATTTAGAATTTTTTATTTTTATTTATTTATTAGTCCCACCCAAGGATATGTTTGTATTGATTATTGATTTTTAGAGAAAGAGGAAGGCAGGGAGAGGGGGAGGGGGGAGAGAGAGAGAGAGAGAGAGAGAGAGAGAGAGAGAGAGAGAGAAACAGCAATGTGAGAAACTGATCAGTTGCTTCTGGTATGTGCCCGACCGGGGATTGAACTTGCAACCTAGGTATGTGCCATGACCCAGAATCAAGCTCACACTTTTTTGGTGTATGTGGCAGTGCTCCAACCAACTGAGCCACCCAGCCAGGGTGAGGCTATTTATAGTTTTTATTGACTCTATTTAATTTGAATATTCATTTATTACCTGCAGAAATATTAATGTGCTTGATTGTGAAGTGCTGCCCCAGACCTACTAGTTCTACATGTTTGTGGGTCTCAGGTATATCATTTTACCTTTTTAAATAGATTTCAAAATAGATTTAGGCAGAAAATATTCAGATAAAGGATTTGGACCCTATGTTTACTCTTTTACTCCTCACACCAGTGCTGTAAGATAGGTATGTTCTTTTCTCTGTTATATAAGTGAGGAAACTGGCTGAGAAAAAAGAGATGAAGTACCTGGGCCACGGTCATACAACCAGTAATGGGTGGAGCTGGGATGTGAGCCCAGGCGGCTGGCTCTTATGTCTGTTTTCTGAACCGTCATGCTCTCCTACCTCTGTTTATAAAATGACTTAACTTGGGATGTTGATGAAAGTTTAGGAATCTAACCCTGGTCCTCTGTGCTGTACTCCTATGCTTGGTTTTCTAAGGCATTAATTTCTAGACTTTTGAATTGGAAGGCTTATGGGGTACAAGGGATGTAACAGTGCGCTAAGTGGCAGGCGGCTGGGGAGGAGCCTGGCCAGGAGCCTCGTGTCTAGTAGGGTATAGACACTTGCATTCCTTTTATATTATTGCCCTCAGTGTCTGACCTAACCAGTAGTCTATATATATCCAGTTTACGAAAAGTTCTACTCTAATCGTATCTCACATCACTTGATCCTCATCTGTTTCCCTGTTTTCTGAATTTAAATTTAAACTTAAACTTTTTATATATTGGTATCTTTTTTTGTACATCTTTGCAGAGTAATTGATTATATATTTGACACTGTACCCTTACAGCCCCCTTATTTAATAAACTAGTGAGAGAGTAGGACAAATGATATTCTTTTCCTAGGTGATGATTCCAAATTACTGCTTCAAACCATATGCTGGCTTCTTACATTTTCAAGAAGGAAGGCTTATCATAGACAGTGTAGTCTTTGCCCATTTTCTCATTTTTATTATGCTTCATCCTCTAAGAATTTCTCTTTACTTTCTGTGTATTTACACATGAAATTCACATGATTTAGTGAGTTTAAATATGAATATTGCAGTTGTGTGTAATAATAGTTTCAGAGTTATTGAAGGATGAAGCTAAATCTATTTTTAAATTTTTCTATAGGTTCTCAAATTTTATTTCAGCATAGATAGTGATCTTATATTATATTTGTAATCTTTATATTCTTTCCTGTCCTTTTGCCTCACAGGGAATATTCCATGTACAAGAACAATGAATTTATATAAGGGTAGAGGGTACTATACTTTTAAGCAAATAAACATCTGCCTTTATTGAATTATAAGTGAGTTATCTAGTCTCAGTCTTAAAGCAGTATCCTTTTGTTTTGAGAAACGAGAACTGTGGGGGTGAAGGGCGTTGGGGAAGGCATTTAGATTTTTGTTGTTGTTTTTTTAAGAAGAGTCACTAGTTTGCATCATCGTATTTGTCCTGCATGTAAAAAAATATTCCATATGTGTTTCAGCTTCATTGAAGTGATCAAAATAAATGTTGAATGAGGTCAACATTGTATATAATTAGAATGCAAAAAGCTTCATCTTGATTTTCTGTGGGCAAAGAAAAATCTGCATTACTTTTTTATGGGATATGAATCTGTTTCCTTTTAGGAATTTTGAAATTATTAATCTTAGCTTTGAAACATATTTAATAGAATTGATACCTGTGCTTAGTCCTCCAGGGGTGTATTCCCAGCCCTTTTCACTGTTAATCGCTGGTTTAAGTGGAAAGAGTTCTAGAAATCTGCCTTTCAGTTATCCTTTTTGAAACCTTGTTTTTGATATACTTTTCTTTCTTGGCTTGCATGACACTTTATCTTTCTTTTCCTTTCTTTTTGCCGTTTGCAAAGACTCTTGGGAGGATTTGACAGATTTGGTGGAGCAAATGCGTGATGATACAGAAGGTGCGTGCCACACCAACATCTTTCAGCTTTTTTTTTCTTTCTTTTTAAAAAAATTTCTAACTACGGTTTGATTGTTTTTCATAAGAGGGGATATCATCTTTAGGTTTTATTTCCCATGGCAGTAACTGGAGCAGTAAGCATGTTTGCCAGATTTTTCATATCGATACTTCATACGGGATTAGAGTTTTCAGAGTCTTGCATTCAAAATCTTTTTCCTTGTGGTTTCAACTAAAGTGGCATTAATCTATGTTTATACTGTTCCCTTCAAATATTTGTTGAATGACATGTTCAAAAGGGACTTTATTTCAAGATTACATCAAGTTTTTCTATGGCTTTTTTTTTTCATTTATGTGTTGGGAAAATGTGAAACATTTTATCATTCATGAAAATACATATATACATATTTATATGATGTATATATTTCTTTGAATCCCATAGTAGTCAAAACAAACATATCCCAGTAATCTCAAGTATTTGGCCTGGACGGTTGCTTTGATTTGTAGATTTCCGTGACATTGAGTACTTTCAGCTTGGTCATCATTCCTTGCTGGTGGAATTACATTGAAAAGTTGCACATATGTTGCAATGCATGAAGGTTCCCCAAACCAATCAATCTTCTGTAATTGTCACCTAATTTTAGGAAGCTCAGGGTGATTTACACATTTTACAATAGAAATGGAAAAATTGAAGTTTGGCTCCACTTCACTACATCATTTTACATTCTCCCTTTGCCTGGGCATTAAAGGTCGCCAGCTTCAGTGCACGCGCCCTCTGATCTGCCCAGACTGGCCTTTTCACTGACTGTGTGAGCTGCCCTCAGCCTCCTCTCCTGACTTGCTCCTGTGACGTCCTGCCCAGAGCATTCACTCCCCTTCTCCCTTCCCCCAGCCATCTGCACCACCCTTCAGTCCAGGTGAGAGCTCCAGGAGGGTCCCTGGCCGCTTTGGCCCACATTCATTTCTCCATTCACTCAGGTCCTACAGAACTTGGAGCTTAAGGCTCTTTCCTTATATTCTTGTATTTATTATCCTAAAGGATAAAATCCCTGAGAGCAGAGATTGTCTTAAACTTCTTGGTGTTCAAATCAGACCTGGGGTGGTACACCAGACAAAACTAAGACAGTTTTCATTCTCCAGTGCTGCCCAATAGTTTCTTCAGCACTTTACTTTGAATGAGTAAATTATCCTGAGTTTTATCTCATTTCCTATAGTGAAACTTATCTTTTTATTATATTCTTGATTCTGCTTTTAGTATAATTAGTTATATATAGTTCAGTGAAAAAAAACAAATCAGTATTACTTGTTGACAATTCACAGATAAGAACAAAAAGACGAGAGTATAGATTGATTCAGTGAGTAATTTTTACTATTATGTTAGCTGCTATTATTATTTTCCAGGCACCACATGGGTTTAAGGTTTTGATTTCTTTAGTAGACTAGGTACTAAAGAAAAATGCTACATAAAAGCCAACAAGTCTATGCCTTCTTAAGGAATCCTTCCCCGTGACTCAACCCTGGTAAAATTCTATTTTTCTTAATACAAAGTACTACACTACTGCAAATATCAAGCCTACTGTGAGAGTCAGCCTCCTTTTCCATTTTGTGTTTGCTGGAATTTTTGTAAATGATTATCATAGGTAAAATTTAGAAGGGAATTAAGATTAACTGTAACATTAGAGCCCATAAAAAATCCAGAAGATGTGAATTGTGTCAATACTCTGATGATCTTAGTAGATTATCAGTCAAGTGGAATATGGTAATGTTGGCCAAGAACTGTTTATAGAAAAACCTTTCTGGAATGTAGTTTTTAAAAAAATGTTTTTTCAGAGTGGGTGGAGGGAAATGGCTTTACTTGTTAACTTTTGAGTCATGTCATCCTTGTCTTCTTTTATATAATTTTACATTTTTGTCTCATGTCAGTTATGTGAAATGCCAGAAATTTTACTGTCTTATATAACTTTGAGCTTTTTAAATGAGTACTTATAGCAAAAATAAGTATGTTATAACACGCATAGCAGCTCAGGGTCTGGGGAGGATCCTGGTTTCAAACCCTGGGAAAGTATGTGGACCCAGATCTTTTCCAGAGACCTTCACTGCTGAGCTGTTTCACTTGTTTCTTACCTGTTCTATGGATGTGCCATAACGGTTGGCTTTTTAATAGATAAAATGTTAACACTGACTTCCAGACTCCTGAAAAAATGCTTTTAAAAATAACAAACTCTAGGAAGTTGCAGATTTGAACTTTGTTTTTCAATTTTGGCAAGATCAAAGGTTTTTCTGGGGAACTGATTTCTCACAGTGATGGTTGGTTTTACATTCAGTGTGTCTGTAGCTCATGTCTAGTAGAACATGAAGTGTCTTCTCAAGGTGATCAGTTATCTCGCATCTCATCTCATTATTTGTAAATTCGTGTCTACAAGTTTTGAAACTCACTAGAAAATTATGATTAAATGAACGAAAAATCGCATAATTTACATTTTTAGTTTTGCTATAAATATTGAATTCCTTTTTATACTTATTACAAGCCTTGTAAACAGATTCTGTGAATTTTCAGTTTCCCAGATTACTCTCCATCTCTCTGAGCATTGAAATGTTTGGGACATTACTTGAATTAGGGAAATAATACAGCCATGTGAAATGTCATCTGGTCAAGATTATATTCTGGTTCCTTGGACTACTTCCTTTTGGGTTAAGATTTGATGTCCATCGTCTTGAAAAATGGAAGGAGCATATCTAAGAGATTTTCTCAGCATCTAGCACTGTGTCATATAGTCATTCAATAAAGGCTTATTTTAAATTAACTAAAATTGTCATATTTATGGAGGACCATAATACTTTTAATAGCTAACAATTTTTGTGCTTAGTATGTCCCAAGCATTTCTAAATAGTTAACATATGTGAACTTGTTTAATCTTCAAAAGCCTATTATCATTTTATAGATGAGAAAAGTGAGGCCTACAGAGTAAGAAACTTTCCCTGTGGGATACTACTCAGTTATAAAAAAGAATGCTATTGGCATGCAACAACCTGAATAAATCTCTAAAGAACTATGCTGAGTGAAAAAAAAAAAAGCCAACTTAAAAAATCTACATACTATATGATTCCATTTGTATAACATTCTTGAAATGATAAAACTTTAGAAATGGAGACTAGTGGTTGCCAAGGGTTAGGAGAAGGTGGGGGCTGGAGGGAGGTGGGTTTAGCTATAAAAGGGTGATATGAGAGATCCTTATATTGATGGAACATTCTGTATCTTGACTGAAATTTAATGTCAGAATCCTAGGTATGATAATGTACTCTAGTTTGCAAAGCGTTGCCTTTGGGGGAACTAGACTAAGGGTTTGTGGTATCAATGTATTACTTCTTTTTTAAAAAATATGTTTTTATTTATTTTTTTAAATATATTTTTATTGATTTCAGAGAGGAAGGAAGAGGGAGAGAGAAATCGAAACATCAATGATGAGGTATTATTTCTTATAACTGCTTGTGAGTTTTCAATTATCTCAAAATAAAAAGTGTTAAAAAAAAAGAGGAGAAAAGAAACGTTCACAGAATCACACAGCTTGGGAGGAGTTCAAGTTGTGTTCAGACTCCAGAACTCAATGCTTTTAACCACTGCACCAAAGTTTTTAAAAAATTTTTTGATTAAAGATCCACTATAAAAGTATATTTTCATCAAAACTCAGTACACACATAATTTATTTGTATATATCTAGAGCAAAAGGTCCATGAAACGGTATGTAACCTTACTATGTGGAACATGCTAAATCGATTTTATACTGCACTGAGGGGTGTGACCTTTAGTTCAAGACATTCCAGAATCCTTTCTGCCTCTCTGGTATGTATCCATTTCATCCCTAGCTACTAAGTTATATGTCATTCCTGAAATGACTGGGTTCTGTTCCCAGCCTATAATTGCTGGCATCTTTTAAAGGCTGGGCCACTAACCTGTGTCCACCTATTTCCCTTTAAACCATCTCCTGGTGAGAGCATCTTTTCTAATAATTAATGCTATTATTCTTATGCTAGTGATTATCCAACCCTGAATTTTAATTTGTATTTATAATGATCTGGTGAAAATTATGCTGAGAATGCTTTCACATAAATATCCTTTCCTGTATCCAAAACCAAGCTGATTTTACCCCTTATCTCCAAAACAGTTACTCAGTCTTTTCATTTCTATTTCCAGCCTCACGGGGCAAAAACCTTGGGTTATTAGGAGAGGAAGAAGTTTCTCTTGAGCCTGCAGCTAAAATTGGCTTTAGCTCAAAACAATCAGCATAGCACAGAGGCACATCTTGGGCGACTCATTGTGGACCCTCACATATCAATACTATATTCTTTGTTATTGCTAAATAATATTCCATTGTACGTATCATTTTATGTATCATTTTATGTATCCAATTGTTACCAGCAAGACGATGAGACCTCGGTTCTTATCTTCTTGAAGGAAAAAATTCAGTCAAGAGACAAAGTGCAGCAAAGCAAGCAAGAATTTATTGGCAGCAGCAGAAGCACATTGAGGACAGTAAAACAAGGAAGAGCATAGCATAAGAGAAGCAACTTAAGGGCATAGATGGGGCTGCTTTAGCTTACTGGGAAGCAGAGAAAAGGGGGCCTTGGAGACATGTTCAGGGGGTTAGCACCAGACGAGCTGCCGCTGCCCATTGCTCCTCTGGTTGCAAGTCTCAGGGAGTCCATTAGAGTTTATATGATGGTGCCTGTCGGGGAAACCATGGGGACAGGCATGGCATGCTCCCCAGAGGGAGAGCCTGTGCTGGGACCTCCGTTCTAAGAACTTTTAAGGGTGGAGATTTCAGGGGTAGTCCCTGGGGAAGATCTTAATAGAATATTCATCAGCTTTCCAGGTAGGGCTTTTCAGGGTCGTGGTCTCCACTGATTGGTTGGAGCCAGGGCAGGGGGTCATTAGTCACTGCAGTTGGTCCTCGAATCACCTGCCTGGTTTTGCTGCTTTTCTGGGCCTGGAGCTGAAATGCAACTGAGGCCTAGATTCGTTTAGGGAGGAAAGGTTGAGGGGTCCAAACTCTATGACTAGCGATATGCGAGGGGAGGAAAGGTTATCCTTTGGGCGAAGTCCTTGTTTTCTCAGTGTTGTCCATTGGTGGGCACCTGGGGCTTTCCGCCCTGGTGACCTTCTGTACCTGGCCTACCGTCCTTGCTCTGCTCATGTGTAACTGCCTACCACACATTTATCAGTTGAGGGGCATTTGGGTTGTTTTCACTTTTTGGCTATTACGAATAGAGTTGCTATGAACATTCATGTATGAGTTTTTTATAAATGTACGTTTTCATTTCTCTTGGGTATATACCCAAAAGTGAAACTGTTAGATCATATGATACCTATGGTTTAATCTTTTAAAACAGTCTGGCAGTTTTCCAAAACAGTTGCATCATTTTATATTCCTACCAACAGGGTTCCAATTTCTCCACATTCTCATCAACACTTGTTATTTTCTGTCTTGATTTTTTTTTTATATCCATTGTGAAGTGGTATCTCATTGTGGTTTTGATTTACTTTTCCCTAATGAGCATCTTCACATGTACTTATTAGCTGTTTGTATATCTTCTCTGGAGAAATGTCTGTTCAAATCCTTTGCCATTCTCTCCTGGTTTGCAGAACAGTGTGACTCACTGTCACTCTTAGCTATGACTTTGGGTTCACTTCTGTAATCACTATTAACTAAATGAACCACATGACTATAAGAGTTATGATAATTTTTTCATGTGGAAATTAGCAGTTTTGAAGAGATATAATGAAAACTCACACATTCTTGAACTTGGATTTGAAAACCAAGTAATATAGTTCATTTTGTAGCTACAGTCATTTCTACAAGTTTTTTTAGGTCCACTGCCCTGCTGTGTTCCTCACCCAAGTAATTCCCACCGCTGTTCATCTAATCACCAGATCTAGAAATGTGAAAGTTACTCTCCATTCTTTCTCCTTCCCTCATATCCAAGGGGTCATCCTGTTGTAAAATCCTGACAGTCTACCCCTGGGTCTTCACTCTTCTCCACACAGCACCTACTGCTCTGCCTGCTTCCATTTCTCATTGCTTCTCCCCAGCTATTGCAGTAGACCCTCACTTGCTCCTCAGCTTTCAGTTCTTGTACCCTTCTAATTCATCTCCCCCAGGACTACTAGAATGGCTTCTCTAAACTTCAAATCTGTGGCATCACACCTCACATTAAAATCTTACTGACTTTAAGGTAAAATCAACATTCCTTCGACTAGGTTCTTAGCAGTCTCTCCCTTACCTTTTTCCCTTATCTCATCTCTCAACACTTACATGCATCATAAACCTTTGACATTTTTTGTTCATTTTTCTTAGTATGCCATGTTCTTTCATACTTCTATGCCTTTACCCAAGCTGTTCCTTCCATCCTACTCCCTTCACAACTCTACTCCTTTCCTTGCCTTGCCTGATTAATTTCTTTCTGTCCTTTAAGATTGAACTCAAGTCTCATCTTCTATTAGCAAAATATATGGCACTTAGTGATTTCTATATATTAATTTTGTACTCTGCTACCACTGTGAATTATTATATTTTTGTAGAGATTTTAGTTTATTTTTGTCTAATTTTGTGGGTGTAAAATCAGATTGTGCAAGAAGAGTAATACTTGATCCATTCATAAAGTTTATATGTCTCCAATTTCTTTATCTTTAATTTCATTGATCTTCCACCCTCAGTACAATGTTAATAGCCATGTTAATGGATACTTCTTAATTTCCTTAAAATTCTATAGAGTGAATAAACATAAGTTTTAAAAAATCCTCATCCTCTGAGGATTCATATATATATACCTCTCACTTAAATTTGAATGAAAAAATAGGGGACCAGGTCAGGTAGCTTTTTTCTATGCATATTCCTATAATGTCCTATTCATATTTTTGTTAGTGTTCTTATTGCTATGTTTGCAGTGCTTCTCAAACTTTTCCACAGAAGTACATCAATGATAGAGGAAATTGAATTGGACCTACAGCCTGCCTGAAATGCTACCTTAATATCATGTCTACTGTCTTAGCCTTAAAAATATGTATAAAATTTACATTTGATTCCATACAATGGGTATTATATTTGGTTTAATATAAAAACATTTTAATTTACTTGTCCTGGAATAAAATTGATCTTGTCCAAGGTGATGATGTTTATCCCAAAATTTCAAGTATTTTCTATAAGCTTTCCTGTTTTGTTCTCCAGTTTCTGTATTATCCAACATTAAATATCCTATATAATAAAAAGCTAATATGCAAATAGACCGAATGGCAGAACGACCAATCGCTATGATGCAAACTGACCACCAGGGGGCAGACACTCAATGCAGGAGGCTGCCCCCTGGTGGTCAGTGTGTTCCCACAGGGAGAGCACCACTCAGCCAGAAGTCAGGCTCTCGGCTGGTGAGCACAGCGACGGTGGCGGAATCCTCTCCCGCCTCCACGGCGGCGCTAAGGTTGCTGACTGCTGAGGGCTCCTAGACTGCGAGTGGGTGCAGGCCAGATTGAGGGACCACACCCCCCCCCCCCCTGTCTGTATTATCCAACATTAAATATAATAAATAATACCCAGTTTATATTCACTATTAATTGAAGAAAATGAATGAATGAATAAAAGTTCAGTTTTGAGATTAATAGTCTTAAATGATAGTATTGTGAAAAATTAAAATTTTAATGACTTTTTCATAGAAAAAGTATGACTAATGACATTGTGAAAGTCATACATTTTTTAAAAATCATTTTCTGGCCTATGGGATATAATGAAACTTTATTTAACTTTCTGTAGTTCTAAGCATAAAATATACATAAAAGATCACATAAGTATTCAGTTCATTGAATTTTCACACACTCAACAATTTCACATAGTTAACATCCATATCAAAAAACAACTTTACCAGCTTCTCAGAAGCCCCTTCATGCTCTCATCTTTTTAACAGCATATATTAGTTCCATGAAATCATTTTATACTTTGGTCAAGACAACAAATTAATTGAATCAAGAATTTCTTATTCTGTGACAAATCAAATTAATGATTTAGTATTCATAATTAGTAGCCAATATTATAAAATAAAAAATAATTAATTTTTAAGTACTAATTATTTTCAGTAGTTTAATTTAGTACTAACCAGAAAACATAATTAAAATTATTTGTAATGACCATTACTCTTATATACTATGCAGCACAAAAATGTAGATAATACACATTAAATGATAATCAGTTTAATTTATGCTTTAAGCAATAATAAGCAGAGCATTCTTTTGAGTTCTTACATATAATTGTCAGATTACCCTGATTTTTGTTTGACTTTTAAAATTTTGTTTAGAGCAGTAGTTCTCAATCGGGAGGGAACCTGACTTTGTCTCCCAGGAGACATTCTGCAATATCTGGAGATCTAAAGACACTCTTGGTTGTCATTATTGGAAGGTGCTACTGACATCCAGTGGGTACAGGCCGGTTTGCTGCTAAACTTGATTCACACAACTACATTCCCCCCCCCCCCCTCCCCCCCACAAAAAAAAAAAAATTTGTGGCCCAAAATTATTGCTGAGGTTAAGAGTAATATTTTCTAAAGAATGAGATTGTTTGTGTTTGATTCAGTTTAATTCAGGTAGGGTCTAGCACCATACTAATGGAGTCCAAGGTATTAGGAATTTAATTTCTCTAGGCACTAGTTCCATCTTTCTGCAGTTTATACACCCCAGACCCCAACCAGATGTCTTGAACATTTCTGCTATGATTACAAGAAGAATGAGATGAGGCAGTGTAAAGGAGCTGATAGAAATCTATCACTCTTTCTGGGAAAAAAAGTCTTAAAGCATAGTGTTTTGTACATACTCCCAATCCAGCTCTCCCCATGTTGACTGGTTCTCACTAGGTTGGAATCAGAGTAGTATATGCTTTGACTAGCAGCATTGTTTAATTTTGTTATTAGCTCCCTGACTGAATTGTCTACAGCTTGAGGCAGAGGAAATGGTTCCCTATGGCCAACTTCAACCCCATTTTCTTGCTGTCTGTTGGGAGGTATTAAATGGAGAATCCGGTAGCTGTCCACAACCATTCATGCATACCCACTCACCCCTGCTGTTTCTTTCACCACTAATTCTGGGTCAGAAATGCTACCATAAATGCTGTAACAATGTTGGAAATTAATATCTAATGAATTTGTTCTTCACAGCTGTTTTTCAGGGGATAGTGTTTTTTTAATACTTTTGTGTCCCCTGTGAGCTTATTCTATTCTTGACAATTTGACCTACCCTAACAAAGAGAGTCACATTTGAGGCATGGCAATATATACCAATTCTGACTTTCATAATAAAGTATTCTCTAAAAGTATTACTGCCCAGCCAGCGTGACTCAGTGGTCAAGTGTCAACCTGTGAACCAGGAGGTCACGGTTAGATTCTGGTGAGGGCATATGCCTGGGTTGCAGGCTTGATCCCCAATAAGAGACATGCAGGAGGCAGCCAATCAATGATTGTCTCTCATCATTGATGTTTCTATCTCTTATATACCAATTCTGACTTTCATAATAAAGGATTCTCTAAAAGTATTACTGCCCAGCCAGCAAGACTCAGTGGTCAAGTGTCAACCTGTGAACCAGGAGGTCACGGTTAGATTCTGGTGAAGGCATATGCCTGGGTTGCAGGCTTGATCCCAAATAAGAGACATGCAGGAGGCAGCCAATCAATGATTGTCTCTCATCATTGATGTTTCTATCTCTTTCTCCCTCCCCCTTGTCTCTCTGAAATCAATTAAAAAATGAAAGTATTACCATAGAAAACACTACAGTAAACCACAATTTGTATAGTTGGAATTGTAAACCTATAGTAAGTCCTTAAACTTAATGGAGATTAGCTTAGAATTTGGCTATTTGATTCTGCTCATTTAACTGTGAAAGTAAATATAATTGAAAACAATGTGTGAAGAAAAAAAAACATTGTGTAAAGAAAATTGCTTGGGACAGTTTAAATAAAATAATGTCTGTTTTGTGTTGTGGCTTGTTTGTATAGATTTATCAGTACTTTTTGTCTTCCTAAGAAGAGTTAAAATATTTCATAGGTCTTTAAGCCTTTTATAGAAATTTGGTATATTTGCTATTTGGGGATATATATAGTGGAAAGGGTATTAACTTTCTTATCAGATCCAGGTCCAAATTCTGCCACCTATGAACTTTGGCCTTGGACCACTTAACTGTTAAGGGCCTGCTTTACCACCTGAAAAGAAGGGATACTACTTAAATGACAGTCATAAGAATTAAATAAGATAATCATGTAAAAGAATGGTCAGCAGGAGAGAAGGATAAATATTGTTTGGAGTCATTGATTCATGGGTAAGTGGATAATAGTGGTCATGAGCACAGGGTTGGAGTTGGGGAAACGGGATCTACACTCTGGTTCTGTCATCTATTACCAGCTGTCCACAGAGCCAGCCCCTGTACTCCCGAGGCCTCATTCTCCTTCTTGAAAATTGGTGCTGTTGGTAACTGCTCTTGCCCCGTCCCCCTTATTCTGTACACAATTTGTGAAGTGCTTTAAAAAATAAAACCAATGAGAAAGAAGTAAAGTACTTAAAGTTTGTTCCAAATATACTATTTGCATTATTGTAAGCATGTTGTAAGGAAGAATTGAGACCAAAATTATAAGAAGCAGCCCACAGTACCTGACACAGAATACACACCAGTGAATAAAGTCTGGATTGTTCTGGATTCTGTTGATAAAATATGGTACTTAGTCCCTTTCCTCACATAGTTTATCTGTCTGGTTGATGAGAGCCACACACTCTATTCTGAGTCTTTAAAAATTTGCAGATTGGTTAAGTTCTAATACTGCATTGCACTAATAATGTTAATTATTTTTAGTTTATTTAATAATGCTTAGTTTAAATAATGATGATAATTAGTATTAATACTAATAATGCAAATAGTATATTTGGAACAAACTTTAAGTACTTTACTTCTTTCTCATTGTTTTTTTTTTTAAAGCACTTCACAAATTGTGTAGAAAATAAGGGGGACAGGGCAAGAGCGGAAGCAGACCAGTGAAAGTTGTGGAATAGCGTGCTGCGATGGGCGCCCAGGTTAGGGTGGTGGCAGAGGCAGTAGGGAAAATATGAAAAGACTGTATTCAAAGTTCAAAATTTGATAAAATAATTTTTACTGTTTCATCAAGGATATTCCTAAGGGAAACTGACTATTTTTTTTAACAACAAGTATATGACAGAGAAGAGTACAACAATTAATAGTATAATTTGTTGCTACTGCCTTGATTCTTGCCAAGACAATAACAGTTTTATCCACCATTTCTTTTGCACCATCAATGCAAAAATCAACACCGTGGAATTATAGTGAATTTTAAAATGCACTATTTCCAGTAACCAGACATCATTTTCATCTCCTTTGGCTGCAGATCCGAATTATCTCATGGCTAATGAACGCATGAACCTGATGAACATGGCCAAGCTGAGCATTAAGGGTTTGATTGAATCAGCTCTGAACCTGGGGAGAACACTGGACTCTGACTACGCACCTCTCCAGCAGTTCTTCGTGGTGATGGAGCACTGCCTGAAACACGGCTTAAAAGGTAGGCATGGCCTCAGTGTGCCAATGTGCAGTCAGCTGCTTCCTAACAATGCACATTCAAGAAGAAAAGCATTCTTTCTGGAGTCAAAGAATAAAAGGCTTGAATTAATATTAATCCACTGGAATGCATTTTATATGGATGCAGGCATATGGTTGACTTCAAGGACTTACAGGGCTTAGAAAACACAGATCATTAAATGCTAGAGCTGGAAGGGCCCTTACAAGTATCTAGTCCAGCCTGGCAGTTGTGTTTGACAGGTTGCAGAAGGGACTGGAATGGGATGTGACCTTCCCATAGTCCCACAGTGAGTGGGGCGGAGCATGTGCTAGAACTAGGTCTTCTGACTCTGCTTCCATGCTTCTCCCACTTAACCACAAGCTTTTTAACACAGGACCTGGTCCTGTTCACCTTGGCTTCTCATACCTCCCCAATATTTGATACCTGTTTCTGGAGTATATATTCTTCCCTATTGTACTGTTTTCTTCATTATATCGCACAGCTTTAAGTACTATTAAAGTATTAAATATAGTAATAATACTTTAAGTATTAAAATGTCTTGTTATATTATAGAGCTAGTCCACAAATTCTTCCTGAAAGAGGAAGGACTAAGTCTTGGAAAGTAGGAGATTTTGATTTTCATAAAATGTTACAGATTCTGAAAGCATGAATAATTGCAGAAATATCTGGCGATCTAGGATTTGTTCCCAAAAAAGAGCATTGAATAGATGGGAAGTGTATGTTTGTGTGTTGAGGGCATGTTTATGTTGTAAAGAATATTAAAATACTGCTATGATTTTATATCCTTATAGCTAAGAAAACTTTTCTTGGACAAAATAAATCCTTCTGGGGGCCTCTAGAACTGGTAGAAAAGCTTGTTCCGGAAGCTGCAGAGATAACAGCAAGTGTTAAAGATCTTCCTGGACTTAAGTAAGTGTAAGGTTGGATTCTGTTTGTCAGGGGAAACATTCTTACTAACTATCCCCTTGAAGAGTGGGACTAAGATAATGATGATCATGATAATTTATTTCATAACTATCTAAAATGCATACTGTTGCTACAAATAGGCACTGTTTTGAGAGAACTGGAAATGTAAAATATTAAGAGAAGTATGTCTGAGGGGTAATTGTTATTATTAATCTGAGAGAGATTGTCTTCATGTTCAAATACCAAACATGTTCTTATTTATTTTTAATGCACTTGTTGAAATTAGTGAATTTCAAGAAATTAGATCAAGGGAGGTGGCATACTGGACTTGACTTAAGAAAAAGAATGTGTCTGATGGAGTTTGAAAACCAAGATTAAAACAGTTCTCAAGTGAACCTTAGGAACTGACACCCGGAACCTACCTTGGAACTTGAAAAAGAGTATTAGATTGGTTTAATTATAATCAGATGGAAGTCTAAGTGGCCTGTGTCCACATTATTATTATTTGGGTACCGATATGATCCATACTAAATTTATGAAGCTCTACTAGTACTAATCTGATGGAACATTTTCGGTTGAGCCTCCCAGAGGTCTTGCCTTCAGATGGTGGTCTCATTCAGTAATTAATTCTTCACCAGAGCATTTGTCCCAAACACACCCTCTGGGTCCCTCTAACCCTCACAAAGGATCTCATAGGAGAAGTTGTGAGAAGCACCTCATTGTGCATGTTCTGCTGGGGGACCACTAGCAAGAGTAAGTGAAATCTGTCCCACTGTGATCCCTATTTCTGCTACTTTCAGTTGTTTGGTTTCTGTATTATAGGACACCAGTAGGCAGAGGAAGAGCCTGGCTTCGATTGGCATTAATGCAAAAGAAACTTTCAGAATATATGAAAGCTTTGATCAATAAAAAGGAACTTCTCAGGTATGAACATCTTGTTGGATTTTGCTACATTCTTCATCATATAAGGTCAAATTATATAAAATTTATCATTTTTGTACATCAGAAACAAATGGTTCATAACAATTCCACATAGTTCAACTGATACCTTCTCCCACACCTCACACACACATACTCAGGAATAAGTGTTTTTACATACATGTATTGTCTGTCACTGTGGCATATATATGGCTTTGCAGGGCAGTCCAAAACTTAACACCTCCAGAAAACAGGAAGCGGTTGTTTTTTTTTAAAATATAATTTTATTTCAGAGAGGAAGCGAGGGAGAGAGAGATAGAAACATCAATGATGAGAGAGAATTATTGATCAGCTGCCTCCTACACATCCCCCACTGGGGATCGAGCCCACAACCCAGGCATGTGCCCTTGACTGGAATCGAACCCGGGACCCTTCAGTCCGCAGGCCAACGCTCTATCCACTGAGCCAAACCAGCTAGGGCCAGGAAGGGCTTTTGACACCTTGGCATGCACCTAGGTTCAATAAGACAGGAAATTGACATGTAATATTAAATCCAAATACAACACACATAAAAACGTTTCTCTAGATGGATCATAGATAAAATGAGAAAGAGAACAATAAAATTTTTGGAAGAAGACATAAGACAAAAATTTCTACATATAGAGGGGAAAAAAATGGATAAACCGGTCTACATTAAAATGAATTTCTGTTCACAAGTACAAATATGTGGGAAAAGCATGAATACTCATTTCAATGAAAATACCATTCTGATCACTTTTCTTTCAGCTGGACTATTTATTATCTAGAGTCTCCTCATGCATCTATCTTCTAAATAAAGTATCCAATCCATTTTTTCACTCTTTTGCTATTATCATAAATGACTACATTCAACCGTGAGGCAAGTGTTTCCCTCCTTGTCTCATGATTACATCATTGGTTCTTGAGGTTTTATTACAATAGAACATTCCATGAATCTCTCTTACAGTGAATTCTATGAACCAAATGCGCTCATGATGGAAGAAGAAGGAGCCATAATTGCTGGTCTTTTGGTGGGTCTGAATGTCATTGATGCCAATTTCTGTATGAAAGGAGAAGATTTGGACTCTCAGGTATGAAAAAGTACTCAGTTACCAAGTGTGTCACTCTGAGTTCCCTTATCTCAGAATTTGGACTGATCAGATTATACCAACCAAATTAAGGGAAATTCTTTAAGTCATACATATATGATTTCCTTTTATTTTGATGTGCATATAAAAAAATTAGTTTTTTAGGTGTGTGTGTGTGTGTGTGTGAGAGAGAGAGAGAGAGAGAGAGAGAGAGAGAGAGAGAAAAATTAGTTTTTTACCTTCCAACTTGGCTCATTTATGCATTCTAAATGTTTTTCAAATTCTTATTTTGACTGTGATCCCTGTTAAAAATATTTTGCGCAGGCTAAAATATACATATACAGGCTAAAGTATATACACAGGCTAAATACTAAAAGTAAGTTTAACATGGTAGTTAAGAGTGAAGGCTCTGAACCCAAACTGTTTATGTTGAGATTCCAGCTTCATTTTCTAGCTGAATATATTTTGTAGTTACAAAGTTTCTTGGTGCTTCAGATTCCTTATCTGTAATATGGGGATAAGAAATGCAGTCTCTGTTTCGTAGTGATATTGTGAGGAATAAAGGAGTGAGTACATGTAATGTACTTACAGGGCCTGGCACAAATTCATTGCCCAATAAGTAAACCTGCTGCTTTCACTATGACTATCTCTCTCACCCCTTCTGTATGAAATACTACAGTGAATTTCTGTTACATTTTACACTGAGAAAATAGAGAACAGGAAGTATGATATTTTGATGTGGATTTTAAAAAAGAAATAAGCTGAATGATAAAATAGCAATCTTGAAAAATGTAGACATACACCAATGAAAATGTGGAAGAATAGATACCAGAATGTCACAGTGATCATCTTCAGTTGGTTGGGACTGTGGGTGTCTTGTATTATTCCTTTTGCTTATCTGTATTTTCTAAAACTTCTAAAGGGGATACACATTATTATTGTAACTATAATTTTAAAAGTTATTTCTAAAAGTGAACATAGTGGTTCTGTAGCAGAATACTTGAAATAAACAAAAGAGAAACTTTAAACCTCAAATTCATATTAAGTATTCTGTTGACTTTCTTAGTCTTATCTGGGCTTCTAGTCCTATTGACTTAACCTGAGTCTTTACTTAGAGCCCTTATCAATTCTTGATTATAATAAAAGTAAACATTAAAATGTCATTTAAAATTTTTAGTAATTGTCATGACTATATAACTGTTTTGAGTATCTAGAATGAGATGTGTTATGCCTTGGAGAAAAAAAATCTAATTTTATATTAAATTCTGAAAATTCTCTCTGTAGGTTGGAGTTATAGACTTTTCAATGTACCTCAAGGATGGGAACAGCAGTAAAGGTAGTGAAGGGTATGTACAAAGAAAATTAGGTTTCTTTCTTATTTAATGTTCTTTGATAATATTTAAAGTTTACAACAATACTACTTTTTATCAGACTTGCCGAAGAATTTCTAGTGGTTTAGCTTTAATAGCATCTTGCCAAAACTGTCTGTTGTGTCTGCTAAACCCTAAAAGGGGTTGTAATTAAAGTGATTTTCCTGCTGTGTGGTTTAGGGGAAAACAGAATGAAAAATTTTATAAGATGAGCCCAATGCTCCATCTCTGCAGATAGTGTTTGAAAATATGGTCTTTCTTGATGAGAAGGATTACATTCTCGGTTTGCTTAAAATTTACAATATTAAATATGCATCGTGGGGTTATGTAAAATGTTAATATTAAAGGGGAGTATATGGGAACTGTGCTACTTTTACAACTCTTGTAAATCTATAATTATTTCACGATAAAAAGTTTTTTAAAAGATTCATATACTACTTAGAAATTGGAGATCAAAAGCACACCTTATGCCTCTTATAAATTTAGCAGTTGAAAGCATAATTATTTTGAAGTTTTCAACCTTGGACATTGAGCTAAGATTATATGGCTTGTTAAGTAGTTGTAGAGGTCTGTGACCTTGATTTTACCTTCAGTTGAAAAGTCTAGCTGTTTAATTTTGCCTGTTATAGATTAGTTGGTTTGAAAAGTAAACCTCCCTTTTCACACTTTATTTTTTCATGTGATAATAAACCCTTGATCTTTATGAAAACCTTTTTATACCATTCATTTTGAAATTCAAATGACATTTAAAGGCAAATATATATCCTTTGAGAACAACTATTACACCAGAGGAAGCTTAATTCAATTCCTACAACAAATGGAAAATTGTTATAAAACTAGTGAAGCTAAAAAAATCTGTCAGCTGAGAGAAGAAAATGTTTATTCTTTAAATACCTCTGACAGATTGTAATGTTATATCTATTACCTAAGTTATGATGTGTGTAAGCTATAACAAGGGCTTGATTAATATGGAGTTTTGCGTGTCTTTTTTAATTTTTTTAACCTTCAAGTCTTTCTTGTTGATGTCGAGGGGATTATACATCAGGTCTGTCTTCTGATTGAGTATCTATGCCACAATTTCCTTCCTATGTTTTATGAAAAGACTGGGGGAATGGGGATCTTGATATTTCTAATATTATTTATTTTATTTCTATTTTCTCTCTCTTTCCCCCTTTTCCTCCAGAGATGGCCAGATTACTGCAATTCTGGATCAGAAAAACTATGTAGAAGAACTCAACAGACATCTGAAGTAAAGAATGAATAAATATTATTACTTTACTGGGGTGTTTGTTACAAGGGAAGGGAAGGGTAAACTGGTGAGCAGTGAGGATAAATTGAGATAATACTGAACAAATGTATGTAGAATTCCTGCTTGCCAGCCACTTAGCTAGACACTGGAGAAATGGCATTTAATTGTTTTGGTGACCTTTAGTGAAAGGCAGTAATAAGATTAGTATGTAATTATACTTCTAGTGATTAAATACATACATTGTTAAGATTCTTAAATATGTGATATATGGTAAGTCCTCATTTAACATCATTGATAGGTTCTGTGACTTTAAGCAAAACAATGTATAACAAAACCAGTTTTACCATATGCTAATTGATATAAACAGGAGTTAAGTTCCTACAGCATCAAAACAACGATGAATGAAATTATGACTTGAGTACCTACCGTTTACAGTTGAAATTGGCCCTTTTGATCCAACCACATATTTCAGGACTAATCTTGAGTAAACTACTCATTGCCTTAGTATCTTTAGATTAATCATATCTCATTGATCCCTTGTATTTCTCACTTATATATTAAATTGATAGTATTAATTTACCCTGTCTTCACCATCACTACCATTAATTTACAAAGTACTCACTAAGTACTTTTTAAGAACTCTCCAGAACTTGAAACAGTCTTCTCTCCACTGAGGAGATAAGACAAAAATTTCCTTGTTTTCTCAAGTAGTACATTTATGTTCTAAAGCAGGGATGGGGAACATCTGGCTTGAGGGCTATATAAGGCCTGCGAGCCATATAAGGCCCGTGAAATCATTTGGTCTGGCCATGCCAAGGCATTAGGGGTGTGTTAATTAAATGTTTGACCAAATATAGCAGACTAATTTTTAAGTTGGTAATTTTGGATGGCCCGTGAATGATGTTATAAATATCCAAATGGCTCTTGGCAGAAAAAAGGTTTCCCATCCCTATTCTAAAAACTGTCAAATAATTAAGGAGAATTAACATATCTATTATTATCTTATTTATAGTTTTCCTTATGAAAGAATCATTTTAATTTAAATAAAGACCATAATGTGATTATATCAATATCAATTTATATTGTCTTGGTTCCAGCTAGAAAACTCAATTTAAGTGCAAACTCAATGTAAGAGCTAATAATGATTACAGTGAACTATGGAGATGTTAGTTAAGCAAAGGTATGGTTATAATTGACAATGAAATATAAGTGTGACACTATTAATTTCCTCTTTCCATGCCTTAGTTTCTCTCTGTAATTGGGGATACCTAATGCATAGGGTAGTGGAAAGGAGTAAATGAAATGATGCAAGTAAAATCATTTGAAGAGTGTTTGGTGTGTGGTAAGCATTTAATTCATGCAGCCTATTATTATACAGGGTTTCAAAAAAATGTATACGCACTTTGAATAATTATTAATTCCTATGGGTTAAATCTAAAAAGAAAGAAACATTGATCTATCAGCTATAAGCGTGTATACATTTTTTGGGGTACCCTATACAGAAGTAAAACTTAAAGTCTACTGTATAGTGCATTTATTCTTTTATTTCATTCAACCAGTCCTTATTAAAAACAAACTTCAATGCCAATGATGAAGCTGCTAAGACATAGCCCCCCGTGTAAGTTATCTTGGAGCTTGCAAGTCTATAAAAAATCATGGGCATTACAATGAAAAGTGTGATGGATGTTTAAAAGGACGTACAGGATATTGTTCTATTTCTCAAAAGAAACCATTATGTTTTTTCTTCTCTTGATAGTGCTACTGTAAACAACCTTCAGGCAAAAGTGGATGCACTAGAAAAATCGAACACTAAACTGACAGAGGAAGTAAGTGTTTTGGAAATTCTTTGATTGAGTTATAGAATTTAGTAATGTGCATTAGTGGCAAGTAATTTCCCTGGAGCCATGGAAATAAAGGACTTGACTTTTCAGATAATGTCTAATATAGAACATAACTCTTTGTTGTGGCTAAGAATGGCCAGCTGGCTTATGTCAGGGGTCTCAGTTGTACAGTTGGACTACTGGCCTAGAACCTAGGCTGATCAAATATCTTGCTTTCTTTTGTTTTGTCTGAACTAGCCTAGAGTTCATGTTTAGCATATAGCCTGATATTCACCATTTATTCATTCAGCAAACATTTTCGGTGCTAGAGGTAGACAAAGATTCGTATGTGCCAGGCATTGATTTATGTGTGCCAGATTGGCAGCTCCCCACCTTCACAGGCCTGATCTTCTCCATGGGTGGTGAGTAGATAACACAAAGAGCACTGGTCAGAAGACCAGTGACCCCTGCTTACATGACGTGCCGCATGTCATGTGCTGCTGCACAAGTCAGTCACTTGACTTCCAAAGGCGCAGTTCCCTCGCTAGCAGATGAGAGTATTTACACTTCCCCTTTCAGCCTCACAATTTCTCTAGAGATCAGATAAGAATACATATGTGAAAACTTTTAGTAAAGTTCCTAAATAAAAAGAGAAAAATAAGTTCATGTTTCACTTCTGATTAATATATTTTTCCCTAACCTACCAAAGTCTAAGCTACATTTCCCACCACCACCCCCACCCCCCAGTGGCATTAGATGTTTCTTTTTAAAACCTTAAATAAAATTTTCCAGGTGGCAAAGACTTTTTTACCTTCTCTGTTTCTAACTATTCTGCAGTGGGGTAAATATGATTTCAATAAAACCAAGTTAAAATAGTAACTAGGAAATGCTGTAATCTTTTTTTCCAGGACAAACATTTTCATTGTTACAACTTTAAAACACCTTTCTTATTCACGATGCAGTGTGCACATGATGTTTTGTTGAGTTGTACACATGAAACCTGTATGGTTTCATGAACCAGTGTTATCCGAATAAATTTAATTTTAAAAAAAATAACACCTCCTTATTACTCAGCTCTGTGGGCTTCATTTTTTAGTACAGATTCTTAAATTATATTAAAACTCTAATTTATGGATATGGCCTTTAGAATTTGATCCCACCAGGCTTTCAAAATATTCTGCACAGAAATTCTGTACTGTGATTCTACTGCTATTATATTGAGGCACTGTAGCATAACAACTAAGCATGCGCTCTAGAGCTAGACTACTTGAGTTCATGTCCCAACTCTGGCTTTCTAATCCTGGGCAGATTACTTAAGCCTCTATTCTATTTCTTGGTTAGCTTATCTGTAAAATGGGGATGATAAGAACAATAAGATTTTTGTGCAAATTAAATGATTTAATACATAAGGGCCTAGACCAGTGCCTGACACATCACAGGCACTTAGTATAAACATACTTGTTAATTTTATTCCCTCAGTCACAAGATTATCCTCCTGATCTAGATTTATTTTACTAAATATAGTAATTTATTTATTCATTGACTTAATTGTTTTACCAATAAGGTTTATTTTCTTGAAACTTTGAACGTTTACCGTAGAGAGAGGTAAGCATTGTGTATACACTTAATAAAGAGCAGAGAAAGCTAATGAGGCCTGCCTTTTCTCATGTCCATCTATTTTGGATTTAAGAGGACGAGTGTTAAAAGTAAAAAAACAGACTTTTTGCCTCCTGAGTTCTGAGCCAACATAACAAAATGAGAAGAATTAAGCAGGTAACGGTATATAAACATGCACTCTGTTGTGCAGCTGATTTAGAAAGCCCATTTGGATCTGCAGTCATCATCTCCTAACATTTTCTCTGATGCTGAGACCTTGGCAGAAGCTGTCTGAGGGTGCACTTGGCTCTAGACCAGAGTTACTTCTTCATGCTCCATCAGGTCATGAAGCAGACGGAGAAATGGGCTTCCAGACTTGCCTCTAGAAAGCATGCCTGAGCCTAGCTCCCCTGTCCTCACATGTTAGAACAGGAACCAAACAGAACCTACCCCACTGCCAGTGCAGAGATAATAAAAAGCGGTCCAGGCCTGGCCAGGAGGAGTCTGCCCATTTCCGTTCCCAGCCTCATTTAGACCCCTTCACTTTCTCTGTGGAGAATACAGGTCAGTAGGTACAGAGAAGGATAAAGTGTTCCCACTGGACTTTTCCCTCCTGCAGAATGAGGATAACAGTGTTTCCCCTTAGCTGCATTCTGCTAATCACATCACCTTATCTTTTTAGGTGCTGAAATGAAAACTCTCTTAAGTGCTTAATGGCATCTTCAAGAACTTAGGAGCTCATTTCTTTACTCTTGTAAAAAGTCTAATGGAGGATTCATAAGATGGATCCCAAGGCATGAGGTGACCTCTTAAATGCTTTAGAAATGGGTGTTGTAATTAATATAAATTATCCATGAGGACACCCTTAAGGTAAATGATATTAACATTTTGGTACTGAAATAAAGTTTACACAAAGAGCAGCAAAAGGAGATATTTTAAATTTGAATCTAAGCTACTTTCAAAATATTTCTTCTAAGTTCCTTATAAGGACATTTTAATGGGGTTATAAATAGCTTTCTTTTCTTCTAAGAATAGCTAATCCTGAAAAATCATGGCCTAGCAGATCATGAATTCTCCTATCCTGGTTAATAAAAGAAAGATAAAAGATTATTTTTTTCTAATTTTATCAACAGCTTGCAGTTGCAAACAATAGGATTATTACCTTGCAAGAAGAAATGGAGCGAGTTAAAGAGGAAAGCTCCTACATACTGGAATCCAATCGGAAGGT
This sequence comes from Myotis brandtii, assembly GCF_000412655.1. NCBI lineage: Eukaryota > Metazoa > Chordata > Mammalia > Chiroptera > Vespertilionidae > Myotis > Myotis brandtii. The sequence continues at coordinate 576,313 of NW_005370660.1, forward strand.
AATCTTACTAGATTTATAAAATATTCCTGGAGAGAGTGTCAGTGTTGGTGGGGGAGCCTCTAGAGGAGTGTTTGGAAGCAACAAGCATTCACATAATATCAAACTGTTTTTACTGCGGCTTCACGCAAAACTGGGGAACAGTGAAGGTTAGGGGAGGGTGGTGTTCCTTTTACAGATGCTCCTTGGCTTCACCGCCATCTACATCTGAAACAGTCTAATTCAGTTTCTTGTTTTTATGTACTAAAGATTTGTGCTGTGTTTAAGTGTTAGATTTGCTATATTAAATGTACCATTATTTTAGACCATTTTACTGTTTTGTAAGAAGTGTTTATATGATACCACTGGGAAAGAGTTTCTTTGTTAATGAACCTTCTAAATAACTTAATTTCGTAAAGGATCAAAGTTTTTATATATGTCTAAACAGATACGTTGCAAGCCTTTTATATATTGTACAATTATAAGCCTTCTTAAGTAGAGGATGTAATGTAACAGGTTTAGCTCATTGATGACTGAAGATCAGAACTATCCACATTGGCAATTCTGCACTAAATTATAGTGGTGCTACTTTAGGGAGCTGTTGAGGTTGATAGAGCTTCTAGCACCTGTACCTAAATATTCCCAGATGGCTGTGGGTGTAATTTTCTGTCTTTCATGATTTTGTTGGCATTTCTTCAGTAGTATTGTTATCTCTAGGAAGGTCTTCCTGTTCCCTTGTATCCTCATGCTTCTAACCTAGGAACTCAAACACCCAGTTACTAAAATGGTTCCTAAAAAGTAACTAGGCTGAGTGAGGAACAAAGTCGTTTTCTAAGAGTAACTTTTGACTTTAATGCATGGACTTTGTGAAAACAACTGTGACCGCTCAGAAGAATTTTCTGATGACTTTCTTATTTTTAGCTGTGATCTCTCTGGATGGTTAGAGATACCAGATGTAAGATCTCTGGAAAAGGAATATATTCCCAATTGAACATTTGGCCCAATTCATAGTTGACAGTGAATACTGTTTTGTTTTTAGAGGCTGATTTTTAAAACTTCTACTACTTGGTTTGGTAAACTATCTAAAGACTTTAAACAAAATAGAAAGAAATCCTCAATTCAGCTTAAGAATTTGTAAGTTACTAACCCTCTTCAATTTTTTTGTTGTCTTTATTCATTGTTGTATCTGCTTAGGTTTGATCATTTTCTCTTAATAAATAGGAGTGCTGGTGTTAGCTAACTGTATAAATTCTTTATCCTTAAAAATGTACTGTTTTATTTATCATTTCAAGGCTCCTAAGCAAGACAGAACTTCAGAAGGGCAAGCACTAAGTGAAGCAAGAAAGCATTTAAAGGAGGAGACACAATTGCGACTGGTAAACTTCATTTACATTCTGATAATTCAGAAGACTGGCAGAATGTAACAGCTTGCTTAGGGGTTTGTCTTAGACCAAGGCCAGGAATAGCAGTAGTGTACTGACACATTTTTATGCATCCTATAAACTGTTTTCTCACTCTTGTTAACCCATATTCCCTATAATGCTTTCTCAGTCCATTTTCTGAGTATTCTCAACTGCAAATAAGATTTTGCAATCTTTATTTACTTGCTTTTATAGTTTGTATTGCAAAAACATTAGGTATATAGTAACTACTTTATAAACTCAGCACTCCCTTCTCCCCACCTCAGTCATCACTCCTGTGAAGATTCTGATATGTCTCCTTGGAGGGGGCAGCTTCTCGCCTCATCACTAAGAGCCATTAATGTAGAATTGTATTCTTTTATTTTTAGCTGTTACTTCTAATTTATTCTTGTTCTTATACATAAATAGAAAGATGCGTCATCAGTGTTAGTCTTAAAATATTTTGAGACTCATATGTATTATGAAAAAAATACATATGAGAATGTATAATAAGGAGTAATATTCTTGAACTGCATTTTATCCAAGTATTAGTGTACTAATACACCCCTGGTATTAATATATTAATTCTTCCTGCAATTTAGATAGTATGACAAACAAAAGAATCCACCACCACCACCCCAGTAGTGTCTCTAACAATAAGGAAAAGGCTGAAAATAAGGAGTGAGCCTTATACACTAATAGTGTATAAAACAGAATCTCAGATTTTCTGAGAAAATAATACTGTTTTGACATCCTTGAAATAATTATCATTTTCCTTCTATGTGTTTGTGAATTGGATCTCAAAATACTTTCTACAGGGAAGCTCCTACAAATAATATATGGCAACTTTATAAAAAGCAGTCTAATCCAATTTCTGTTATGCTAACCATGTTAGAGGAGTGCCTCAGTTAAGCAGCATGTGATAAAAATTTTACACAAAATTTTCCACATCCTTATGTCACAATAAGATAAATGTTAAAAAAGGAAAGAAGTCGTAACCGGTTTGGCTCAGTGAATAGAGCATCAGCCTGTGGACTGAAGGGTCCCAGGTTTGATTCCGGTCAAGGGCGTGTACCTTGGTTGTGGGCACATCCCCAGTAGGAGGTATGCAGGAGGCAGCTGATTGATGTTTCTCTCTCATTGATGTTTCTAACTCTATCTCTCTCCCTTCCTCTCTGCAAAAAATCAATAAAATATATTTAAGTGAGTAAATAAATAAATAAGGAAAGAAAAAAAGCAAGTAGGCAAGGTCCTAGCTGTGCCTTGGGATAGCCTGAATGCAGAAGAACCTCAGGAGTTTATAGCTTTGATCATCCAAATAATGTTACAGTAATAATGGTTGGAACAAAAAGAGGCTCATGTTAAGTGAATCTAAAAATTAAGTTAGCCATATTGACTATTCACAGTAATTGAATGTTACCCTGGGAACCCACAGTATCTTTTTTATTTCTTGGGCTCTTGAATATGTCAACAATATCCAAATTGAAGAGAATTACAACTGCTTCATTTTGTACTGGCTACTATAACGGTATATAAATATGTATGTTCACTAGTATATATATATTTATATAATAAGACATGACATCAGTTGTCTATCTTAATATCTGATGAAGTACCTCAGGTATGTGTGTATTTTATTTATTTATTTATTTATTTATTTATTTTATTTATTTGTGTGTGTGTGTGTGTGTGTGTGTGTGTGTGTGTGTGTATTTTAGACATATTAAATAGCACTACCTTTGGCCTATTAAGCCCTTCAGATTTGTAAATTACCGAGTAAATGTTATTGTAATTATCCTAATTATTCCTGTCATTAATGTCTCTGCATTGAATGAGAGCTTATAGCTATTTTGTCAGAATATTCAGACCTGAGAGTTTGGTGTACCTTTTCCTGTGGAATTTTTTGGTTTGTGCATAGATGAGAGAGAGTAAGCACTTCCTTTACCTTTGGGCAGGATGTTGAGAAAGAACTGGAGATCCAGATCAGCATGAGGCAGGAGATGGAGCTGGCCATGAAGATGCTGGAGAAGGACGTCTGCGAGAAGCAGGATGCCCTGGTGTGTCTGCGGCAGCAGCTGGATGACCTCAGGGCTCTCAAACACGAACTTGCCTTTAAGCTGCAGGTGAAGGAAACAGGAACCGACTCACTGCTCTCTAAAATCCCAGGGCTTCCCTTTGCCCCTCTTGTTTAGAATCACACTTTAAATACCAGAAGAAAGAGCTGCATCTCATTTTGAGGCTAGCTGCTCATAAACCACTTTAGGAATCTGACCATTGCCATGGCCACTTTCCAGATTGTGAGATAATTTCTATTCTGCAGTCTAACCTACCAACTGAGTTATATATTCTATTAGCTTTTATACTGGAATATGCTAAATTGATGAACCTTCTGGTGTTGATTTTTGTGAAAAAGATGCATATAACACTACTAATTTTAAACATTGCTTTTTGTTTCTTCTACACTTGGGAATTAAATAGTTCCCAAATATATGAGCATTTCTATTTCTCTATTTCCCACATACCATTAGGTTCAAAAGGCATGTGAGATTTTTTTCAGGATTTTATGTTGTATATACATCACTCATAATTCTTTTCCATAACAGAGTTCAGACTTAGGAGTAAAACAGAAAAGTGAACTAAACAGTCGCTTGGAAGAGAAGACCAATCAGATGGCTGCTACCATTAAACAACTTGAACAAAGGTAAAGTTTGTTTAGAAACACTTTGGGCCTACAGTGCTGGAAGTGCAGAGAATGTACTATGCATTTGGCAAACAGAAAGTATGTTCAATTCTCCCAGCTTAACATCAGCATGCTCGCAGAGAGAAAGCTGATAAAAGTTTGTGTTGTCTAAGATGTTGCTGAAAACGTTTATAAAAAACATTAGTCTTTCGTGACTGTTTTGAACAGCAGAACTCTAACCCTCTCACTTAATCCCATTTCAATGCCATGTGTTAGGGGAGGGATACTTAACAAGGATGAAAGGGCTTTCAAATATGTTTGTGATTCTACTGTTTTATTGTTCATCACTAAAGTCATTAAATACTTTGGTGCCAGGTGATACAGGGGTACTGAGGGCCCTGCTAAAAAATTTAACCCCTTTCTCTCCTTTCTCCTGAACAGTCCTATAGCTTCCACTGTCACCTCATGCCCATGACTCTTAAATCTGTCTTCAGCTCTGTCCTTCAGTCTTGTATTCTCATTCTCTGACCAGCTATTTCCCTCTAGTACCCACCATTCATTAAGTACATCCTCTCCCTATGCTACTCTTTTGTTTCACTTTTGGTTTGAAAACACCATTTTCTTCCTAGTGCCAAGAGAAATGGCTGAGACTTCAAGCTCAAATGAGCGACAACAGCCACGGTCATTCATTGTTGCCAGCCTGTGTTGCCATCTTTACCCCCACTGATCACCCTTGCACTTGAGCAAAACTAAACTACCAACTGGTCCCTGGACATGCTTCCTATTTTTCTCATCCATATCTTTTCTAATAGTTCCACCAATTAGAAATGCCTTCCTCTCCCCACTTCCTTGTTCTTCAGATACATTTTTTTTACATTCAGGTTCAAAGGTGACTTTTTTAAAGCTTCCTCTAATACTTCTTCCCAGATAAAAATAATCTGCCAAGTCTGCCCTTGGAACTCCCATGGCCTTATATCCATACCTCCCCAGACTGCTTGTAACACTTCTCATTTCTGCCTTACCTCATACCCTTGATATATGTATTGTATCTTCTAGTGAGAGTGTGAACTCCTTAAGGTTAGTTAACTAGTTGTTTAAGTTCCCTCATTGGATCTGTCACAGTGCCTTGCATTTACAATGCATTCATTTAGTAGATGCATGAATGAATGGATGAATGCATGATGTCTTTTATTCAGATGATTCTTGACCAGTAGGGTCCTGAATGGCACTGAATATTAATGTTAACTCAAAAGTTATTTGCAAATTAATAAAAAAGCTTGAAACCTCTGGTTTGGCTGATTTTAAATAAAAAGATATCCGTCTATCCAGGAAATTATCTAAGTTCTTGCTCATAAGCAAGTATGTGTTTATGATTCAACAAATCAATTTTAGTGTTCATAGATTATGCGTTTGAAGTGTATAAAATTCATTTTCAATGGTTTTTTGACTTGGTGTTTAAAGCAGACAATTAAAATAATGACATCTCTTCAAATATGCTGACTTATTATCTTGCTATTTTTCTCTTTCCTGTTTATTCATTTTCTCATTCCCCTTTCACTCCATTTTTATTTTTATTTTCTTAATTTAGTGAAAAGGATTTGGTGAAACAGGCAAAGGCCTTAAATAGTGCAGCAAATAAATTGATCCCCAAACATCATTAGGCATTTTGCAGCTTGTCACCTCGCAAGTCTGATGTCACAACAGAATTGTAAAAGGAAGAAATCTGAAAGCTATTACATTTGGGCTCTGATTCATATAAAACATCACCAAAAATTGACTTTGAATTTATTGGACTTTTAAAAAACAACAACAATTTGATATATAGGCTGTGTTTTTTCTTCTTTACTTTCTCCCCAGAGTTAGAAAATTTAGTGTAAGTTCTCAATTAAATGCCAAATAAACTTCAAGAAATTACTTCTGAGTTGACCAATAAATAAATATTCCATTTAAAAAAGAAGCCTAGGGAATTGAAGCTTTGTACACATATTATTGATGCTTTGCAACCCAGTACCTGACAATATCAGATTCTAGATGCATTGTCTATATCAACAAGCCTGTTCTACCACTGCGATGTAATGAACTAGAGGTGACTATGGGCCTGGACTCTTCTAAAGTAGTTCTGTGTCTCTTAGGCCATGACCCCTTTTCACTTTTGTTATGTAGATTTAATCCCCAAGACAGGATAAGTCTTAGTATTTTACTGCAGTTCTATTCTCTATAACTAATATTGCTTGCAACTTTTTTGCCTTAGTGACTTCCTGGGGTGGGGAAAACAGCATCCTTACATTTCTATAAAGTACATAGAGATAAAATTAGCGATTAGGTAATTTATAATAGCATAATAATGTGGAAGCTTGGAAAAACCCTCCTAATATTTGTCATCTTCTACCTCTGCCATTTTCTTGCAATTCCACTCCCTCTTTAGGTAGTTCAGAGAGAACAATTTTAATAAAAATACTCCCCTCCTATGAAAAAATACACTACACATATTTTAAATCCTGCTTTTCCTTTTGGAGTAAAGACAACCAGGTATTGACACGAGTGGTGGTTTCCTGCCTGTTATTCCATGCTAGAAACATTTTCCTAAGAGTTTCTGTTATTTTTTGTTTAGATGGGGATTTGCCAAAGTTTCTAGGAAACTAACAATCTAATTATTAGGAAATCATTCCAGAGTGGGAAATAGATAAATGATAAAAACAATCCTTATTATTTAGTCTAAAAATAAAGATTCCCAGTAGGTGTCCACAAACAATAATAAGCAGGGCTTATTTCTCTAAATGACCACAGATTTAACCCTTTCTGGATTCCACATTGTAAATAATCCAATAAATAATGTAATTTTTTTAAAAATGGCTTTTGAATTTTGGGGGACAGGCTAAATAAGCCTTTATCCCTTCAAAAAGTCATGGCAAATGTTTTTTTTTTTCTCTTTTTTCATTCTGTTATTGCAGCATTTCAGCTGCTTAGGTTGGGACAAAAATAATCCCTTTGCTTCCTGCCCTGAAATTCATACCTTCCTGGAAAAAAAACAGAATTAAGAGAGTAAGCTAGATTTCATTTATGCTTTTACAGGTCCTTGTAGACTTGAACCAAAGTCAAATCAAAGAGCACAGGAGCAACCCTCATGGAAGATCCTATGCTCTTCAACTCATTTTATTTCTTATAATTTTGCACCTATTTTTATCTTCATCAAACTTTTGTGGTAAATTTCCTTTTCTATGAGCATTCAGGAGTGTCCAAACACCAAAATAAAACATTTTTAGAGACTACACATAATATGCTTCCAAATTCTATTTTATAGGGCCCTGGATATTTCACCTCTTAGAACATGCTTCTTTATAGGTGCAAAGTTATAGAATATATGGAAGAAAACATTCATCAGAATCTCCCAGAGAATCTGGTCAGGAATTCTGTGCAGGCCCAGGGCTGAATTGCTTATCCAATTACACACCACTTGGCAGGAATAGAAAAGGAAAGAGATGGCCAAATTCTAACAAAGGCTTCTCCTTATATAATAACCCAAAGTCTGGGGAAGGGTTGATATATAATGTCCAATGGTTTAATACAATTTGTGGGTTAGGGGAAGGACCAGGAAAATGTTCCAGTTCCATATATAAGAAGGTAGTTGCCCATTTGCAAGTTCCAGTTGTGTGTATAAAATAAATATAAAGTACCAAACCAATTAGGAAATAAAAACAACCAAAAAAAAGTGGATTTAACTTTAATTACTGTGCTTAAGGTTGGCTTTGGATATGGATTTTCTAAACAGTGGTGTTTTGTTGTTCATCATCTAATGGCTGTAAACTGTAGTACTAGAATAAAAAAAATGGAAAATCACTTTTCTTCTGCCTGGTTCACCTTCATCTTGCTTTTCTTGAGAATTTGTTTCTTCTCCATCTTTTCCCCCCATATTTTCTTCCCCTGTGTCCTGCAGAATTTTTGTCTTCTCTCTGTCTCTCCATGCCTTCTTCCTTGGGTTGTTTTATGTTGTGCTGTGAACTTGGTCTTCCTCCCCACCGTGGCTTTTGTTTTTTATCACAAGTTCATGTGGCTCACATCCAGATTGCGCCAGGCCGAGCGAGGCCGCCAGTCTGCTGAACTGGACAACCGGCTCTTCAAGCAGGACTTCGGAGACAAGATCAACAGCCTGCAGCTGGAAGTGGAGGAGCTCACAAGGCAGCGGTGAAGAGAGGGCGCTGCAATCGACAGGGTGGTTGTGGTAATTCTAAGGCTGGACAGTGGGAGAAGGGGGTCTCGTGACCCAGCTATCTCCGTTCTGTCTCTACAGTGCCTTTCTCTGACATTAGAACTCAGAAAGCTTCACATACCTCAGCATCCCCAAAATCTTGTCGACATCCTTTGTGTTCAGAGAATTAGGGAGTTACAACCCAAGGTCCAAGACACACAAAAAAGAGTAAGAGAATTAATAGCCAACATAACACTAATAATAGCATTTTTTGAATTCTCACTGTGTGCCAAATACTTCACTGAGCACTTCACATGCATTCTCTCTTAACATCTCCCCATCAAACCTATTAATAGGTGATCGTATTACCTCCACTTTCAGATGAAATTAAAGCTTAGAGGGGTTAAATTTGTCCAGATTCACACAATTAAGCTAATAAGTGCGACATTCTAATTTTAAAAGCCTGTCTCTCACTGACTCCAAGCCCTCAACTCACTTTTCCATATTATCTCTCAGAGGCTCGTTTCTGTGCTAAAATCACTGACTTCAAACAAATAGAACATGGGTGTTGGGTAGAAATGCACATAGCTGCTAAGGACACGTGGTTGAAGGTGTAGCTGGGATTCACTCCTATACCTGTAGGAAGAGACAGTTCGTTCATATGAAATGGGACTTCAGTGTCAGTGCTTTCATACTGAATCTGCTGAAAATTTATAAATACTGTCTTTCAATTACAGTAAATCCTACTAATTGCCATTCAGTTGACCACAACTCTTCATTAAGAGTTCATATTAAATATTGACATTCAGAGTGGTGAACCTCAGGCACTGGGAGATCCTAAACCTAGTTGTCCATATATAGGGTAACTTTTTATTAATCAAGTATTAAAATTTTATTATTAAGCTTTAAGAAAAGGGTTTGGGATTCTTAGTCTAAGAAAGACTAAACATGTTGTATGTATTTTAGTGTTACTAGCTTTATTTTATTGTATTTTAGTACTTTAAAAACTAGTTTTCCATATATAGGGTAACTTTTTATTAATCAAGTATTAAAATTTTATTATTAAGCTTTAAGAAAAGGGTTTGGGATTCTTTTTAGAATGATTTCAGAACTCTAAATGTTCATCCTTTTCCTCTCCAACCTATCCCAGGAACCAGCTTGAGTTAGAACTAAAACAGGAAAGAGAAAGAAGGTTAAAGAACAGCAGGAGCATCCCAGGAAAGAGTTCCCAGAAGCCAGAACCCAAAATGGTAATAATTGTTTCTCCCTTGTTTGTTTGTTTAATACTTAGAGACTACCTTGATGGGCTGGACAGTTTCCTCTCATGGAACACGTGCTAATTGCTGTGGCCTTGAGCATGTAGCTAGCAGGCTAGAGCTGAGTGGACACATGAGTGCTTGATTCTGGATCTATCTATGAGGTGCTCTCACTTGATTTCATTTGGTAAAGGGAATGAGTAACCATACTTTCCTGTGGTCCTGTCAACCTGTCAACCTTTTTAATCTGTCAAGTAAGATTATTTTGGTATCTTAACAAAAATAAGTGTTTCTTGGACTTCTGCTAGCTAATCCTATATAATAAAAGGCAAATATGCAAATTGTCCCCAAGAGCGGGAGTTCGACTGACAGGGAGTTAGACATGTGCTGACCACCAGGGGGCGGTGTGAAACATGGCAGGCGTTGGCAATGCAGCGCTGGCAGCGGGCGGCAGTGGACGCACTGCCAGCCCCAATGGGCCCTGACAAGAGTGAGACCGTGGCAGGATGGTGAAGCAGGTGAGTGGGCGGAGTCAGACCAAGGCAGGTGCAAAGGGAGGCCTCAGCCAGCAGCAGCTAGCGACCCTACCTGTGCACAAATTTTGTGCACTGGGCCTCTAGTCTAATCTAATAAAAGAGAAATATGCAAATTGACCGTAACTTCACTACGCCCCCAAGCCACGCCCACCAGCCAGTCAGAGCGACAATATGCAAATTAACCCAACCAAGATGGCGGCCGGCAGCCACAGAGCTGGAGCAAGCAGGAGGCTTGGTTGCCCTGGCAATGGAGGAAGCCAAGCTTCCCACCTGCCCTGGCCGGGCTGTGGCCTCCGCTAAAGGCAACAAAGTTTCAATTATAAAAGATAAATAAATCCCAGAT
>NW_005370660.1:587223-593752 GCF_000412655.1 Myotis brandtii
AAATTTTTGTGCACCAGGCCTCCAGTATTTTTAATAATATGGCATAGTAATCCCTCCCCACCCTGAGTTCTCCTTTAACAGAATTGTCTTAAATGTGGATTTGCTTCTATAGACATTTTCAAAATCATGAGGATTTCAGTTTTAGCATACTCAAGGTACTCACTTCTTTAGGGAAAATTAAAAAAAGGTGGAACTAGGCTTGGGGAAGGGACAATAATGTAAAGTGGTTTAAAGACCAGAAGTATAAGTTTCTACAGAACAGTCTCAGGACAGAGACCTCCAGCTCCTGTGGTGGGGAGGGAGCTACAGTGGGGTAAGATCGTCTCTGGGACCTAGAAAACAAGATCCAGCCTCTTCAAAAAATAAAATTAGAAAATCATGAAAACCTTTTCTGTTAAAGACAGAGGGAACAAATTACCTTCTTTGTACATATATAAATAACAAAGCAGGACAAATTTATAAGCTTATTTAAAATTTCTAGAGAGTGTGCTGCTAATTTGCTGGAGAGTAGAAAAGAATAAGTAGAAATTTATTACACAGTACTCATTAAAACTAATTTACAGTGTGCAAAGTACCACTGTGTAGCCTGCTGTCTTTATTATTTTAGTTTAGCAAACATCAAATATACTTATAAGGGCTTACAGAGATTTACCAAAATCTTGGACTATCTTATCTGGTTTTGGGTTTCTCGATCATGAATTGCCCTGCAGTAGGGCGTCCCACAGGGTAAACTGCATTGACCTCCCTTCCTTGACACTTGAGTGGTCTCAGAACATGCATTGTACTTTTGGAGACTGATGGACCTCAGCTCAAGGCAGGCAGCATAGAGTGTGTGCCACAGGAAGAATTTGTCTCTAAAACTGTAGGTAGTAAGTGGTCCTTCAAAAAAGAAATCTCCTTGACCTGTGCAGGCTGTAGAAATCATCATGGCATTGGGCCAGAGGGCCACACAGTCTGCTGGGTACAGCCATGCGTGGTGTGACCATTTTTCCAGAGCTCAGCCACCAGGGGGAATATGTATGTGTGTATCTAGTTCTCTCCTTTTTCTTCTAGTAGCTGATACCTTGAGCCCACTATGCAAGTAAATAGTATACATTCAGAATTTTCATTTGAATATCAAGAATTAAAGAAAATATCTACTCTGAAAATCATTTGTTGCAAATTCTATCAGAATAATCAGTTAAGAAACTACTTGGAGCAAAGAATGAGGAAAAACATCTTGAAAGTTTAATTCCTTCCCTTTAAAAAGCTGCTTAGCTTTATACCCAAGCTAAGAAAAAATGACTGCAATATCATCATTGTTTAGCATTCTGAATCCTTAATAAATTAGACTGTTTTCTTTTGGCAGGATGGGAAGCACAAAATTCAAGAGGAAAATGTTAAACTAAAACAACCCCTGGAAGAAAGCCACAGGTGTTTGTTAATAAAGTATTAACTAAGATATAAAGTGATTTTGGGGTGGTGGGAAAGAGGGAGCTTTGTATATACATTGGCAATGACAAGGCCGGACACTGACTTCTGATATGAATATTCTAGAAAGACATTTTGAAGGGGTTGTGAGTAAATAACAAACCAAATAACTATTGTAACACAGTAAACCAAACCCATTTAGTCCATTTCAGAAAGAAGAAGGGTGATCAAGCTGTCCTCTGACTTCCCTAAAGTTAATTCCCAAATTCAAATTATCACTTAGAAGATTATCTCTAATCTCTGCTGGATTGGTATCCCAAGAAAATGAAGCACATGTCATAGCATTTCTTAGGTTCTTACATGTACTTGAGTATGACTCACTTCTACCTGTGTGCTAAGAGAAAGGCAGCTATGTTTCAAAGAAATCCTCTAATTGCCCTTACTTCTGTTCTCTTAAGGGTCTCAAACAGTTTAATTTTATTCCTTTTTCTTAATTCTTCATCTCATTTGTTCACTACAATGAAGAGCATAATGTCGTTTAAAGGAAATTGACTTTTAATAATTCTAGAGGGTAGAAATATAACAAAATATTACATAATCCCACTGCATTAAAAAATGAAGGAGGTCCAACTATTTGACATCCTGGGAAAGGCAAAACCATGGAGACAGTTGCCAGGGTCTAGGGGGTGTAGATGGATGGATGAATAGGCGGAGCACAGAGGACTTTTTAGGACTGAAAATACTCAGTATGATACTATGGTGATTATACCTGTCGTTATACATTTGTCCAGATCCATAGAATGTAGAAGACTAAGAGTGAACCCAAAGGTCAACTAAGGACTTTGAGTAATTATGATGTGTCAGTGTAGGTTAATTGATTATAACACCATGTACTACTCTGGTACAGTGTGTTGATATTGGGGAGAATGGATGGAATATATGAGAAATCTCTGGACTTGCTGCTCAGTTAGTTCTGCAGTGAACCTAAAGCTGCTCTAAAAGTTAAGGTCTGTTGTAACAACAACAAAAGGTTAGTAACAAGGAAATATACCTGAGAAGGGTTCTGAGAGAACTATACAGTGTGTATTTTTGGTATCTGCCCGTCCAGGCTTTGATGCCTTAAGAATGAGGTTGTGTGTCATCAGGAGCAAAAGCAGCTGCTGGAGACGATAAATCGCCCAGTGCAGCAGCAGGCTGATTATGCAGGTACTCAGCCTAAGTAGCCCTTCCTCACCACCAAGGCCGGAGTGATTCCAAAGCCTTTAACTTTAATCCCAAAGAGCCTGGTCTGACCAGGACCTACCTTCGACAGCAGCCCGATAACAACACATCAGATCGCCCTGAGCCATGGAAGGGAATAGGCCATGAACTTAACCAGGACTAAAAAATTCCTTTCAGGGTCAGCTCCTTCCAGACTAAAGTTAGTTTGTTACAGTCAGGAGTGTCTTATACACCAGGTTCTGATTTAAGCCCTGGGAATGTAAGACAATACTCCCTTATATCCGTAATGTATTTCACACTCACTATCTCCTTACAAATGTAATTCTCGTTGCAAAAGTTTAATCTATTCCTACCTTACAGATGAGAAAGTTTAAGGAGTACAAACAGGTTGGGTGGCACACCCAAGTTGCCTCTATTTGCCTTGTCTTCTCTTTTTAAGTACCTTGTCTCTGCACTACATAATAGCTGCTTCCAGGGCTGTCCTAAAACATACCCAGGCTTCCTAGGGTTGTGGTCCAAGGAAAAGCTGAAAACCGGGTCACACTGGGGGTCACACTGCCACTCAACCGAATGGAAGTGGAACCACTGTGGATCTTGGGACATTTTCTCTAGAGCCAAAGTGGACCTGGCTTTCCTTTTAAGTTCTATTTGAAGTTGGGAAAATCAGCATTAGCTCAGCTTGGTCTCATGTGACAATCTCCTTCATAGCCCTGTCCCTGATTAGTAAAGTTCACATGTTAACATTATTAGGGAGAGGGGACTAATATATAACATAGTGAATAGATTTCTGTAATATTAGATAGAAAAAAGCTATTAAAACATGATGTTGGCCATTTGGAGTTTTACATATTTGGAAAAATAAACGTTTACTGGGTAGTAAAAAGGAAATATAAACTATAACTCCAAATCTATTTTTAAACAGGAACCACAATGTAGACCAAGGATCAGATTCTAGTAATAAATGTAACAACCAAAATTTCCTCTCCTTGAAGGTCAAGATTAGTGATTATATTGGTTCCAACAACATAAAAGAACCATGGTATTGCTTTTTGTGTGCGTTTGAAATGATACAAAGGAAAATATAATAAGTTGCTGTATTTACTGTTTCTAATTTTCCATTCTAGGCTGCAGTCTCCCCCAGTGGATGAACAGGTAACTGAGTCTCCTGTCCTGAGAAACATCTTGTAGAAACTGTGTGGTTGGCTGTGCCATGCCGGGCTGTAAACAAAACAGCATGGAGGTAGATGAATGCGTACAGGCCTCTGTGTCCTCACCTTTTAACAGTGTCCCAAACAGACATGCATTTGCCTGAAACTACAGGGAGCAGCGCAGCTTTGAGCAATCTCCTAAGTAAACACTAGTCCTCACTTGTTTGAAATTCTGTCACCTAAGAAATTGGTCCTAAGAGAGCTCACAGTTACCTCCCCTTCCCTTAGATTTCCCTATATAAAATGGAGAGAAAAAATATTTCTCAATCACTTAGAAATAAATAATGTAATTGTAAAATACTTTGCAAATAAGTAGTATATGCCAACCCAAAGAGAAAGATGATAAATGCTTCTGTGTCCAAGTCACTCTGTTATTTATTAGGATATAAAGCGAAGCTTACTGTTTTGCATTCTCTTATAGAGTAACTCAAGAAGGATGGGGCTTTTTCCCCCCACTTTTTACATTATACTTATATATTTTTCTTTTTATAAATAAAATCATATTAATTTATTATAAAAATTAAAGGAGCTCCAAGGCTAAAGATAGTAGTATCAGAGTTGTGTTAAGGTGGTGGGACTCTATGTAATTTTCTAGTTTCCAGATAGTCTGTACTGTGCTTATATTAATTTTGTAACTAACAATGCATATTCTGAAAGTATTACTATTTCTAGGGTTAAGGGAAACTAACTGGCTTACTGTGTGGTTTAGGATCAGCCGCTGCTCTCTGAAGAGCCACAGGTGTGTCAGCTATGCCAGGAAGGAGGCAGCCTAACAAAGGTAACAGTGGTGAGAAATGAGCAGGTTCTCACAGGGATGTCCTTACACTACTAGCCCCTCCCAATAGCAGGGCCTTTGCTGTGGAGAGTGCAGAGTGGGAGGAAAGCAAAAGGAACATGCATTTATTTATTTTTTTAATATATTTAATTGATTTTAGAGAGGAAGGGAGAAGGAGAGAAAGAGAGAGAGAAACACCAGTGATGAGAGAGAATCATTGATTGGCTGCCTCCTGCAAGCCCCCTTCAGTCCACAGGCTGATGCTCCATCCATTGAGCCAAACCAGCTAGGACGGAACATGCATTTATTGTGTACCTTTTTTTTTTTCAGTCATGTTGGTAAATCCCCATTAAAACAAATATAAGCAACTAAAATAATTTAACACAAATAAACATAAACTTATAAATATTCCTTGAGTGCCTGCTGTGTGGAATATGATGTTCCATGTGCTGGAGAAAACGATGAGCAAAGGGTAGACCAAGTCCCTGTTCTTGTGAAGTTAATGTCCTTTATGCCATCATTTTAATAAATGAAGAACCTCAGGCTCAGAGATGATAAATACATTTCCCAAAGTTACTCAGCTCATAAGTGCAGAGCCCAGAGGCAACGTGACTTTGATTCCAAAGTCTGCATTCCTCCCAGTAGTCCATCCTGCTTAGAACAGATAAGAAAGGTTTTGGGTAGGGGGGTTCTTTGAATTATTTGGGGAAATAGCCTCTGAGAGGGAAACGAGCTCTCTCCAATACCACTTGCTTTCCCCTGAGATCTTCAAGGGTCTCTACCTGAGCACCTTCCCGTTTGTTATGCTACTAGAGTAGGCAGAGGGAGAGAAATTCAGAAAAGAGTGTTTGACTGCCATAGCTGTGCCTTGCTCACAGTAGGACCCTCAGCATCTAATACCATGCCCTGTTCATAGTAGAGTCTCAAGAAATGTCATGGACAAGGAGTGTGAGAAACAAGTGCTTGGAAGAGATAAGAAAACATGCCCAACTTCTGGAGTACAACCTGCCTGCCACCATTTGTGATTATGCTGAATTTTAACCAATTACAGAAATATAGAAGAAACTGCTCTTCTAATTCTGGCTTCTCTCTTCTAAGCTATGCAAAATAACTCGGTGTGTCAGGAAAATTCCTCCAGGCTTTCAAATAGAAGTGACCCCCTACCTCCACTGCACCCTCTGAGAGATGAGTTGTTAGAGAGAAAGTAGCATTATTTGTAGGGGAAATTATTTGTCACAGCCGCTGTATGGGGACTCTTGGAGCTGTGTGCACCACCTTACCACAGCCTGACCAGTGGCACTGCCGTGGTCACCCACCTGCTGCTCTGCCGCTTGGCCTCTGAAGATGCAAAGTGCTTAATAAAGAGACTAATGTCCCTATAAACAGGATGAGGAAGTTGCACTGATATCCCAAAGGATTTGCTTGTAGAGCATCACAGGAAAGCATTGAGCACATCTGTGTATTAGGAATTATACTTTCAGTTCATGCCCAGCACATGCTTTAATCTTAGGCTGCTACCCAATCCATAGCAAAGATGGCCTTACTTGG
Source organism: Myotis brandtii (assembly GCF_000412655.1). Classification (NCBI taxonomy): domain Eukaryota; kingdom Metazoa; phylum Chordata; class Mammalia; order Chiroptera; family Vespertilionidae; genus Myotis; species Myotis brandtii. Next base: position 593,386 of record NW_005370660.1, read on the forward strand.
AGAATGCATAGGTATTTGCAAACTAATTTTAGAATTAGCCTACCTAACAGTGACTATAGCTAATGAAAGTATGTATCCTAAAGATAAAGAATGTGTGTATTCTGTCCTTTTTAATTCTCTTCATTTAAAATCTAAGAACTAGACCAGTGATGGCGAACCTATGACACGCGAACTCATTTTTTGGTTGATTTTTCTTTGTTAAATGGCATCTACACTAATAAAAGAGAAACATGCAAATTGGTGTCACTCCGCTACCCTTCCCATTGGCTAATCAGCATATCCTTATGCAAATTAACTGTCAGCCAAGATGGCGGCCGGCAGCCATGCACTGAAGCGAACAGGGAGGCTTGCTTGCTCCAGTGATGGC
>NW_005370660.1:594739-606164 GCF_000412655.1 Myotis brandtii
TTTAAATATATAAAATAAATATCAAAAATATAAATCTTTGTTTTACTATGGTTGCAAATATCAAAAAATTTCTATATGTGACACGGCACCAGGGTTTTTCAAAATGCTGACACGCCGAGCTCAAAAGGTTCGCCATCACTGAACTAGACTGTAAGCTTCTCTGTAGGCAGAGATCGTGCATAGCAAACATTCAGGCAACGCTTGATTAGATGCTAGTGTTGATGGTATTTGGCCTTTTATATCCCATGCATCCTTGTCCCTTCTCTTCCCCACCTAACCTGCTCTTCTTCTTATAGAATGTATGTGAGAACTGCAGAGGAACCTTCTGTGATGCCTGTTCAACAAACGAACTGCCTCTTCCTTCAAGTATTAAGCCTGAGCGAGTGTGCAATCCCTGTCACGAGCAGCTGATGAAACAGTACTCCACCAGCCCAGCATAAGGCTGGAGGCCAAGACCTGGACCCACATGCCTGTACCTGTGTTAGACATCAGGATTCCCTAGAGGCCAGGCCTGAGAATCATCTTGAGTTGATAGAAATGGTTTAAATAAACCAGATCCAGGAAGAAAAGACAGTGGTTGGGGCGCTGGAACTTTTGCTCGTTTTCCCTAATGATTGTATAAATAAAAGTTATTCAGTTGAACTTCTCTTCTAAACAACCCCACTTTGAAGGGTTTATTTTACGGCATGTCTTTGAAAGAGCTATTCATTTTAGTAAATAGTGATAACACTGGTAGATATAGTAGGAGAGGGTCCTTAGCGGATAAGAATATAAAGAAAAATGATCATCTTCCTCTATTACATTTGCAGGTTTGAAGAGGAAAGATAAATGTTATGTAGGATCAAAATGACAGATGTTACATATTTTCCCAGGTGCTGCTAAACATGAACATTATTTCCTCTTCAACCCCACTACCTACCTCTTTAAAGTATCTCTATCAAACTGTGAACACAAGCTCAGGGAAAAGAAATTAAAGAGTAATATAAATTCTGAATGTACTTAAAGCAATATTATATTATAGTTTCAGGACCAGAATTTTCTGGTCCTGGCCTGTAGGTATGTTCATTATCAGAACAAGGTGGAGGAACAGTTGCTGTTTTTCCACGTAATGACTTCAGAAGTAAATTCCTGCCCTGTTCAGTCTCCAACTACAAACAAGCCAGCTGCCTTCCCCAGTCTCCCCTCTCCAAGTCATAAAGCAAATTGTTGGTTTTTAAGATGGGGTTTAACTTTTGTAAATAGGAAATATTGAAAGCAAAATTAAGTCAGGTGTTAAGTAAAACAATTACATCCATGGCAGAGAATAATGAGCTCAAAATATTCTTTCTTGACTAAGGGATCCTTTATTCTGAGCCAAGAATGAGAACTGGTAGACAGGTTTCTTGGAAAGTATGATACTCAAACATCTTTCAGTAACAAGCTTTGAGGGGGGAGGGGAGTGCGTTTAGCAAGGGAAGGAAAGAAATGGTATATGCTATATTCATTATGTTACAAGTGCCTAGATTGTAACTGGGTTAGAATTCTCAGTGGAAACATCCTGGAACCGTTGTATTTGATAAATTCTGTCTCCTAAAAAGGGTTACAGCTTGGGAAAGAGTTGTTATTTCAGAAGTCTGGTGTGTTATTTGAAGCTGAATTTTAAGAGTACTAAGGAAAAATAAAATCTAATAAATCTAGCCTAGCTTGTTGTCTTTTTTCCCCTTTAAATAATATTTGTTTTTTGTGATTCTTCATTCTCCTTATTTTTGGCTATCTACATATGCCAGCATTGTTCTAGGTGCCACGGATAATTTAGAGAATTATCCTATATTAGCAAGTTATTTTATCATTAGTTTCAATTAAATTGGAAACAGGCAGCTCTGTACATAGACTGTAAGATGTAATAAGTAATTGGACATGAGATTTTTTTTTTGGAAGCTCCAAAGATCTATTAGTGCAGCAGCCCACAAGAGCAAGGAGACCAAGTCATGAAAACCTTGACTTAATGTTAAGCCTATTGTCCTTAAAATTTGCTTTCCACCATTTCCAACAGCATCAACAAGAATTAACCAAAGAGGCAAACAACTTTTACACTGAAAACTATAAAACATTGCCAAAAGAAATGATACCAATAAATGGAAAGACACCCCCCCCACACACACCCATGTTCATGAATCGGAAGACTTAATATCCTTTAAGATAACAATACTGCCCAAAGCCATATAGAGGCTGTAATGTAATCTCTACCAAAAATCCCAATATAGTAGCGATAGTAGAAATAGAAGCATCCATGCTAAAATTCAGAATCTTAAGGGGTACCCAAATAGCCAAAACGATCTTGAAAAAGAACAAAGTTGGAAGTCTCACATTTCCTGATTTGAAAACTTACTACAAAGATATGGTGGTCAAAACAGTGGTACTGTGATAAAGACAGAGACCAAAGGAATAGAATGGAGAGCCTAGAAATAAATTCACTTTATGAAAGGACTCCAGGTATGGCCTAGTGATTTCCAAGTAGCTCTAAGGGCCACTATCACAGCCTCATTTCAGCTCTGCTCAACAGAAAATGCCACTTTTTAAAAAACTATACTTCAAAAATAAGTGGCCATGCTTTTCTAGTAAAACATCTTTCAAATAATATATTCTCCCCCACCCCCAAATGTCATCCCAGGTCCCATCTTAACGGTTCTTAGGCATTTGTTTGCTTGGGGATTGTCAATTATTGAAGTCTTCCATTTTATTCTCAACATTCCTCAGGACAGTTGATTTTGTAAGCATGTCAGTCAATCTACCAAGTCAGAAGTCAAGTATCTGCCAAGCACAATTGCTATGCCTAGAATGACAAACTTTATGTTGCCCTGGCTGCTATGGCTCAGTTGGTTGGACGTCTCCCCATGCACCAAAAGATTACTGGTTCAATTCCAGTCAGGCACACATGGGCTGGGGCACATGCCCAGGTTTCAAGCTCGATCCCCAAGCTTGATCTGTTTTCTGCTGTCACATCCATGTTTTCCTTTCTCCTCCTCCCTAAAAATTAAGAGAAATATATATTCTTTAAAGACAACCTATTATCTTGAAATATAAAACTAGTTAAAAGAACCATTGACCAGTTGTAAGCATGGCTGAGGATGTCACATTCCTAAGAGTTAATTAAGTTTGGTAAACAGATCACTCAGTCCTCCAGGAGGCAGAGAGATGGAAAATTATGAGTCTCCAGGCAGCAGTATTGCCTTGCCATTGTGGGGTGCTGCTTTCTGGCACTACAGTATCACTCATACTCATTTACCACAAATAATTTACTCATTAATTAGAGCAGGTTAAAATCGGCATAATATTATCACCTGTATTTCATTTGCCTTCTTATGGGGGCAATAAATGGAATTTCAGCCAAACTATCAGAAATTATGAATAACTCAAGTTTCTCTTTTGCTTGTGGCCTTTATTCCCAAATGTCATTGCCAAATGGCAAAAAGAGAAGTGGTGAGCCTCTTGTATTTCAATTAGAACCAGGTGTGTTTTGGGACAAGTCTTTGAATATACTTGTGCAGTGTCACCTGTGGGATTCAAATTATTCTGGATCACTTGAAAAGCTTATCTTAAACGTACCTTGGTGATCCTTTTTCACTGAATCCTTCCATATTCTAGTCTGCCTTGGCTACAGGCCTTCATGCCTCATCACCAGGTGCTTTCAAAATCCTCTCACTGGGATGTCCTAATTCTGACACAAAACCTAGAAGCCATAAAAGGGGAGATTTAAGCCCTAGCTGGTTTGGCTCAGTGGATAGAGCATCGGCCTGTGGACTGAAGGGTCCCAGGTTCGATTCCGGTCAAGGGCACATGCCTGGGTTGCAGGCTCGATCCCCAGAAGGGGGCGTGCAAGAGTCAGCTAATCAATGAATCTCATCATTGATGTTTCTCTCTCTCTCTCTCTCTGAAACCAATAAATAAGTAAATATATATATATATATGGAGATTTAAGAATTCCACCACATAAAAATATCCTGCCATAATAAACAGTGACAGCCGAAACCGGTTTGGTTCAGTGGATAGAGCGTCGGCCTGCGGACTCAAGGGTCCCGGGTTCGATTCCGGTCAAGGGCATGTACCTGGGTTGTAAAAAAAAAAAAAAAAAAAAAAACAGTGACAAAGTGTGTGGGGGGTGGGGGGATGGGGGTTGTTAAAGTTAGTTCATAGCAAAAATAACGGGCTTCTGCTAACTAAGAAAAAGACCAAACAATAGAAAAGTGTCAATAATCACAGAAAAGCAATGAGCAAAACTCAGATTGTGGAAACGTCTACAGGTTAATCTTAACTCGTTCAAAAATAAAGGAAAAAGTAAATGGAAGAGTAAACATATAGATTAAAATAGGAAACAAGCACTTTACCTTCACTAAAGAAATTTGGCCCAAAAGCTTATGAAAAGAAATGCTCATCGATTGTCAAGGAAGACAAATTGAAACCACAATGGGGTACCACTACACACAGAATGGTTGAAATTACAGGATGACACCATTAAATGTAGACCTAGTGGCTCTCATATTGTTTGTGAGTATGTACAATAGGATGACCACTTTGGAAAGAGGTATGTCAATTTCTAGTAAAACTTAAAATATACCAACATTACAACTCAGGATATTCTGCTAAGTACTCACTCAAAAGAAATTAAAACATAGGTCCACAAAAAGGCTTGCACAAGAGGTTCAGAGCAACTTTATTTATTATAGCCCAAATGGGAAACAGCCCATTGTCCACCAGTTGTTCATCTAACACATGAAAAGTTAAACTGTGGCATGTTCATACAATAGAATACTACTCGGCAATGAAAAGAAACCAAGCTGAAACATAGGGATGAATCTCAAAACACGCTGAAGAGGAATTTGCACACAAACACATACTATAGGATTCCATTTATATGAAGCTCTAAAATGGCTAAAGTAATCCATGGTGAAAATCCTAACAGGGAGAAGAGATGGGAGAGGTGCAGAAACTGGGTGAAGAAACTTCCTGATGTGATGATGCTCCGTAGCTTGCTGGGAATTTGGGTTACAAGTTGTACATCAAAACTCATCTAATGGTACATTTAACATTTGTTCACTTCACTGTAAATTTTACAAGTAAAAACTTAACAATATATATGCCCAAAAGCTTAAGAGTCAAATATAGATATTTATAACTTTGACACACGTAAAGAAAATAGACCAATGGATGCACAGATGATAAAGTATGGCAAAATAGTACCTTTTCGAGGTGATAGGTATAGGCATGCTTATAGTTGCCTTTATTGTATGCTTGAAATTTCATATTTAAAAATGTCACTTTATTGTTTGATTGAAATTTTGTATTTAAAAATGTCACAGGGGGAAAAAGAGGCAGAGTAACCAACTGCAATGTGTAGACTATTTAGATCCTGACTCAAGGTTTTTTTAAAAAAGACATTTCAAATAGATATTTTTAGTGATAAAAACAATTAGTATTTTTAGGAATGATGATATTTTTAAAGTCCTATTTAAAGAGATGCACACTGAAATACAAATGATAATATGGTTTGAATTTGCTTTAAAATTAATGAAGATGATTAATACATAGGGATTGTAAGAGAACAGAAAAGGAAATTCAAAAGCTCTAAACGTGAAATGCTACCTCATAGAATACTATTGCAAGTGTACACACACACACACACACACACGCTTAACCTCTAAGAGTGGCAAAGAACAGTTGCTAATACACTGTGTCAGTGAGGCTATGGGGAAATGGGCACTTGCACCGCTAGTGCAAACTAAGAAAAAATATACAGATATAAATTTAATTTGATATAAATTACAAGTGCACATATTCTGATCATTTATCCTACAGAGAGAAATTTATGTATGTATAAAATGACAAATGTATACAAGGTAATTCATTTCAGCATTATAATAGCAGAAGATTGGAAACAATGTATATGTTCATTAGTAAGGGACAGATTCAATTGCATATATCCATAGTGTACAATCACTTTTAAAAAATGAGGGAAGCCCTGACGGTAAGAGCTTCATCCCGTACATCAGGTGGCATGTTCGATTCTTGGTTGGGGCGCATGCAGGAGGCAACTGATCAGTGTCTCTCTCTCTCTCTCATGCAGGAGGCAACTGATCAGTGCTTCTCTCTCTCTCTTTCTCTCTCTTTCTCTCTCTCCTTTCCTCTAAGATTAATAAAAAATAAAAATATTAAAATCAAAAAAGAGGAAAGATTTTTGTGTAATGACATCAAATGATCTTTAGGATATATTAAATGAGAAAAGGGTTCAGAATAGTATGTATAGCATGCTAAAAAGGAATGAAAATGTTTATTATATTTGCTTATCTATACAGTAAATATCACTGGAAGTTTACATTAGAAAGTGATGACAGGGCTGCCTAAGGGAAAGTAAGTGGCTGAAGTACAGGATCAGAGAAAGTACACCCCTTCATATCTCGAGAATATTATTTCCTTCAAAAAATAAAATATATACAAATTTAAAAATTATCTTGTTTATTTTTCATATCATCAAGATTTAAACACCAGATAAAACCCTCTTATATCCCCTTCCTAAAATGAAGAAAACCACCCAACTAAAAAACTGGGCAAAAGATCTGAACAGACACTTCACTAAAGATAATATGCAGATTCAAATCTGTTAAAAGATTCTCAACTTCTTATGAAACTATGGAATCACAAATTAAAACAAGATACGACACACTTATTACAATAGCTCAAATTCAAAACATTGAGAACACCGAGTGCTGACAAGGATGAGCTGCTACAGGAACTGGCACTCATTGCTGGTAGGGATGTAAAATGGTACAGCCAGCCGCCTTGGAAGCTAGTTTAGCATTTCTTATTAAAACTAAACAGTCTTACCATATGAGCCAGCAACCCCACTCCTTGGCATTTACCCAAATGAGTTGAAATATTATGTACACACAAAAACCTACACGACTGTTCATAGCAGCTTTATTCCCTTCGTACAAACTTCAAAGAGTATCTTCTAATCTGCAGAATCCGGAGGGAAAAGTCCATTCCTACCACATTAGGGCTATTTTTTTTGAAAGGCAATGGAACTTAGGCCTGCCTCTTAGCTGAAATACCATTCTGCTCTATAATGTGTCCTACCAATTGAATATAAACCCTTTCACATGATTTAGGGGAAACTGTGAAAACAAAATGTTTTAAATTGTAAAATGAATAGGATGTAACCCAAGAAAAATCCCCAAATGAGAATCTGCTGAGGGATGGTTCAGGGCAGATGCCAATAGGGCATGTTGACTAATACGCAGGGCCCTTGCCTCCAAATGTCATGTAGATGGAAGTGCTTTCTCCTGCTGCTTCCTCCCCACCCTGCAGATGTGTCCAGGCTTCAGACTTCCGCTCCATAGTTCACCCCGTCTCCCTCCCACCTGGCATAGGCCGCCTTCACCCAGGCAGAGAGGGACAAATACTCTGGGTTCTGCTTCCTTCTCTGGCATCAGTGAGTATCTCAGATCAGATCACAATCTAGCAATTTCCTCCTTGGGATCTACACAAAAACCTACACTTCGATAAGGTTCCTTATCAGAGTCCTCCCTTACAGCTCCTTAAGAAGTAGCTAACTAAAGCAGTATATGGGTAACCCAGCCATAGCCAATCTGGCAATTTTGATAGCTTTCCCACAAAGGAGAATATAAAGACACAAATAGAAGAGAAAATCTCAGTCATTACTTATTTCAATAGCAATTGATGACAAACAACCCAGTTTTATCAAATTTGGGGAAAGAGAAATATGTCTTTTGATTGGGTAGAAATAAAAGATCACTTTTATTCTATCACGCGATTTTACACATGCTTTTTGACACCTGCCTTCTCAGCAAGTATTCATTTAGTAGCCTAAATTATGAGCAGTAACTTGCTAAAGGGAGGCTAGGAAAAGTATATGAATTCATAAGACTTCCCAAGAATGGCCACCTTTTTAAAGAGAACTCAGCCACTAGTGTGGCAGGAAGACACACCCTTTCCAGCTTACCCACCACACAACACTTTAAGGCTTTTGCTCTTTCTTTTCCCAGGGATATGCAAATGAAATTCATTAGCTCCAAAATAAAGTAATTGCAAATGAATTAATTCCTCACCATCCCCAATCCCAAAAAACCCTACAGATTTTTTCCATAGCAAACTGGATGCCTACTGCTAAAGGGAGAGAGAAAAGACCACATTCTAGCAGATCATACAGCTAGAGACCGGTTTGCACAGCTCAGAACACATATATGAAAACATATTTCCATCTAAGTAGGAACGCTGAAGCTGTTAAACCGGGTAAGTCATGTTCTTACCGGATGACAAACACAACTAAAAGTCAATCATGTCTCCTTATAATAATATACCAGGACTTGATGTAATAAAAATATATTTGGTTTATCCACACACTCCAAAATAAATACTCTTAGGTAATCTGCCTGAACCAAGCTTTCATTTATTAACTATTTACAGTACAGTGATTTTGTATCTTAGCTGGTAGTCAAAGATGGTTATGTACTGAGTGAGAGAAGACATAATCTCTCTTCCAAATATCACCTCTCAAAAATCTGGACTAATTCGATTTTAAGATCTAGAATTGCATCTCTTGGTAACTACATAGCAGTAGTGACCCTGAGAACAGGAACAAGGTAAAGAAAGTATACAGGACTTTGATTCTCCTACACAGGTGCACATAAAATTAGTTTATTAATGACTACATTTTCAAGCCAGCCATTTTGATCCAATATTTAAATAACAAGCTATTTAATATGAAAGCAGAATGTACTGCCACAATGTGACATTAGTACAGCTTTATCCATAAACCCTTCACACAATTATACATTAAATGCTATTTTTATTTAAGCAAGGCACCCCTACTTGTTCTAAAATATGGGATGTGCTACCCCACTGAAAAAGCAAATGAAGGGACTTAGGTTTTTTCCTATCTGGAGCTGGTTTAAATTCAAGTGAAGCCATTAAGATCCTTACCAGTAGGGACTGTTTTGAGATGTCACTTCACAGTTTTGAGACTAACACCCCTAATGTTTACCCAAAACCAAAAAAGGGGGTCAGGGGATGGGGATGTGTTCAGACAACTTTTAAGTTGAGACTAGAATTCCCTCCTAAAGCACACAGGCACTATGTTAAATGCCAGTAGCACAAGCTTAGAAAGGCCAAACATTTCTAAAGATGTGACACTGCCGAATAAGTTGTCCATTATACTAACCAGTGGTATTTGTTTTTTTGTTTTGAATCTTTTTTTTTTTTTTTACATTCCTACCCCTTAAGTCATCAATACACCTAAAATTATAACTACTCTACCAAATCATAATGATTCAAAGGTCTGAAACCTTTCTTTGCTTTGGTGAGTATTTGGTTAAAATAAATCAGTATTTTATTCCATAGGAAGTTTTATATCAGAGCTCTCAAAAAAATCATTTTTAAAATGGGAGGAAGATTTTAAATGACAGTGCTGAATAAAAATATGCAGTCTTTACATTGGATAACAATCTCTATGAAAACAAATTATTTAATCATAAAATAATGACCAGATTTGTAAATCAGATCCTATCCTAGACAGTTTTAAACAAAATTTAAATTTGTGATTTATTTAATTCCAAACTGAATCTTTCCTTTTTCTTTCTAAACAGTCCACTATGGAATTTTTCTTAAGCAATTAATCCAAGACCCCCATATCTTTTCTCTAACAGTTGCTGCTAAAACACTGGAACTGTATATCCCATATCCAAGAAAGATGTGCAAATGAAATGCTTCTTGCTTCATCCTGAAAATAAAACAAAAAGTACAGCACATTTACTAAAAACGAAAAAGCGTTGAACATGTTCCCATATCATTTAAAATAACAAATTCAGTAATTTTTTTTCTTTCCTATTTCATGCAACTTATCTGAAAAATCAATTAAGTTGAGGTAAAGAAAATTAGTTAGGCATCAGTATTTATAGCCTGGTATGAAGATAGGAAGGCTTTTAAAGTGAAGCACAGAATATATTTTACACAGATTTTAGCTAATGTAAATATGTAATATCAGGAGATTGTGGTATTTTACATCCAAAAACAGCCCATGACAACTATTATAAAGAAATGTCCCAGGTGTTTTCAAGAACTCACTAAATATCTACCACTACATGTAGAAAAATGATTACAACGAAATATATTAAAAGATTTGCCCTGGACAGTGTGGGTCAGTTGGTTGGAGCATCATCTTATACACCAAAAGGTAGCATGTTTGAGTCCCAGTCAGGCACATACCTAGGTTGTGGGTTCAATCCCAGGTCGGGGAACTTAAGGGAGGCAACCAATCAATGTTTCTCTCTCATATTGATGTTTCTTTCTCTCTCTCAAATCAATAAAAACATATCCTTGAGTGAGGATTAATATATACTGTGTGTGTGTGTGTGTGTGTGTTTGTGTGTGTGTGTGTATACACTTTATAGGGGAAAAAGGAAAAATACCATATAACATTTAGTCAAGAGAAAAGACATCAAGACATATTTAGATTTGTCACAGGTAAGTTAACCCTATGAAATCATAAACTTCCTAGTACAACCATTTTCATAACACCACTTTAGGAAAAGAAACAGTGGTACATTAAGTGTACATATCACTGGTATACTCTGGTTTCAAATGTATCACTTTAAACATTTAAAAAATATCTTAGAACTGAGGAAATGTGTTCAAAATTTTTATAGAAAAACAAATGCAAGCACATTGCCAGTGTATTATGATTTATAGCTACTAAAGGTGAAAAATTATTTTTCAGCTCACAGAATCATGAATGTTAAGAAAAAATACAAAAAGACTGTAGATGGGGAAAATACTCAGAGCCACTATCTATATATATAAAAGCCTAAGCAATCATTTGATCGTTCGACCGGTCGCTATGATGCGCACTGACCACCAGGGGTCAAATGCTCAACGCACAGGATCAGGCTCCCTCCTGTCTGCATCGAGCCTGCGGGGATTGGGCCAGAACTGGCTCTCCGACATCCCCCAAGGGGTCCCAGATTGCGAGAGGGTGCAGGCCAGGCCGAAGGACCCCACCAGTGCACAAATCTGTGCACCAGGCCTCTAGTCTATCTACACTAATAAAAGAGAAACATGGTAATTAGCGTACGACCGCTACCCTTTTCATTGGCTAATCAGTGAGTATATGCAAATTAACTGTCAGCCAAGATGGCGGCCGGCAGCCAGGCACTGAAGCGAGCACGAGGCTTGCTTGCTGCAGATTCCAACGGTCCTTGCCTCAGTTGCCAGCCTCTCAGCTGCAACTCTAAGCAACTATATACTATGTTGCAAATAAGAAGGTAAACAAAACCCCAGAAAACAGCCGGACTGAAACCCAGCCGGACCAAAACATTGTATCCATGTTTTCAGCAGCGAGGCCTCAGAGCTAAAGCTGGCCCAGAAAAAAAAAAAA
>NW_005370660.1:606728-611422 GCF_000412655.1 Myotis brandtii
GCCCTGTGGCTCTGTGTGTGACAGGGGGCGGGGCCACAACCTCCCTATCTGCCCTGCTCTGTGCCTGATAGGGGGGAGCTCCCCAATCCCCTGATTGCCCTGCGGCTCTGTGTTTGACAGGGTGCAGCACACCAATCCCCTGATCGGCCCTGCTCTGTGTGTGACAGGGTGCGGCGCCCCAACCACCCCTCCCCACGGGCCCTGCTCTGTGCCTGATAGGGGGGAGCTCCCCAATCTCCTGATTGCCCTGCGGCTCTGTGTTTGACAGGGTGCAGCACACCAATCCCCTGATCGGCCCTGCTCTGTGTGTGACAGGGGGTGGCGCCGCAACCTCCCCATCGACCCTGCCTTGAGTGTGACAGGGGGCGGTGCCCCAACCCCCCAATCGGCCCTACCCTGAGCGTGACTGAGGGTGGCATTGCAACCTCCCGATCCGCCCTGCTCTGTGCATGACAGGGGCGGCGCCCCAACTCCCCAATCGGCCCTGCTCTGAGCCTGACCAGGGGCTGCACTTAGGGATTGGGCCTGCCCTCTGCCACCAGGGAGCAGGCCTAAGCCAGCAGGTCGTTATCACCCGAGGGGTCCCAGACTGCGAGAGGGCACAGGCAGGGCTGGGGGACCCCCCTCCCCCCGCCCCCCGAGTGCACAAATTTTTGTGCACCGGGCCTCTAGTATATATATAAAAGCCTAAGTGACTGAACAACCGGTTGCTATGACACACACTGACCACCAGGAGGCAGATGCAGGAGCTGCCCCCCCCGGTGGTCAGTGTGCTCCCACAGCCAACCTCCCGTGGTCCCTCCCCCTGGCTGGTCAACCACCCACAGTCCCTCCCCTGGGGCCAGCTGGCCCCAATGACCCCGATAAGGGCCTCCGGCCAACCTCTTGTGGTCCCTTCCCCACCCCTGCCGGCCAACCTCCCGCAGCCCCAATCGGCCCCTATCGCAGGCCAGGCTGAGGGACCCCACCCGTGCATAAATCGTGCACTGGGCCTCTAGTACAATCATAATGAATTCTGTTTCCCAGGAAAATTCCCTCCTTATAGTGATGCTTCAATTATCATGATCAGTTTCATCTTCATTAACACGTTAAGTGCCATGTCAGTCACTGGTGACTGAAATGGAAAGGAAGACAAAACAGGCTTGGCGCTTAATGTGTTAAAGAGAACAGTTTCCACCATATTACAAATTAGTAAGTTAATGATTAATTTATCAATTGAAAATAGTTTCCACAATTGGACCTCTTAAGTTTACCTTATTATCTGGAGTCCCTAGAAGTCTTATTTTCCCTTTGGACATGAATTCAGGAACAATTCAATATACCTATGCTCTGAGAATGAAAAAAAAAGATTCATTTCAAAAAGCTGAAAAGGCAGAAATAATATTATTTAAGAGCCTTTTTTCTCATAATATGAGCCTTTTTTCTCATAGTTCAGACAGAAACTCAAACCCTTTGTCCATTGGCTTTCTTAAACTAAAATATAAAACAAAATTAAATCCTAACTAACTTTGGATAGGAATATGCAGGATCATTAGCAGATAAATGCTTTTCATCATTACAATATAATGTCTCATCCTTTTTCACATTTACTTTAGTGGCAATGACAGAATACAATTTTCACAAGGAAATATTCTAGGAAAATTCCAAAACAGAAAAAGGCATTTACTGTAAGCCAAGGCATGTATGAAAATGACCATGAAAACCACGGCAGCACTTACGAACGTGGGACCGATCCTTGAGCATAGCTGCAACAGCATCCTCATGGGTATCGAAGTGCACATCAGCTTCTCCAGTGGCCTTCCCACTGGAACTGTATTCCATGGTGATTCTAACAGGCTTCAGTGGAGCAAAAAACTAAACAACAAACAAATGAAGCCAAAAGGAACATAATGGTTCTAGGTCCAATTTCTAGAAGTCTAGTAGTTCTGCACTTTCCTTTCAGACTTTGATTCATACACTTTAATTTTTTTTTTTTTTTTTTAGGAAATATCTTCTACCATCTCTTCTGGCTTTTCTGATCTTTTTAGAACTCAAAGTTCATTTCAAATATCTGGTCATAGACAACTTATACTATAAATACAATACTATGCAACAAATGGTTCTTGACATGTTTTTATACCAACAAAGACCACTTTTATTATTCTTCCCACAAACGTCCTTCCACTTCTAAGGACTATCTGTCATCTATCACATATACTTTATTTCTTAGTAATTCAATTTTACCATTTTTTCATCAGGCATGTACCTGATAACCATTCTTATCAACACTACATAACAGAGCTACCACCCTGAATGGTTGTCATTCCAAACCAAAGCAACAAAATTTAATGCCTTAATGAGACTGCAACCTTCATTTAGGTGACAATTTGATACCTATTAGGCTTCTTGAAATAATAAAGACAACTCTAAGGCTCACTAACTGAAAACTCTAGGTTTGAATCTATCTTAAGTTTATGTCCTCAAGTTCATGAAGTCAGTAAGTACTTTGTTGTTTTAGTTTTCCATTTCATACAGTACCTATCATGAAATAAAAATATTCTTAAAATTATTTTTCTCAAAAAATTAGGGCTACATGGCTACATGGTCTAACGAAAGCTCCAAGCACTTAGGAGCACTGAATTCTTGTCTAGGACCTAACTGCTCTGTGGCAAGTTCCCCTGGGTCTCAGCTCACTAAACTCAAAACTGAAGAGGTTGAACCAATTTAGAGAAAATCCACTTTCTTTGAATACTAAACCCACATCATACTATTGTGTATTTAAAAAATCCTCTTATCCACTATACTTGTCACCTTAAAATGCAAGAAAACCCATACTTCTCAGGTTAAGAGAATAAAACAAGCCTCCCCAACCATGGAGAGGTAAATAGTACTGTCCAAAGATACTCCAGAAATACTGTATCTTCTTCTCTACCTTCCTGAAATTAATAGAAGCTCAATTTTAAAACTTTTATTCTAACCCACTGAGATTAGATATCTTACTGCCACATACGTTTATAATGTCTTGGGCATTGGCTTGGAAAGGCAATCCTCTCATATGAACAAAGTGTAGTGAAGATGTAGTTCCAAAATCACCAGGCTCCGGAAGCTTTTCTGATATCTCCTTAGGCAATTCTGAAAAGTGGAACAAAACACCGTCAAGAGCATAAAAACTTCAAGAGTTATTAACAAATTACAATTAGGTATGACATTTATGTCAAAATCCTTAATGCCTCTTTTTTTTTTAATATATTTTATTGATTTTTTACAGAGAAGAAGGGAGAGGGATAGAGAGTCAGAAACATCGATGAGAGAGAAGCATCGATCAGCTGCCTCCTGCACACCCCCCACCAGGGATGTGCCTGCAACTAAGGTACATGCCCTTGACCAGAATCGAACCTGGGACCCTTCAGTCCCCAGGCCGACGCTCTATCCAGTGAGCCAAACCGGTCAGGGCCCTTAATGCCTCTTCAACCAGTAGGGAAGAAGGACTTGAATTTTAAAAGCCAAAATGATCTGAAATTTCTGCCATCTTACAAATAACACCTGAACACCCATAAGAATTTAGTGGCTAGAGCAACACTTTTTGGGACCCTTTTCACATGCCGAGAGCTCTACTCTTGCTGTAATAAACTTCGCTTCGCTTAAAAATTTAGCGCCTCAACCCATTACCAGATTCCAAAAGAACATCCTATATAATAAAAGCCTAATATGCTAAGTGTCCAGTAGACAGTTCAAACCAATCAAAATGTAATATGCTAATGATATGCTAAGGCTGCTCAACTGCTCGCTGTGACATGCACTGACCACCAGGGGGCAGATGCTCCGACCAGTAGGTTAGCTTGCTGCTGGGGTCTGGCCGATTGGGACTGAAAGAGATGGGCTGGACATGCCCTAGAGCCCTCCTGCGGTCCCTCCCCGGCTGGCCAACCCCCCGCGTCCCTCCCAGGCCCCAAATGTGCACCGGTGGGGTCCCTCGGCCTGGCCTGCACCCTCTCACAACCCAGGACACCTCGGGGGATATTGGAGAGACGGTTTCAGCCCGACCCCGCAGGCCAGGCCGAGGGATCCCATCAGTGCACGAATTCATGCACCAGGCCTCTAGACTTTCTATAACAAGAGAGAGTAGGAAACATGATTATTAATGAAAAAATCGAGGAAAGAGTAATTTTCTGAGTTATAAGCATTAAAGAAATAAATAAATAAATATGATAACAGGATAATCCCAGGGCACCAGTTTAAAAAGGATTTAGCAAACTTCAAAGATTCCAAATGTTGCTTTGGGTTAGGAATAAAAAGAATAATTAAATACAGAGGCAAACAAAACTCCTTACTTCAGTCAACATTCCTGCTTTCTACCCATATCTTTTCCCACCTTAGTTTAAATATTGACATTTACTTCCTGGTTATATTTGTGCTGCCAGCTTATCTGATGTAGAATCTACAAAAGTTATTAAATTTTAAAAACTTATGAAATAATTAAGCCTTTCTGCATATATTCAAAGTACATACTACACTCAAAGATATATTAAATCTTTAATTCAATTCCTTTCTCCAAGAGTCTTACAATTTCATACAAATGGTAATATATATATATATCCTATCTAATAAAAGAGAAACATGGTAATTAGCATTCGACCGCTACCCTTCCCATTGGCTAATCAGGGCGATATGCAAATTAACTGCCAGCCAAGATGGCGGCCGGCAGCCAGGCAGCT
>NW_005370660.1:612711-618566 GCF_000412655.1 Myotis brandtii
ACATATATACATATATATACACACACAAATATCAAGACATACGAGATAGACCCAATGAGTCTTAACAAGAGGCAGATCCTTACCAATTTCCTTCTCACTTTCATAAGCTGTCATAGGTCGAATATCCTCATTTACTTCCTGTTCTTCAAAGACCACATCTGGCTCAGTTATATACTTAGCAGTAGGAGATGCCATTTTCTTTCCCTTATGAGAACCAACATGTGTTCGAACTTCATTCCTTCTGCTTGGAAATATCTCTATATATCTATGTCAAAGCAAAAGAGAACATCACAAATGGTGCAAAGTAATTTTACAATGAACTCATTTAAAATAAACATGCATATATAGTATTTCCAATAGCTTATGAAACACAAGTGTCCAAAGATAACAGGTGATAGTAAGAACAGATATTATTAGCCCATGTAAAAGTACTCTCAACAGAACAGATCACTGATTTAATCCTCCCCAAGGTAAGTTTTCCTCATACACATTTGAACAACATTTCTACCTTGTTTTGCTTCATGAGAACAACTATGCTATAGTTAATTGTGTGTATGCAAAGAATTGATCTGGTAAGAAGAATTTTGTTTTCCACAGGTGGTTAACAATCTATTGAAGCTTTAAAATTCAATTCTGTGAAAATTAATCATATTCGTATAAGTGATTGTCACAGTATATGAGGAACTAACTTCCTCCAGAACTTCGTTGTGTGTTTATTTAATGAGAATTCGTGAACTAAATGTCAATTCTGATCTGCTTGGCAGTGAAAGTATCTATTAAATCTAAGCTTCTGGATCCAATTTTCTTTTTCTCAACACTGCTTTTCCAAATCAGGTTATTAAAAGCTTGAACTGTAAAAATCATTTTATGTAAAGACCTATAAAGATTAGGTGGGCACCACTTCTTAATTTATTATAGAGAGTTCTACATTGCCTTAACATCCCCACATAAAATAACTTTGATGTTATTTTATGTTCCAAGATACATTATAATATGAAGAGTGCTGAAAGAAAAAGGAGAGGGGTGTTGCTTTGCATATACTTTTTTCACTTGAAACAAATTTAATAGAGACCTTTGAACCAATTCTGTAAGTAATTCTGAAATACAATGGCTTTGGATTGGCTTGAGTGCTCCTCCAAAATTAAAGTTAAAACACAAAAGAAGCCACAAATCACTCCGTGCATCCTAAGGCAGTGATTCTCAACCCTCTGGCCCTTTAAATACAGTTCCTCATGTTGTGACCCAACCATAAAATTATTTTTGTTGCTACTTCATAATGTTGCTACTGTTATGAATCGTAATGTAAATATCTGATATGCAGGATAGTCTTAGGCGACCCCTGTGAAAGGGTCGTTCGACCGCCAAAGGGGTCGCGACCCACAGGTTGAGAACCGCTGTGACCTAAGGTGATGTGATATACAGTCTACAGAATCATCTACAGAGTATCCACATCAAAATGTTAACTTGAACCAATTCAAGACTTTAACTCTAGCTTCCAGTTTCCGGGAGTAATACAGGATACAAAGGAACAAGTTAAATGACACCATGAGGATGCAATAAGATAAAAATAGAACATGAGATACTGTACAGGACAACTGTCCCAATTTCTTCAAAAGTCAATGACATTTATAAAGGGAGAGGGAATAAAAAAATAAAGAAGGGGATTTGCTCTACTTTAAGAACAATCAAATAAAGTGTAGGTCATGTCTAGATTTTGGTGCCAAAAAAATCCAACTATAACGATATATTAGGTATAATTAAGATAATGTGATTATGGATTCACATTAGATAAGTTGTTGGTAATTTTGTTAGATGTGATAATATTGGGGTCATGTAAGAAAAGTATTTTTTAATTGATTTTAGAAAGGGAGGGAAGAAGAGAGAGAGAGAGAGAGACAGACATCTTATCAGTTGCCTCTCACACATGCCCCGACCAGGGATGGAACCCATAACCAGGGCATGTGCCCTGACTGGGAATCGAACCTGAGACCTTCTGGTACACGGAAGGATACTCCAACCGAGCCACCCAGCCAAGGCAAAAAAATATATTTTATAGATGCATATTGAAATAACAGATACAGCAAATTATCACATCAATGATTTGTTAATCTAAGTGCAAGGCATTTGAAAGCTCATCATACTACTCTACTTTTCTGTTTAGATCACCTGACACTCATATTACAGTGCATTCATCAAAATGACCCAATGCATGATACTCCTGCAGCATTAGTATCTACCTTACTCACCGGTTACCGATTTCTTCCCTGTGTTTCAATAGGGCTTGGTTGGCCATTTCTGGTTCTTCAAACTGCACATAGGCTTCTCCTGTCTTTCTTCTCCCTCTATAGTCCATCACAAAAGTAATGTCTACTATATTCAGTCCTAGGACACCAAAAAAATTATCACAAATTAGTGCTGCTAACAGGAACTTTTTATACTTAAAATTAACTCATTCAATCACATACTAATTTTTTTTACTTTATTAGTGAAATTTGAGAGCTGTTTTGCCAGTCCAAAAACTAGATACCTAATTGAAATTATTATGCAGCCAAAAACTAGTAACACCTACACATCTATATTTCCAGAATGTTTAGGGTACAAGCAGTTCATGTAAAACACACTTCTCTTTCTCTCTCTGTTTTTTTTGCCAAAATGTAATAGGAGAAATAGAGATTTAGACTAATATCACTACTAATGTAATGATGCATATTTTACAGCTAAGAATTCTAATTCATATAAATTGTTAGTCTTAATATGGACACTGCTATGAGAAACACTTATGTAATTCATAAATACTGGAAATCCAAATGAAGAGTTCTCCCCTAAAGAACCTAATATAACTGCATGCAGTTACTTAGGAAAAGGAGACAATGCGGGGAGAGGGAAGGGATGAGGCTCCAAATATGATAAAACTGAAAAGCACCTGCAAAGAAGTCTATAATGTCTTTCTCACTGCAACTATAAGGAAGTCCTCTCAAGCGAACCACACCATCATTTACCACAGGGGAAGATTTAACCTGCAGGCTCTTCATTAAGGCATCCACATCTTCATTGTTTATCTCATATACTACAAAGCAAATGCACAAAAGACACATCAAATTTACATAACAAAGGAATAAGCGTTTTTAAAAAATATCAAGAATTTTAAAACTAGTATTTTTTAAGTCTTTATGTACTTCTTTGTAGAAAATAACATGACATTTATTGAGTATTTATATGTGCCAGGCATCATTCATTTAAACATCACAATTTGTGAGATAAACTTGGTCAACATCTTCATTTTATAGATAAGAAACAGAGATGATCCCTGTGCTTCATGTTGGTACCCTAAAAAAGGGTATATTCATAATATCTAACTATTTCACTATTGCTAAGGAGCAAATGAAACTGCCTTGGAAAATATAAAGTCTTATGTAATGATCCTGAAAAGTCACACGGTGACTTCACGTACCTTCCACATACCGCTGCCCCATGTACAAGCGGTGCTTTTCTAAGGCTTTCTGCACATCCTGCTCTGACTCCATTTCAATTAAGGCATCACCTCTTCGTTTCCCATCTCTATTTAAGAGGAAGTGTATTCCATTCTCACCATTGCGGATTCTGCAGTCTAAAAGTATATGAAAAAAAAATCAATTAAAACCAGAAATCAATTATACAAGTCACTAGAATGCAATCTTCCCACACCAAAACAAGAACCAAAATGCCTGCCATATTCCTTACACAAGCCCCATCTGAAGCTGTCCAAATGCCAATGAGGGGGTAATCTCTAAAAAGTTCCACATGAAAAAGATAAGCAAACTATACTGCATACATAAGTTTATGATCTCCTGGTCATTAAATGGCAATTTAAACTAGGCTCAACAAAAAAATGTATTATGTCCTTCTCAATGCTTCTATGGTTACGTTTATGCATAAGTGTCTTCTTTTGTTATAATCACAACCAGAAAAACTCTAAAATATCTCCTATAAGAATAATTTTGCTATCATAATTTAACTTTTCTCCTTTTTTATTACTATGAAAAGATATCCCCTTATTGCATACTTCTTATAATGGGAGTAAGTGGAAGATGTAAATGACTTTACAAAATGCTTGACCACACAATGCTATACACATTAAGGTACTTGGTATATGTTACATTGTTTTTACAACATTTAAGGTAGCATCTTCTAAAACTCTCTTAAAAGGAAAATTAAAAATCAGTCAGATGTAGAAACAAAAAAACTAACCACAGATATGTAACCCTCCAAACACGTTATTAAGGAAACTATGCCATTTGATACTACGTGATCTTGTATTTTAAATGTATGTTTTGCATAAAGAGCTATTCTTAACCCATGTTCCCACTAACATATTTCCACTAACAGGTTTGGCTTTTTGATCTGTGCATATCAAAACTTCAGAGAAAACTGGCTTTATGTATTAAATTTTAGTCCTAGCATCTAATTTTTTGTTGTTTTAACATTAAATTTTTTGTTGCATTCAGTCTTTAAACCTGGTATATAAACAAAGAGTACACATGGTATCACTTGGTATGCACCAGTTGACACAATTCTCAACCATCAAATAAGATGTTTACAGCACAGTTTAACTTGGATTTTGTGGGACTCTTTTGCTCAGAAAAAATTACATATTTAAAACATACATAAAATATACCTGAAAAAAAGCTAAGCACATCTTCGACAGTGCACGACCATGGTAATCCTTGAGCTCGAATCAGATAAACATCATCCACTTCCTCTGCTAACTTGGATGGAGGCAATTCATACTCAGGGGGAGGTGGGAGGTCTTCCAGGTAGGTAGCTTTAGACTCCTTCCAAGAGAAATGAAGAAATGTTAAGATTTCTTTGACAACCTACTTAGAAAAATGTTTACTTCTACAAACTAGTGCTCTTGGTGTTATTTTTAAGGGACAGTTACTATTTCAGAGGCAATAAGTAAGATTCACAAACCTAACTCATCCTGTTTTGGCTTAAATTAAATATCCTAAAAGGAGCAAGCAGATCTATATCCTAATGGCTTGGCAGGACACAAATTTTACTCAGGCCTTGTTTTTAAATTCTTCGGTGCCAAATTACACCTAATAATAGTGTTTTTGTTAAGGTAGAACGAGAGGGGCCCTTTCCTTTCAATTTGACAAATATGTGAGAGCCTCCTACTTACTGTGAACCATGTTATGCCCTCATCTAAAAAGTTTACCATCTGTCAAACCTCAGAGGGAAGGTAGGGGAGGGTGGGAGTAAGGTGGAGAGATCAACCAAAGGACTTAGATGCATGCATATAAGGCTAACCAATAGACACAGACACCAGGGGGGTGAGGGCATGAGTGGGGGGGGGGAGGTAATGGGGGGATAAGGACACATATGTAATACCTTAATTAATGGAGAAAAAAAAAGTTTACCATCTACACCCTGGCCGGTTGTTGCTCAGTGGTCTGTGCACTGAAAGGTCTCAGGTTTGATTTCCAGTCAAGGGCACATACCTGGGTTATAGGCTCAATCCCAGGCCCTGGTCAGGGCTTGAGCAGGAGGCAACCAATTGATGTGTCTCTCACATCAATGTCTCTCTCTCTGTCTACCTTCCTCCCTCCCTCCCTTCCATTCTCTCTAAAAAGAAATGGAAAAAATATCCCTGGTGAAGATTAACAACAAAAAAAAAACAACAACATCTACACTAAGACAAGCATACAAGATGAGATGCTTTAATGCTATAATCTATACTTCTATACTAATAAAAGGGTAATATGCTAATTAGACCGGGAGACCTTCCGGATGTCCTTCCAGACAAAGCCATGGTGGCAGGGCTGAGGCAGAGGCGGTTAGGGGCATCAGGCCAGGAGGGGAGGGCAGTTGGGGGT
>NW_005370660.1:638082-639945 GCF_000412655.1 Myotis brandtii
GAGAGAGAGAGAGAGAGAGAGAGACACACACACACACACACACACACCATGCACGAAT
Organism: Myotis brandtii; assembly: GCF_000412655.1. Lineage (NCBI taxonomy): Eukaryota > Metazoa > Chordata > Mammalia > Chiroptera > Vespertilionidae > Myotis > Myotis brandtii. The sequence goes on from NW_005370660.1 coordinate 638,141, forward strand.
TTCGTGCACTGGGCCACTAGTATACATTATAAGAATTCAAAACAGCACTAACAGAAGAAGCAAGACATGATATGAAATGGACCTTGAAGAACAGACTTCTGACAGATATAAAGGAAAGGGCATTCCAGTTTCAGAGGTGAGGGGAGGAAGCAGTATGAACTCGAGCCCATTTGCAAAACAGCAATAATCCCATTTGACTAAACATTAGGATCCAATTATGGGCCAAGGAAGATGAGCTGGCAAAAGGAACTTGGCACCATTTAGTAGAAGGACCTGAGTGTGCCTCCTTAACCTGGTAGGCAAAGGGGGGTGGAAGGGATTAATAAAAGACACTTAGAAGTGGATAAACCAACAAGACAGCAGGATGCTTGGAAAGATTAATCTGTCAACTGGTATGCCAGACCAACTGGAAAAGGAAAAGATCATAAAGGCAATAACAGTTGTGTGAGGTAACAGGAGCCTGAGAAATATGTAAAAACCTCTACTGCATTTTTACACAGGGGGCAAGGGGTGGAAGAGGGTATGAGAGGGCTAGATGGTGATGGACAGAGACTTGACTTGGGGTGATGAACAGTTACAGAATTGTGTACCTGAAAGCCTGTGTAATTTTGTTAACCAGTGTCACCCCAATAAATTCAATTAAAAAAAAAAAAAAAAACAGCCCTAACCGGTTTGGCTCAGTGGATAGAGCGTCGGCCTGTGGACTCAAGGGTCCCAGGTTCGATTCCGGTCAAGGGCATGTACCTTGGTTGTGGGCACATCCCCAGTAGGGGGGTTGTACGAGGCAGCTAATCAATGTTTCTCTCTCATCGATGTTTCTAACTCTCTATCCCTCTGCCTTCCTCTCTGTAAAAAAAACAAACTCTATTTTACAAAATTAAGCAAAAGTTGAAATTTAGTAAGATCCCAACAAGCACCATAACTGTAATAGGGAAGACCACTCAAGTTTTTAAGATTTGCACTTTACTGGGCTGAGGAAAGAGATTCCTTTGTACTCAGGCGGGTTCCACGAAGACGCGTGTCTAATTCTATGGAGTCGGGGATAAGTGTACCTTTAGCAGAGGTCAAGAATGCAACTAGCACTACAATTAACGCGGGTAAACAACTCCAGTGGCTTGCACTCGACTGGGCTACAGGGAGAGATGCTTCACTCCTGCGTATGTGCCCATCATTTTCCCGAAGACTTACATACAATGTTAAGAAGTCAGTGACAAACGGAAGCGGTGTATAACACTAGTCTAGAGAGAGGCTCAACAGATATCATTACAGATAACATAAGAGAGTAGCCAGCTCACAAGGGCTTATTACAGATAGTTTGTTTTTTAATAAAGGCAACATTCCCCCAATTTCCCAGAATTCCATAAGATCACAAGCTTCTACAGAAAAGGGCAGCAGAAAGCATTGGGCCAGGATTCAAGTCCATTAGCTCAGCAGACAGCGGCCAAGCCGATAAGCCACCCCGTCTCGCTGAGCTCGAGAAGCAGGAACTGATTTAAGACCAACATGACCCGCCGCCTCAGGAGCTGGATACTCCAAAAGTGTGGGGACATTTCCCAGATGCCACGTAACAAGCAGAAAGCAAGCTTCCTGCAAGGCACAAAATAGGTGCCATCCGAGTGCTCAAAGCGCACGCTGACTTTTAAAAAGAAAACACGGTCGGCCCATCCATGCCTAGATCCCCACATCGCGGCCTCGGCCCTGGACGCCCCCCTCTCCCAGGATCGGTCTCCAAACGGCCCTGCCGGCGGCGACCCGGGCCCTGAAGGTCCTTCTGTCAGCGGAGGTGGAGAAGCAGAGGTGACCTT
>NW_005370660.1:641091-651342 GCF_000412655.1 Myotis brandtii
CCCGGGGGAACTGGGTCCCGCGTGGGCCAGGCGAGGGCTCCCCTGTTCCGAGTCCAGACGTGAACGCGGGTCCAGAGACACCCGGTCCTGTCTCCTCCGAACGCGTGACGTGAAGGGCACAGGCTGTTTCTGGAAGGAATTGTGATGCTCTGCGACTATAGAAAGTGTCGGGGGACGTGCAGGAGGTTTAGGAGCCCCCACACTTGGGACACCTGCGGAGGCCAGCTAACTTTTAAAAGGAGATCGTTACTTATATGCTGACTATACGTGCATATAACAAAGGTAACGCCTCCCTTGGTGAATTGGTGTATTCACAAGTGAACAGGCAGAAGCTCGCAAAAGAATTTGTTGTGCAGTTTTCCTCCTGTGGCCAGGAGCCAGCTCAGATTAATAGGCAAAGGGGAGTTCTGAGAGTTAAAAAAAAAAAACTAAAATTTTGAAATTTTTTTACTGTAGAAAATCTCAAAGAAAAGTACAATGAAGTTACCGAATTTCAGAAAATATCAACATTTTAAAAATCTTGCTTCATCTGTCCCCACCACCACTACCCAAACATCTTTTTCTTTGCTGGGTCATGTCAATCAATCACTTTCAGTATTCATCTTAAACTGATAAGGACTTTAAAAAAAAACAAAAACTCAAACATGATATTCAGATTAATTTTTTTGTTTTGTTTTGTTTTAAATATATTTTATTGATTTTAGAGAGGAAAGGAGCAGGGGAGAGAGAAACATCAATGATGAGAGAGAATCATTGATTGGCCCCCAACCCAGGCATGTGCTCTTGGCCGGAATCAAACCGGGATCCCTCAGTCCACAGGCCAACGCTCTACCCATTGAGCCAAACCAGCTAGGGTCAGTTTAATTGTTTTGAAGTATTCAAGATTATTGTACTTAAATAATGGCCTGCTTTTAGGGAAAGGAAAGCTGGGTATCCCCCCCCCCCAAAAAAAAAAAAAAACTTTTCCCACCAAAAAAAAAAAAGCAAATAACAGGAAAAAAATCTGATTGCTTGGCTCTGTGGACTTCCTCATCTGCAAAATTTAGAAATCCTAGAAATTTTTTTTTTCCTTAAATATCCCTTTCAAGAAGGAAAATGGGTCTCCCTAACAGATTATCACTATAGGGATTTAGGGATTCTGCCCATACTTACTCTTGCTTTCATTTTTTTTTTTTTAAATAAATCTTTGTGACTTCAGAAAGGAAGGGAGAGGGAGAGAAAGAAACATCAGTGATGACAGAGATTGGCTGCCTCCTGCATGATGGGGGATCCAGACCAGGACCCAGGCATATGCTCTGACCAGGAGGAATAGAACCATGACCTCCTGGTTCATAGGTTGACACTCAACCACTGAGCCACACCAGCAGGGCAAGTGGGGAGATTTGAGAGAGGTTTTGTTGTTGTTGTTGTTGTTTTTAATTTACTTTTAGAGAGAAAGTAAGAGATTGAACCTGCAACGCCGGTATGTGCCCTGACAGGAATTGAACCCACCACCTTTTGGTGTATGGGAAGACACTAAACCAACTGAGCCACACCAGCAATGGGGAGAGATTTTTTTTTTTTTTAAATGAGCTAGAATCAACAGGATTTGAAGCCAGGTTAGAGAGGGGGGTGGTGTTTTCTGTTATTGTTACTTGGAGTTGGGAAGAGAGGATGGGGGTGACTTTTCATCCCTGGTTATATATATATATGCAGAGTAGCATTGATAGGTGTCAGCCTACTCCTCTGACAAGAATTTCTGTGGTTGAGCTAGTCAAAATTGGTGAAAAGAAACACCAATTTGAGGGAGGATAAGGAGAAAAACAATCATCTCCCTTCACTAGGAAAGAATGTTCAAATGAAGCCCTCTTAGATCTAAAGAGCACATTATTGTGACCTGGGAGAGGAGCTGGATGGGGATGTTTGTTCTGATATCTAATAAATAAATTAAGGAACTCACTTTATTGTCTGTGCCCCCAATTCTTAGAGGTGAACATACTTTTCTTCTGATATGCAATGAGGCTAAGTTCATCTCAAAGGGTCCCATTCCACAGCCTTCTTTGCATTTGAAAGAAACCAAAAAAAATCATGAACATGGATGTCAATACGCCTAGGGTGGCAAAAGGAAAAGGAATTGAAGTCAAGTACCATAAAGAAATGCTGCCCATTTGTGTAACCTGTGATTAAGGTGCTATTCATCATCCAAGATTAAAGGAAGAAGTTTATTATGTTGAGTAGAGAGATACAAGAGAATACCAGTTACTTCCAAGGGAACACAAAGAGGCACATTTTATCACCACTATCACTACTTCATTCTTTTATCTGACAGCAAAAACTGATCCACTAGAGCCACACATTTGCAATGTTTCTTAGGTTAGCTTTATCAGTTGGCCTATATTCACTATTAACTAGTCCATGCTAGCCAATTGTTATGTCTCTCCCATAGGTTGCATTTGGAAAATCCTTCCATGAAGGAATAAAATATACCTGTTTACAATCAATGTGTGACAGACCAACAAACCTTAATACTGCAGCATCCTCACTTGTTAAAATTAAAATAGGTCTCTGGGAAAGAGAGTAGCTGATTCGTTATTAAAATGAAATAGATCTCTAAATACATAGACTGGAATCTTGCAGATTACAATCAGAAGTCACACCTAAGTATTAAAACTGAAAGTTGTGTTTTAAATTAATGTATAATTGAGAATTTTATATTAGTTTCAGGTGACTCAACATTTATATACAATACCTACCATGATAAAATCTAGTAATTGTCACCATACAAAGTTAAAAAGTGGACAGCTTTGCCCTAGCCCGTTTGGTTCAGTGGCTGGAGCCTCAGCCTGCGGACTGAAAGGTCCCAGGTTCCATTCAGGTTAAGGGCACATGCCCTAGTTGTGGGCTCGATCCCCACTGGGGGTGTGTGCAGGAGGCAGCCAATCAATGATTCTCTCTCATCATTGATGTTTCTATCCCTCTCTCTCCTTTCCTCTCTGAAATCAAATATATATATATATATATGTTTATATATATGTGCATATATATAAAAGACTACAGTTTAAAACAAAAGGGTGGACAGCTTTAATTTTTACTGTCAAGAAATAGTAATTTAAATAAAAATAAAAGGATTATTTTAAATTAATGCCTATTTTTCCCCCATGACAAAAAAAAAAAAGGGACAAGACTGGAAATGTGAACTATATTCCTGAAGGAATTCTCAGAATACAATGTCAACACAATTATTATAAGGAACTGATTTATTCCAGATAGATGAGGCAGTCACAAAATTGAACTCTGTGGGTGTTGACTCCAGATTACTGTGTAAAGCTCACATTGAGACTATATAGAAAGTGGAATGGTGGACTATGGCATCCTCAGGCATATTTACAAAATAAGGTGGTAGTGCTTTTTACTCGTCGAATACTGAGCTCTCCTCCCATCAACTAGCTTTTCCTCTGAGGGCCAAAGCTAGGGTGCAGCCAGAGACCAAGGCACTGAGCATCACCTTACACACATAAGGTTCGAAAGACCAAGAAGTCTTTGTTAGTAAGCATCATTATTAACAATCATCTCTTTAAAATACATGAATATAGTTTTATTAAAAAGCCATGAAAGATTACATACACATATGCACATACATGTGCACAAACGCATAGAGTAAAGTTTGCCTCTACCCACTGTCCTCTAACCATCCATTTCTCAAAGATTGATAGTTACCAGTTTCTTGTGTATCCTTTAAGACGTAGTCTGTGTTTCATCATTTTTAAATTTGGTAATTCCCCTGTCCTTGGAATTTTGACAAGTTTTCCACCTGCTATCAAAGGATGTTCTGAAGCCAGCACGTTTACAAATTGAGAGCAAAAGGAAAAGGAAGCATAATAGACAAATGAGATCCTGTGTCACTAGAAACAAAGGATACTGGAAGGAAAAGGTAAGTTTGCTATATTTGGAAGAATAATTTTCTATTTAACAACATAGCTTAAATAGGAAAAACATAAGACTTCAGAGTCAGACACTGATAATTGGCTATGTCACTGTCTTTGCCACTTTGGTCATTATGTAATCTCTCTGAGCTTTATTTCCTAAGTTATAAAAACAGAGATAATGTTAACTACCACATAGAGTTGTGAGGTATCTGGCATACAGAAAGAACCTTTTAAATGGTGACTATTATTATTTTCTTAAATATTGTTTTAAAGGAAATGGTTGTTGTTGTACTTTAATTCTGTTTCTTCCCTTCTCTCTGATTCCACCTCAGTATTTTTTTTTCCTTGAAATATAATTGACATACAACCACCTCAATATTTATTTGTTAACTAGAGTCCCGGTGCACAAATTCGTGCACCAGTGGGGTCCCTCGGCCTGGGCTGTGGGGATCAGTGGACCTCTGCGCCGCCACAGCCCAGCCTTACCCACCAGCCTGTTGGGCTCCAGCCCACTGTCCGTGTGGATCCCCCACAACACGAAGTAGTGCAGGAAGCAGCAGGCAGCCAGGGAGGAGCCAGAGCCTAGACTGGGCATCCCGGCTCCACTGCACCTGCCACCGCCACCACTCAGGTGCGCAGTGGAGTGTCTCCACAGGAGAGGCTCGTGCCTCCGCAGCTGCGCTTGCCAGCCGTGAGCCCGGCATCTGGCGCCCGTCTGTCAGCTGAATGGCGCTCCTGCTGTGAGAGCACACTGACCATCGGGGAAGCTCCTGTGTTGAGCATCTGCCCCCTGGTGGTCAGTGTGCATCATAGCTACCGGCCGGTCATTCGGTTGTCTGGTTGTCCAGTTGTTGGGTCACTTAGGCTTTTATATATATAGATAATGTATCTAAGGAGTTAAGCATCCTCCCCAGGAAAATAAATTTTTCTTAAAAATAAATTCTATGATATTAGAAAATACCACACTGAAGGTTAAGTTCCACGAAGTCTGTTCAAGCATATTCTATGTTGTAGGGCAGATAAATACCCTACTGGTCTGAAGGACATCAGAGGAATGAGAATCATCACTGTAAAAAGATCTTGGAAACACCTATTTAGTCTGCTTTTCCCCACTATATTTAAAACTAGAGGCCCAGTGCACAAATTCATGCATGGGTGCAGTCCCTCTGGGTGGCCTGCAGGGATCCGGCCAAAACCTGCAGTCCAACGCTGCTTGCAGCTCCTACCTGCAGCTTCCGCTCATCCCGGCCCCACTGTGCCTGCTGTCGGCTCACACCCAATCAGTCCTGATTGGGAGAGGCTCGCACTGCCACAGCAGCACTCACCAGCCATAAACCCTGCGTCTGGCGCCTTCCCAAGGGGAATGGCCTGTGGGATCAGGCTGAAACCAGCCCTCCGACATCCACCAAGGGGTCCTGGATTGCAAGAGGGTGCAGTCCAGGGTGAGGGACCCCACTGGTGCATGATGGGGCTAGTGAGGGACCACAGGAGGGTTCCAGGGCGTGTCCAGCCCATCTCACTCAGTCCTGATCGGTCAGGCCCCAGCAGCAAGCTAACCTACCAGTCGGATCATCTGGTGGTCAGTGCATGTCATAGCAAGCGATTGAGCGGCCTTAGCATATCATTAGCATATTATGCTTTGATTGGTTGTCCGGTTGTTCTGCCGTTTGGTCTATTTGCATATTACCCTTTTATTATATAGGATAATGTTCTGTGTCATAATAAAATCTTTACGTCTATCTATATAATACACATATACAAGTGTATATATATCACATACATAGGTATACTATATACCTCATATGTGTACATATGGACCTACAGTTTTTTGCTCATAATCAGTATTTAATAAATGATTATTGAATTTAAATCAGTAGACTATTTTATACATGTGTGGGGGGATTTAGTGATATAATACTGGTTTTAGAAATAACACTTGTATTTGGCCAAGAAGCAACAAAAATGAAAAAGCTAATGGTAAATTGGACACTGGATAAGACATTTTTTCAGTAAATATAGAAACCTGTATTTTCTAATAATCTTCTTATATATTTTTAATTTGACTGCATTTGTAGGCTCCATTTATAACAAACATTTACTAGTGGCTGCTAAAAGTACTCATATGGCACCTAATTTATATTGAAGTCCCTTAAGCAAATACAATGTCATTTGTAGGGTGGCATGGGAAATGATTCACCTAGTATATAATTCCATTATGATCACTTGTACTTCATTTAAACAAATTAATTATTCTAACTACTACTGTAATCACAAATTAATCCTCAAGATTACAAGGGGAAAAAAGATAAACAGTAATTCATGGGACCTGCTTTCTAGGTTTTTTTTTTTTCAAGAACATGGCATAGTTGGAGACTAAGCTATCACAAGAACTATCCCTTTTTAGAAAAACTCAAGAAAGTAATTGTATTTCCAACTCCACTCCCATTCCATACCACTTTTTACACCTTCATGGATGTTTCTATGACCTTCTTTGTTTCCTTTCCATTCAGAATTTGTATGCTGCACTATATCTCAATAGGGTTCTCTCCTTCAGTGTGGTCTGGCCCTTTGAGATATTCTCCCACAGTTTTGTTTGTTTATTTTCACTCATTACAATTTCTGCTGGTAACAATTTTCTTGAAGGCTGACCATGAATCTGACCTCATGCTTTTAGTAAGATCATGGAGTCAGGACTCATCTATTCTGAGAGTCATTACTTTCAGAAATATTTATCAATGCATTCCTTATCCTAGACATTGAGAAATATATAAATGCAAGTAGTCCCCACTTCCAAGTCTCTCACAGGTTATTAAAGGAAACGGATAAAAAAAAATCAATTGCAACACATTGCAATTACTGATATGAGGAGGTACATCAGGATGCTATTGGACTTCAAAGGAGGGACACTTACACACTCTTATGGATCAAAGACGATTTCAATAGACTTGACACCAAAGTTGGATCTCGAAGGAATAAATAAAGATTAGCAAAATGAAGGAGGGAATGCTGTCATAGTTAGAGGGAAGAGTTTTTAGAAAACCTCAGAGGCGTAAGAGGATCTAGAAAATTCAAGAAGTTGCAAATGGTTTGCAGCAGGAATGCTTACATAATGGGAATTTTGAAAAGGCTAATAGAAGTCAGATCAATCAAAAGCCTTATTACATGCATTGTAAGAAACTTGAACTTTATTTGGAAAATAATTGGGTGACAATTGAAATAGGAAAGTGATATAAGCAGATTTACATTTAGAAATTGGACTTTGGCAATAGTTTGGAGAAGGAATTATAGGACAAGAGACCTGTCATCCAGAGATAGTAAGGGGGCTGATGCTATAATTCACAGGAGAAAACAGGAGTGCCTAGACCAGTGGTTCTCAACCTTCTGGCCCTTTAAATACAGTTCCTCATGTTGTGACCCAACCATAAAATTATTTTCGTTGCTACTTCATAACTGTAATGTTGCTACTGTTATGAATCGTAATGTAAATATTTGATATGCAGGATGGTCTTAGGCGACCCCTGTGAAAGGGTCGTTCGACCACCAAAGGGGTCGCGACCCACAGGTTGAGAACCGCTGGCCTAGACCATGAGAGCAATTTCAAGAACTATTTAGACTTCCTATGGAAATCTTACTATTGTGAAAGTATCCTCTATAAGCCTTATGGAAATATCAACCCCCCCCCAAAAAAAAAAAATTTGTGTGTGTGTGTGTGCTATGTCAATTGATCAGAAGGTCTTCGGGATAGAAAAGAATTTAAAGGTTATTGAGAGATTCTAATCCAGTGATTAAATTCCTTTTATAATATCCCTGCCAGGTGGGGATTTAGCCCATGTTAAATGACTCCAGCGAGAACAATCCACTATTCCCTAAGAAAGATCTCAAACATTTCCTCTAACTTAAAAAAAGAAAAAAACAAACAGGAAGCTGTGTAGGGACTTGCAAGTCAAGATTCCAGGTGTTACCCAGATTTTCCATTGACTTCACTCCCACTCTCTTCCTGAAATTCATCTCTGTATAGTGATGCATAGTTTATATGTAGGCCTGACTTTATGGGAAGGTACTAAAAAGAAGCTATTCCCTAAGTAATGTCGTTTTGGGGGCCAAGAAGCAAAGTTCTCCTTCCTCAACAACCCCCACACCCAAGCTATCTTGGAGTCTCAGACACCACCATTAGCATTTCTGAAGAAATGGCACGTTGAACTAAATCACACTAGGGTGTTAATGACATATCAGATAGATTTCATCCTGACATTGGGGACCCTGGGAAGTACAGAACCACAAGTAAAGGAAAGAGCACTAAAAGTGGAGAAAAGCAGCACTTAGGCAAGATGAGCCAGAGGTTCCCGGTGGTCCACAGACAGAAATGCTTGGTTAATCACACAAGAAGGACCTGGAATTTGTTCAAAATACTGTGTCCAGGACGCCTCCTTGTATTATGTTTGTCTCAATAGATCTGGGGTAGATTCTCGGGGAATTCTGATATGCAGTTAAATTTCGGGACTGTTAGGTGTGAAGCTACATTGAAAAAAAAAAGCGAAAACAACATGACCCCATTTCACAAGAACACACAGAGTCAATGTTCCTATTAAGCTCTTGTTCTAAATTCTCTAAGGTGAAGGTTATGGGGAGAGTCACTGGCACATTCGGTGTTTGCGAAATGTGTCACTGGCTTTTTTTTTTCCACTGACTTTTTAAAAGTTGCTGAGACTTCTTCAACAGTAGGCTTTCAATGAGCAGAACTACTAGTATGTTGGTGAGTACAAAATGATACATGACACTTCATTTTTAAAATTTCTTTTGGCTGTTGTAATATCTAGTGGTATGTCTCTTAGGATGAGAGTTTTATGAATTTGTAACATTCCGTCTTTGATCCTCATAATAGGTTTGTGAAGTAAGTGGCAAGTTTTGGCTCTGATTTTTCTTTAGAAAATGGATAAGGAGGTAAAATTCTTTGTTATAGTCATTCAGTGACAAAAATGTCCCCACATTATAGTTGAAGCACTCAGATCAAAGATATAAAAACAGGCTCCGGCCACCTAGTTCAGTTGGTTAGAACATTGTCCTGATACGTAAGATTGTGGGTCTGATCCTCTGTCAGGGCACATACAAGAATCAACCAATGAATGCATAAGTGGAACAACAAATCCATGTTTTCCTCTCTCCCTTCCTGTCTCTCTAAAAGCAATCAATAAAATAATAAATTTTAAAAAAGATATAAAAACCATAGTTAGCATTTCTTTAGCCCTGTACAGTTTACAAAACTGATTTGCATATTTGATTCTTCTAGTTCTATACTATAGGTAGGATAGGTGCGAGGATACCAATTTTATAGATGAAAAGGCTCAAAGTTTGAGGAATTTTCCCAAGATTTATAAGTATTCTAAGTGGGGTGTGTGGTGGTTTTTTAAAAAAATCCAGCTATGAAACAGAACCTTTTACATTGTTTTCTGTTTTCTAAATAATTCTAGTAAACTCAGTATATTAATTCATAAATTTTAATAATTTTTACAAAGATTTGTTTAGTTACTCCTGGGCACATGAAGTAAAAATTGGATAATAATGAAAGCCACTCCCATTTCCACCACCTTAATTCCCAGCCCCATTGATCCTGACTGTAGGCAAAAGAGCATCATCTATATTATATTCTGAGAGTATATACAGCATCCTGAAAGCATTGCTTCAGCTGCACAAGGTATGCCATTGGCCACTTAGCTGGTGCCATAAATGAATCTTCAAACAGCCATTCCACCACTGTATCAGTCCAGTGGCTTTAGGATGAGGACAGGGTAAGACTGGTGAATTCCATGAGCATGGTTCCATTGCCTTATTTCATTTCTATACAAAGACTTCCTTCGGCAGAAGGGATGCTATGTGGATTACCACGACATTACCAGGATAAGCCATTCTGTAAATCCATGGATGGTGGGTTTGGCATATGTTGTAACATACCCCACCAATCACAGAAGGACACCTCAAGAAGTCGAATTAAAGAGTCACATTTATTGCAATCCGGGACTATGAGGGGTCATTCCCAAATCTCATAGTGATAAGATGGTGGCAAAACCAGACTTACATAGGCAAAGATCACAAAGGTATTGATTACATCTCAAGGTTTGGAATGAGGAACCTGGTTCGCAAAAAAAGCAGTTTACAGAAGCAGAAATTAAGCATGTTAATTACAGTTTTGGGTTTCCGGATCACTGAGTTGACAGAAACACATCATCTGGGACTGTTGGGTTGACAGGAACACATTACCTAGAGCCCTGGGGTCTTGAGACCACTGAGTTGGCAGGATTTCATTATTTATTTTATTTTATTTTATTTTATTTTATTTTATTTTATTTTA
>NW_005370660.1:653083-658661 GCF_000412655.1 Myotis brandtii
GATTTCATTATTTAGAGCACTCGGGTCTCGAACCACTGAGTTGGCAGGAAGTCATTATCTAGAGCCATCGAGGCAATTGAGAGTAATTGCACTGTCCTGGTCTTAGGACCACTGAGTCACTGAAACACATTATCTGGAACCCTCGGGTCTTGGGATAATTGTGCTGTCCTGGTTCCCAGGTACAGAGGAATGTGCTTTCTAAAACCAGTAAGATGACAATCAATGGGATAGTCATTCAATTGAATGGGATGATTTATACAATTCAGAAAAATCAAAGTAACCTTTCTATTGTTAAGCCAAACAACAGGGTTAGAGTTAAACTACAGTTTCAATCTGAAATGATTGCTACCATACTTCACATACATTTCATTTGCAGAGAAAGAAAATATATAGAGAAAGTGTCCATTTCAGTGAGAACAGAGTGCTGCCCCTCCCATGAAGGAAGTGATTCAACAGTAATAAATGGCCGACAGGTAGGAGACAGATGGCCTTAGGGAATGACTGCACTGGAGGGTTGGTCTTGGTTTGCCCTAGCAACAAAATCACATCCAGAGCACCGATTACAATTGGAATCACTATCTAAGTTTATAATAATCTGCGGTCATTCTCCAAGATCTGTCTTCTACAGGCCAAGTCAGGCAATTTGAACAGCGATGTGGTAGGAATCACCACCCCTGCATCTTTCAAGTCCTTGATGGTGACACAAATTGCTGCACTCTCTCCAGGAATTCAGTTTACTATATTCAGAGATAAAGGTGGTTCCCGTGGCTCCCAGTTGACCTTTTCTACCATAACAGTGAACCCCAGAAAATTATTATGAAACATACGATTGTCATTTCATTTCTGACAGATCCAAACTGGCCAATGATTCCATAGCATCACTCAAATTCTATTAGGTTAAGTGAGGCCGTCTTCTCAGTGTAAACTATACATTTATTTAGCTGCGATTCCTCTCTGCATCTTAATTTAAATGTTTACTCTATTTTTGTACTTGTATTAAAATAAGTTGTATGTTCGTTATTAAAATTATAATGTATTATCTTAATCCTTTACTCTGACCTCTCAGTGAGCCAAAGCAGTCCAACCCAGGCTTTTTCCTGTTGCTGCTTCTATGCCCTTCCTTGTTTCACTGTCCTAAGTTTATTTTTGCTCTCATCATGCACCCAATACCCTTCAGCTCAGTGCTGTGTAGCCCTCCCCTTTGAATATCCCCACCCCCACCCCCTTTTCTTTAAATAAATTCAGTTTTTCTTTATTCACCCTCTGAGATGGCTATTTAGCCTGCCCACGCATCACCAACTTTAGCCTTTCATTTCTTTTAGTGCTTCAATACTTGAAATAGCTGTGGTGCCACTAAAATGATTTTTAAGGGTATAAAGCCATAGCTAGAGAAGCAGTTTACCATTATTTTATAACTAGAGACCAGGGCACAGTAGGGTCCCTAGCGGCTGCTGGCTGCCTGCCGGGTACTCCCTCCCTTTCCCTGGCTGGCCCACCCCCTGGTCGAACTCCCGGAAGAACTCCGATCAAGGGGACAATTTGCATACTACACTTTTATTATATAGGATAAGCTGAGTATAGAGCCATACTTTCTAATGCCATCCTAAAAAATGGGCTAGTATATTGTGTTCCAAGATTTTCTTTTAAATTAATCTTAAAACCTAATAAACACTGTAAAATAGGTAAATAAGGAGTTACCCTTTGTGGTCCATATGTCTGGGGGCAGGGTTGGAGGCAGAGTTCCTACCCAACAGGTTCCTCCCCCAACAGCTTCTGCTGATCCCTAGAGCAACGTTTCTGAAAATCTGTTCTATAGATCCCATCAATCAGAATCGAACCTACGGAATCAGCCAAGACACTCACTGCATGTGTCATATGATGGGGTATTGGAGCTAATGAATAATAGCAGTTTGCTGAAATTTTCCCCAATCCACTTCCATCATCTGCTGAGAAATTTTAGTTCACTTGAAATAGTGTTTGAATATCAACCAGACATTCTTTGTTATCTGTGCTTATGTTTTAGGCAAAAAAATCAACAATCCAGCCATTTATCACTAAAAGGATAAAGTAAATGCTTTATTTCATAGCATAGAAAAGTGAATTTAAAATTGAATATCAGCCCTGATGGTATAAAGAAATGGGCTAAATTAATAATAGAGATAACTAAATTAAATATGCAAATGTAAGTGGAAGGAGTATAAAATAGTAGTAAAGTTTATCTTATTTTAATAAAATTCATCATTACAGTTTCTTAAATTATAAATCATCTCCTTGGTGATCATCTGTTTAAAAATCCCCCATGGTTCCCCACTGCTGATCAGATGAAGTTCAGATTGCCCAGGCTACAAAATTGATCTTGGTTTGGTTCTAAACAGATCTGAAGAGCCTCAGTTCCTACTGATCTCTTCTATGAACTTATGTTCCAGCTGCACAGAACTTTACACTGTTTCCTGAACAGACACTTCTTGATATATTTTTCTTCTTTTCATATTATAAAAGGAAAACACAATCCATCAGAAAAATGCTGAAAAGAAAAAAAAAGAAAAGAAAATCATGTCCATAGTCTCAACACAATTAACAAAGGGGTATTTTACTTTGAAAATAGATAAATGGCCTGGGGCAGGGGGCAGGTGTGGGCTAGAAGGGGTCAATGGGGAAGAAGGGGGAACATCTGTAATACTTTCAACAATAAAGATTTTTTTAATATATATTTTATTGATTTTTTACAGAGAGGAAGGGAGAGAGATAGAGAGTTAGAAACATCGATGAGAGAGAAACATCGATCAGCTGCCTCCTGCACATCTCCCACTGGGGATATGCCCGAAACCCAGGCACATGCCCTTGACCGGAATCGAACCTGGGACCCTTCAGTCTGCAGGCCGACGCTCTATCCACTGAGCCAAACTGGTTCCGGCAAAGATTTTTTTAAAACAAAGAAAATAGACAAATGGAGCCACAAGCCAAATAATGTAGGCAGCCTCTAGAAGCTAGAAAATACAAGGAAATGGATTCTCCCCTAGAGACTCTAGAAGGATCACAGCCCTGATAACACCTTGACTTTAATTCATGAGACCCATTTTGAACTTCTGACCTTCAGACTGTAAAATAAGAAATGTGTTCCTGTAAGCCACCAAGTTGGTGGCAATTTTTATAGCAGCAATAGGAAACTAACATAATAACTTATGAAATTTAAGGCACAGCAGAAAAGCATAATATATGCCTAGTTTAAATTTTATTTCAGCACTAAAATCCAGTGATTATACTTGGCCTCATATTTTTTTGTGGGAGTATATTTGGGAAGTCTCACATTGCTATAAAAATTTTATAGGCAGTATTTTTGATAATCTTGGATTATATTATATGAGGCTGCACACCAAGAGACATGACCTCAATGTGGATAGGAATTGTATTGATTTTGTTCAGTTTTGTATATCTATTACTTATAGAGAACTGGGCACATGGTAAGTGCTCAGTAAAATATGCTTGGAATAAGTGAAATCAGATTCTTAAACATTCTTCTGAGAGAAAATACATGAATACCCCTGCACAGGTAATTACTGTGCTCTTTTGATTAGCACCCACCTTGGCTGACTGGGGGCTTGTGGGCTGGGGGTCACTCCTGTGCTGAGTGTCTGCCCCCTGGTGGTCGGTTCATATCATAGCGACCGGTCATTCCACCATTTGGTCAGTTTGCATATTAGCCTCTTATTATATAGGATTATTATATAGGACTAGAGTACCAAACGCTAAAGCAAACAGTAGTTAGCATATTAATGCAAAAAGACCCGTTGGAAGGCCAATGGACTTTGATATTCAGCAGGGCTGAAAATCAGCAAAATACTGCCCTGTTGTGGGCTCAATGGCTCAAGGCAATTTCCTAACCTGATAATCCTTATACTGTTTACCAAACTTTACTTTTGATCTGCCTTTATGCATTGCTAAAGGGCAAATGTGTATTCAAGTAAATAAAAAGCAGACTGGCCAGAAGTCAGTGTGCCTCTTCAAGAAAGAGGTCTCCACCTGGCCCCCCATGCCTCCTAAATTCATATTTCTTGTATTAATGCCAGTGGTCTTGTTCCAGCATCTAGAAGGGTTCAGGAATCTGGAGAAGTACTGTGTAAATTAATCAAGAGTCCAGAGACAAAACATAATTTTGTAAGGCATTTGGGGGCCAGAGGAGCTTGGCTAAAAAAACTAAGTTCTCCTTATCTCAGGACCCCTTGCTATTTATTAACACAAATTGTCCTAAGGCAAGGTAGATATACACATCAAAGGGTATATAGAATCTGGGAGACAACCAAGATGGCAGCATAGGTAAACACCTGAACTTGCTGCCGCGCACAACCACATTAAAAATACAACTAAAAGACAAAACGAATATCATCCAGAACCACAGGAAGGCTGGCTGAGTGGAAATTCTACAACTAGAAGGAAAGAGCAAAGTGCATTGAGTCCGGTAGGAGGTGCAGAGGTGTGGAAGTGTGGAGGTACAAAGGCGTGCGTGAAAGGGGCTGGCAGCTGGGTACGTTGCTGTCTTTTTCAACGGGGAGGGAGATACAAGTTCCTGACTCCTCTGAACTCCAGCTCCAGGCAAGAATTTGGGGATCCAGACTCATACTGAGAGAAACTATACTGTCTGGCTTGGGGCGGACCCTGAGGGTGGCTTTATCGCAGAGGTGCTTGCAGCGTCGATTGTTCCTGCTGAGGCTGGGGGACACAGAGACCCAGGGACCTATCCAGGGGGAGGGCCGTTGGGCAACCATTGCTGTTTGCACCGCCCCGTGATTTCCTGAGACCACACCCCACCCAATTTACAACTCCACCCAAGCTGTGCACAGAGGCTTTTGCATACTAATGGCCTGGCCTTTCTCCACCTAAAAACCTGTCAAACTGTAGCTGGGTCAGAGAACCACAGAGCTCCCAAAAGAAGGCCTAAGGCTAGTTAGCAGCCTGTATTACTTCACAGCTGCACCTCATCTGGGCATCTCCAAACCCCAAACAAAGAGGAGGAATCTGAAGATCTCTCTGTAGCTCCTGCTGGGTGGCCTCAGGCAGTGGCTGACTTTGCACCTCCTTGGAGATCCAAGAGCCAGTCTACCCAGTGGTCAGAGTGAAACCATCCAGATTACAACTCCTCAGATCCATAAGGGTCACACTCAGGGGGCAGACCCAGTGAGCACCAAAGCCCCACTAAAGCAAGTCTTGCCCCAGAAGGGTGTCTCCAGCACAGTTATCCCACTGTAGACACAGCTGATTCTCAGAGCCAATTGGCCTGGAGGTCAATTCCTCCCAGTGATACCTACAACAATCAAGGCTTAACTACAACAAGACTGTGCACAAAGCCCACAAAGGGATGCACCAAGAGTGTCCACCCCAGGTAATTGGGGAGGCTGAGCCACTGGGCCCTATAGGACACCTAGCACATAAAGCCACTCTACCAACACAGTGAAGCATAAAAAAATGCGGAGACAAAGAAACAGATCACAAATGACAAAAATGGAGGAAAGCAAACTACTGGATATAGAGTTCAAAACCACGGTTATAAGGTTTTTCAAGAATTTTCTAGAAACCGCCGATA